>NC_091469.1:250861852-251161852 GCF_036971445.1 Narcine bancroftii | reverse complement strand
TCAGGGTTATTGGATTAGAAATATCAATCTGAAGTCATCGCAATCTATGGAGACACAAGATACCGGAACTGCTGAGGAATTGAGTCAAGCAGCATGTATGGATAGCAGGTGGATGTAACTGGGGATTGGGGGGGGATGGGGGAGAATGGGAGGACCGCAGGTGGATTGGAACGTGGGAGCTACTTCAAATTGGAAAATTCATTGTTTAAATGACTGGGTGTAGATTACCCAAATAGAGTACAAGGTACTTGTTTCTCTAGTTTTCATTGAGCCTTGCCCTGGCAGAGAATAAACATGGGTTGGATGGGAAAGGAAAAGGGAGTTATCCCTTGTTTCATCTGGTTCCCTCTGCCCTTCACCTCCCCTCTAATGATTTCCATTATCACCTTCCTTATCAGAATCCCAGTACTGGCAGTTTTGGTGTTCCCACATTACCCTCCAAGTAATTGCCTCCAAAATACAAATGTGCTGGAGAACCTCAGCAAGTCACGCAGCACCCATAGGAAGTAAAAGGTAACCAACATTTCAGGCCTGGGCTTTTTGAATATCATACCGTAAAGCTTTCCACAAGTCTCAATTTATTGGCACTGGGAGAATTTGAAGGAAGGAGAGAAAAGCTGCCCAGGTCAGAGACAGGCAGGAACAAAGGATTGAACGAATGGCTGAGACAAACTGGCTGAGTGAGGGCACAACAGCAGATGGGAGTGAGCAAGAGAGGGCAAGGTGGCAGAGTGGCTAGAGAGAGCAACAATAGGGACAGGGTGCAGAGGACTGATAATGAGAGCTCTACTCGACCTGTGTAAGCTGTGCAAAGCCTTGGGGCCAGTCTTTCTCTGTATATGGATCCGATGGATATGCTTGAATCGGAGATCGGTCACCATGACGATAAATCTGTGAAAACAAGTCACAGTTAATAAAATCTATCTGATTTAATATCAGTTTACCATAGCTTAATCCTAGTCCAAATAAGAGCAAGCATTCAAGAGGAAGGGAGCAAGACAGAGGAAAAGTCAGTCTAACCGGGGTAACACCATCAAGGCCTTTGAACATTCAGTCCCAAAGGGCTTCTCTTGTCACTGAGTGTAGGCTAACCATGATGAATATCCCAATAGGATTTTCATGCCTTCGCTTCCCATCTTTAACTTGAAATTCTCTTCCTGCTCAACTTAAGCGTGAGGAGGTTATGAGAGATAGGTTATAAAGGAATTGGGAATTACATTGCTGGAACAGCCAGAGTAGTTGTAGTAGGGATCATATATATGAACTGAAAGGATATGCAGGTATTTTAAATAATTTGTTTCTGAATTTACTGGTAATAGCAAGAATGGTTTGAATGTTTCTTGTACGTTTATGAATGACTTCCAACCTCTTCCATTTTCTAGAGTTCATGGACAGAGCAGTTTCCAAACCAGACTGTGATGCATCAATAAAAATTGAAAACAGCCACATTTTCTTAGGCTTCTGAGGAAGTATAGTTGTTGCTGTACTTTCTTGGTCAAGATGTCAACGTGGTTGGGCCAAGATGGGTTGTTCGTGACAATCACTCAGAAACCTGAAGCTCTTCACCATCTCCATCTCAGCACTGCTGATATAGATCAGGGTATATCTGCCCAGCCAGCTTCCCATCCAAATTTCCTGAAGTTAGTGACAGCTCCCTCATTTTGCTGATATCAGGGAAGAGCTTGTTGCCCTGAAACATAACACCAGGGTCTCTTTCTCCTTCCTGTGTACCATTGTGTCATTGATCCAGTATGCAATAAAGTACAGGAGGATCCCTTACTAATGAATGTGCATAGGGATTATCTCCAAATAATAAAACTGAGGACTTGGATAAGATTGCTGCACCTGTGGGACATAAGGGATTGCTGTATACTTTGTGAAACAGATATGTGGCTTACCCCAACTCTGGACTTGGCCCTTCAGCCCAAAGGTTTCTCCAAAGATTGCATGGACCAAATGGTGTCCTCAGGAAAACAAAGAGGTGACATGTCTTCTTCACAGTTCACCTCTCGTGGTAATCTGGTCAGTCCCATGGCTGCTCCCCTCATCTGGAATATGGTGCCAAGGTGTTCACCCTTCTACCTCCTGTGATAATTCACCTCCTTTTTTCTGACTGTAGTCTATATCCCCTACAGGTGGATGTTAAGCTAGCACCGGAGGACCTTGACACCATGATCAACAAACATGTCATACGGTGTATCCCAATGACTTCTCAGCCATCGAAGGGACTTCAATCAGGCTAGCTTGAGGGTACTCCCAAACTCCCAGCAGCACACCACCTGCAACACTAGGGGAACGATCACTCTCAACCACTGCTACACTATTCTATATCCATACAACCACCTGGCTTGGCTTCTTCCTCCTGTATGTAAGCAGAACCTAAAGCACTGTACCAAGCTGGTCTGGGGAGGTAGAAGGGAGGCATCGTTACTGTTTGGAGTCAACATATTAAAGGACATGGCAGCAGATCTGAATGAGTATGTCACAGTTGCCTTTGAATTAAATCAGGAAATGTGTGGATGATGGTGTTCCTACTAAGACTATTTCAGTGTGCCCCAACCACAAGCCATAGGTGAACCAAGAGGTCCACAACCTGTTGGAGCAGATCTGTAGCATCCATAACAGGCAATTCAGAAAGTTGGAGTCTCAGACATTGCAATGAAATTCTACCATTTGAATTTGGCACCTTTGAGCAGGATTTAATAGGTTGGCAAATTACAGTTTTTTAAAAATGTTATTTTAATGCTTGGATTATGTCTGGCTGGGAGTTTAGTACACCATGTCCTGGCTACAATTCATGCCACAAAGAGAGATGCATCCTATACACTGGGACACTGCAAAAAGCAAGTTATAAGGTGGACCTGAACTTTACTCTCAAGTTAGTTAAGTCATGAAGATCAATCTGCTGTAGTTTAGCAAATTTTGGCCAGAAGTCAAATTACTGAGAGATATATATGGCATGGCTTGTATGCTATCACATCCTACAAGGCAAAATGAGATAGTATCATTAACCATAAAACATCTCTTCTGGAGGAGCTCAATGCCTTCCATGCACACTTCAAAAGGGAAAAAAACAATGATCCACCCTCAACCCGGTGACTCTGTGTTTCCATTTTCTGAGGTTGACACAGAAAGAACCTTCAGGAGGTGAATCGTCAGAAAGCATCTGGCCTAGACCATATACAGGGCTGTGCAGACCAACTGGCTGAGCTTGTGCAGACGTTTTTAACTTCTTGTGCTACAGTCCAAGGTCCCGACCTACTTCATGAAGAGCAAGGTGACCTGCCTCATGGCCATTGGTCTGTGGCACTTGCACCTTTGTGAAGGACCTGGACCCTCTTCAATTCACCTATCATAACGACGTCAATGGCAATGCCTTCTCGCTGGGCCTTCACTCTGCATTAGATCACTTGAACCACAGGAACGCCTATGTCAGGCTGTTGTTCATGAACTTAAGGCTCAATGTTTAACATCACCATACCAGAAAAACTTAATAATCAAACTCAGAAAGTTAAGACTCTGTCTTTCCCTTTGATATTGAATCCTTGATGTCCTTATCAGGAGACCTCAATTAGTGCTAATTGGCAACATCATCTCCTCCTCACTGACATTCAACATAGGGTGTAATTAGAGGATTAAAAATAGATCTTTTGGTTTAAAATGGAGTTATCAGCTCACATTCCTCAAACTGAGCAGCCATGTTAACTGAGAAGATAAGCAAGATTAAGTCCCGATTCAAGACAAAGGAATGTGACGTGATAAAATAAATTTGGTCATCAATGCGAGATTCGTCTTTTAGTAAAAGATTCAAGACAAAGGAATGTGACGTGATAAAATAAATTTGGTCATCAATGCGAGATTCGTCTTTTACTAAATATGTATCAGTTTTGAGAGTTATAGTCAATTAGTACGTGTAGATTAGGAATGAAGCACAGGCTTCATGATTATATAAACTGTTATGTTATGGCTAGTCATTGGCTAGTAAAGGCACGGGCTGCCCCGTCCCCTGATGACACTGCTCCCCTGTGACCTAAATGTCAAGCCACCTCCCCCTTCCCTGCACTTCCCTAGCTTGGATTTGGTCCAGCTCAAGTCTTCTGTACAATAAAGTCTATCATTCCCCTCAGTCTTTGTCCTTGTGGTTATTGGGGCAACTGGTAGTGACCATTAATTTATTTTACAGTAAATTTTTAATGTCTCCGGTAATGGAGAAGTTGCTGTGCGAGAGGTGGATCCCCAAGTCCCGGGTGCATCGGAACTCTTTGAACAGTGGATCTGTTGTTCCAACAAATTCCTTGAGGTCGCTGCTGGAGTGGTCGACTCGGAAGAGAAGAGGCTGAAGGTTCTACAGGCAAGAGTCGGCCAGAGGGCTTTCAAGGCCATCAGAAGCTGCGTGACCTACACCGAGGCGATGGCTAAGCTATAGACACTATACAAGCCAAAAATCAACGAGGTCTACTCTCGCTACGTCCTGGTGTCTAGAAAGCAGCAGCCTGGTGAGTCGGTAGAGGAATTCGACCAAGCCCTGTTCACACTGGGAAAAGACTGTTTGGGGAACTCCACGGTCCCTGTGCCAGGGGCCCAGTGTGTGGAAGACCTGGTCCAGGACACTTGCTTGTCAGAGTGGAGGTCGGACTATATCCAACAATGTCTCCTCGAGGAGGATCAACTACCACTGAAACGGGCGATCCAATTGGCCAGGACTTCAGACTCAGCCCAGCACCAAGTGGATCGCAGGCAGAAACGGGCCTACTCAGTACACACTGCTGCGAGGGCCGCCACCCTGGGAGTCGGCGTCGGGGATGGCTGACCCGACCGCAGCTGCAGTGATGCCGGGATCTATGAGATGCCACCTCTGTGGGCAGGCAAGACATCCATGACATCTCTGCCCCGCGAAAGGAGCTACCTCCTCGGGCTGTGGGAAAAAGGGCCATCATCAATGGGTCTGTAGGTCAGAGCTTTATCCCAAAGTAGCGCGGCATGTATGGCTGAGGAGCTTCTGGTGCCAGCTCCGTGCGCGGTAAGGGGGCGCCATCTTATTCGCTGCCGCCCCCATCCTCTACGTAGCGGCAGCCCTCTTCGATGACATCAGTTCTGCCCCCGATGATGCCACTTCCACCTTCTTCATCAACATTGGCAGCATAGTCAACATGGAGGCCACCATCTTGGACATCGGGCCTCCCCATCGACAACGAAGATGATTCCCCCATCCTGCCATCGATCACCTTGATCTAAGCGAGCCCTCATCCAATCACGAATTCCATGATGCAGATCAAGGTGAACGGGCACAAGTTGAACTGCCTCTTTTCATACTGGCAGTACCGAAAGATTTATCCACCCCAAGGTAGCCCATAGGCTCTCGATCCCCATATGGCCGATGACCAGATCCATGTCGATGGCAGCGAAAGACCAGTGGACTTGTATCCGGGGTTACATCTGGTGACCATTGTGTCATTGATCCAGTATGCAATAAAGTACAGGAGGATCCCTTACTAATGAATGTGCATAGGGATTATCTCCAAGTCCTCAGTTTTATTATTTGGGGTTACATCATGTGGCATCTCTGACGGTGGAGGGGAATGTTATAATGACTTTTTGTTGTTGGTCATGCCCCAGCTCTGCGCACTGATCCTCCTGGGCCTTGACTTCCAGAGTCAGTTCAAGAGTGTGACGATGGCATTCGGGGGGTCCCCAACCGCCGCTCACCATTTGCAATCCATAGGTTATGGGACCCCCCCCCCTCCTAACTGAGCACCCAGCCTCTGGCACCGACCTGCAATCTCACCACCCTGCGAGTGGCCCCTCCGTCAATATTTGCGAACTTCACCCCGGATTGTAAACCGATCGCCACCAAGAGCAGGTGCTACAGGGCTGAGGATACGGCGTTCATCTGGGCTGAGGTTCAGCGACTCTTGGCAGAGGGGATCATAGCCCCTAGCTCCAGCCCCTGGAGGACACAGGTCCTCGTGGTCAGAGGGGCAGGCAAGTTCGGATGGGGATTGACTATAGTCAAACCATCAACCGCTTCACCCAGTTGGACGCATACCCTTTACTCCGGATAGCCAACTTGATCAACAAGGTCGCACAATACAGGGTCTTTTCGACCATTGACCTCAAGTCAGCTTATCTTCCATTTCTCCTTCGCCTGAGCGACTGGCTCTACATGGGGTTCGAGGCCGACGGCAAACTTTTTCACTTCCTTCGGGTGCCTTTCGGTGTTACTAATGATGTCTCTGCTTTTCAGAGGGTTATGGATCGGATGGTGGAGGAGCGCAAGCTGACGGCGACGTTCCCATGCCTTGACAATGTCACCTCAAACACCCTAAAGGTGCTGAAGAGGGCTGTTTTCCTATTATGCACAATGGGTGCCCAATTATACCAATAAAGTTCACCCCCTGATTAAGTCCACAACCTTCCCGTTATCGGCAGAAGCTCAAGCTGCCTTCTATCAGATCCGAGGAGACATCGCAAAGGCCACGATGCTGCTGTGGACAAGTCCGTCCCGTTTCAAGTGGAGAGCGATGCCTCTGAATTCTCACTGGCCGCCACACTCAACTAGGCAGGGAGGACAGTAGCATTTTTCTCCCTCACCCTGCACGGTCCCAAGGTATGACACTCCTCAGTCGAGAAGTAGACACAAGCGATCGTTAAGGCAGTGCGCCATTGGCGACATTACCTGGCCGGTAAACGGTTTACCCTGCTGACAGACCAGAGGGATGTGGCCTTCATGTTTAATACTAAACAGCGGGGTAAAATAAAAAATGACAAGATTCTTAGGTAGAGGATCGAGCTCTCCACCTATAATTATGGCATCTTGTACCGTACCAGGTAAACTCAACGATTCCTCAGATGCCCTAACACGGGGGACATGCATCAGCATGCATCTCAACTGCCTCCAGGCCCTCCATGACAGTCTGCGCCACCCCGGAGTCACAGGTTGTACCACTTTATCAAGACTCGGAACTTTCCGTACTCCATTGAGGACATCAGGTCCATGACTAGATGCTGCCAGATCTGCGCTGAATGTAAGCCGCAGTTCTACCGACCCGAACAGGCACATCTTATTAAAGCCACATGCCCTTTTGAACAGCTCAGTGTCGATTTCAAGGGTCCCCTTCCCACTGCAAATAGGAATGCCTACTTCCTGACGGTGGTGGACGAGTTCTCCAGGTTCCCCTTTACTATTCCCTGCCTGGATATGACCTCGGCAATGGTAATCAAGGCACTGCACAGCATCTTCACTCTGTTCGGGTACCTCGATTATATCCACAGCAATCAGGGGTCCTCGTTCATGAGTGAGGAACTGTGACAGTACTTCTTGGCCAGAGGCATAGGCACCAGCAGGACCATCAGCTATAACCCCAGGGGTAATGGCCAGGTGGAAAGGGAGAATGCCACTGTCTGGAAGATGGTGCTCCTGGCCCTTAGGTCCAAGAACATGCCGGTGTCCCGCTGGCAGGACGTTCTGCCAGAAGCGCTCCACACCATCTGATTGCTCCTGTGCACCGCAACTAACACCACCCTGCCTGAACGCTTGTTTGCTTTCCCTAGGAGATCGTGAATGGTTCCTCCATTCCTCCTTGGCTGGCAACCCCAGGGCCGGTCCTACTACGGAGACACGCGAGGGGCCATAAGATGGATCCACTGGTGGAAGCGGTCCACCTCATACATGCCAACCATCAATATGCATTTGTGAGATACCCTGACGGCCACGAGGACACTGTGCCTATCCGAGTTCTGGCAAGGACTGGAGATCTCGAAACTGCCCTGTCCACCACCAACCATCCCTGGAGCAGACCACCCCACACGTACTCAATACTAGAGGGCGAGCCACTGGCTCTCCTCTCCAGGAGTCGGTCCCCTGGGAGACATCAAAGCCCCCGGGAGTCCTCAGTCATCAGACAGATTTCCCCACCCCTGCTCCCCCCCACCGTGACAGCTTACCCTCCCAATCAGCAGAGCATGGACACCTGCCCCCCCCACCACCCCGTCGGTCCCGCAGAAGGAGGAAGTCACTGGTGCGACTGAAC
Source organism: Narcine bancroftii (assembly GCF_036971445.1). Taxonomy (NCBI): domain Eukaryota; kingdom Metazoa; phylum Chordata; class Chondrichthyes; order Torpediniformes; family Narcinidae; genus Narcine; species Narcine bancroftii. The sequence goes on along the minus strand of NC_091469.1, from coordinate 251,153,822 downwards.
CTCTAGTTAGACAGATTTTTTTTTGTGTGGTTTCCACCTCTGGAAAAAGGTGGGGGGGGAGGGGGTTCGGTTTAAAAATGAAGGGGGTGAATGCAATGATATGGATTGTACATCATCATTGGCTGGTTAAAAGCATGGGCTGACCCACCCCCTGATGACACTCTCCCCTGGACTCCTCAGGCAATGTTCATGCAGAGTTTGGACACTGTCTTTGTGATCTTGGAGGGTTTCTCCCAGGTGGTCCTGTTTCCTCAACATTTCAGAGATGTGTAGTTTGGCAGACTAATTGCTCAATGTAAACTGCCTTTTTTTTTTAATAGGAGAGGGGCAGAATCTTGGAAGAGTTGACAAGAATGTAGGGAGAATAAAAACTTAAGATCATCCCAAGCCTTATCCATGTCTAGCTTCCTGTAGCTTATTTAAATATCTTGCACCTTCTCTCTTGATTACATAGACTCCAGCAGCTTGCTTACAGGTGTGAAGCTTGCAGACCCATAGTTGTTCGCTTTAGGTCTTCCTTCTTTCTTGAGTAATGGAGACACATTTGCAGTTTAAAATCTGGCGATACTTCCTACAGTTCCGAGTTTAGAAACAAGGTGGCTCAGAGATTTTTGAAGCCGTTACCCTTAAAACCCTGGGTCCAGTCCTTTGGTTCCTGGCAATTTGTCTGCATTTTGTTGCATCAGCTTTTCCAATGCCTTGGTCCTTACTTACAAGTTCTTCAGTGCCATTTGATAATACCCTGACAGATAACTGTGGGGCGGTGGCATCAATAACCTGCATTTATGGAATACCTGATGAAGGTTATACATGATGGAACCAAATGTAACAGCAAATAGTCAGGGCCATAATGCATGCAATTTGGAGTACATTATTCAGAAGAGCTGGAATAAAACTTGTATCTTGATGGGTCAGAGAAGCAAACCTAGCTGATGGTAAAATGTAGAGCCAATATGGACTCTATGGTCAAACAGCGTCTTTCTATGCTGTTAACATACAGTGATCCTGAACTATCTCTCATTATTTCATAAATACATTTTAAACTCAGAAAAATTCACATCCTATTTTTGGAGAATAAGTTCTCTTCAATATTGTACATTCATTTCCCAATAAGACCAAAATATGCCATACTAAAAATTCAATCAGTCAGAACTTTAAACCAAGTGTACCGAACATTAAAGATCTCCAAACATTTTTCATTAAAGATGAGAAAGGACATTTATGCATTAAATTGAGAACTGTGTCAACCATTTGACAAAAGGCTATGACCTGACTCATTGACCAATTTTTCTCTCCCATTGATCTTCCTCAATTGGCTGAGTTACTCTGAGGAAAAGGAGCTACATACATTTTGATCCCCAAAACCTCCTGTTCCTCAAACAGTGTTACAGGAGGGAGTCAAGCATTTGAGAAGTTCCTCAAATTTCTGCAATTGTATTAGGAAGATTTCAAACATGGCCTGAAAACTGGAAAACAAAGGTACAAAAAACCTGCAATTCAGAGAACTACCCCCTCACCCTGGCACTTCTCAGTTTTTTTTTCCCTCTTCTACCCTCCTACCCTTCCATATCCACCTTTGACCTTTTACTGTGCCCTCCTCTGTCCCTTCCTCTCGTCCCCTCACCTTTTTATTCAGACACCTGCCTGCTTTTTGCTCACACCTTGATGAAAGGCTTGGGCCCAAAACAGTTATCCTTTACTGCACTACAATCACAGCATATGCAAACTTTCCTGTTCAAAGATTTAAGACTTTAAAAGTTCAAGATCTGCCTGTTCATGTCATTAGTACAAAAGGCTACCAAAGCAGGATTGCGACACTGATTATATTTGTCTGATGCAAGGTGAGATTTAGCTTCCAAGACAAACTTCAATGCTCTAAATTTCAAGTAATTTTCCCTTAAGAGTTATAAAACAGGAAATTCAACTCAAATGTTCAATCTGGGAAACAGTAAAACAAGTTACGATGTCCAATTTATGATTCAACATTCAGAACTTGGAAGGAATGCCCCAGCTGTACTGGAAACCAAACAGAAAACCTATTGTCAGCATAAACAATACCCCAATGCCGAATCAATTGAGACAACCTCAATGTCTCCAGACCACATCTGGCTGACTACAGAGTGGTGGACAGCTGGTACTCCTCTATCAAACCTGCACTGTCAACAAAGCTTTCCAGCCATATGTAACGAGCCCATCCTGGAAATACTTTGGCTGCCAGTTAAGTCCAATACATGTGAATGTCACATTCAGAAATAACCATATAACATCACTCTTAACTTAAAAATTATAATACAAGCACTCAATTTAATCAGATTGCAAAAAGGTTACTTGAAATATGCCGAACTGCCTCTCGGACATTCCTCTGCACAGAAATAAATGAAATAGTTGACACTGCAGCAAAAATACAATGTGCTGGAGAAACTCAGCTGGTTGAGCAGCACCAGTGGGAGAAAAATAATGGTCAAAGTTTCAGGCCGTGGTCCTTCAAACACAGCTCTATATTTTAATATACGAGGATAAATAAGAGCAGGAGTGGACCATCTGGCTCATCAAGCCTGCTCTGCCAATCAAGAAGATCATGGTTGATCTGACCATGGTCTCACTTGTGCACCTTTTCCCCATTACCCACAATTTCACTACTGTACTATGCAAAAATCTATCAGTGTCTTAAGGGCAATTAGCACAATGCTAGTATATAGCGCCAATGACACGGGTTCAAATGTGCTGCTGCCTTCAATGAGTTTATATGTTTACCCTGTGACTGTGGGTTTCCTCCCGTGCTCCAATTTCCTCCCACATTGCACAGACATATGCGGTTAGTAGGTTAATTTGGACAGCACAGGCTCATGGGCTAAAAGGGCCTGTTACTGTGCTGTGCCTTTACATATAAAATAATTTAAAATATACTCAATGAGGCAACTTCTACCTGCTTCCTTGGACAGAGAACTATTCATTACTCTCTGGGAAAAGCAGTTCCTCCTCATCTCCTTCCCAAATCGACTCCCCTGAACCTTGAGGCTATGTCTCCTAGTGTGTCTCACCCACCAGGAGAAGCAAGTTTCTTGTATCTACCTTACCTATTTTTTTCATAATTTTAAATGTTTCTCCAAGATCCCTTCTCATTCTTTTAACTTGCAGTGAGTAGAATCTCAGACAATTCAATCTCTCTTTATCAGCTAACTCCCACATTTCTGAAATCAACCTGGTGAACCTCCTCTGCACTGCCTTCAAACCCAGTACAGTAAAACCCCTGTTATGCAGAATTCAAGCAACTGACAACCTCAACCAACTAGTATTTATTAAAAAAACTTGAAAATAATTAGGTTAAAAATACTGAAGTTTAAAATTGGCCTCACTGTTACTTTACCAATCACGCAAGAGCATACTCAAGCAATTGGAAAATTAACTTAGCCAGCATCTACCAATCTCCATAGGTGCTGGATATCAGTAGTTTTACTGTGTATCTTTCTCAAGCAAGAAGACCAGAACTGCACACAATACTCCACCAGTACCCTGTACACGTGCAGCAGAACCTTCCTACTCTTCAATTCACTCCTTCTTGCATATGAAAGCCAACATCCCATTTGCTTTCTCATCAGTCACTTATTAAGGAATGTCTGCACTACTGCCAAGTCAGTATTTGCACAAGGATATCTGTTAATATTTATTATACAAGGTGTGTAGGGATTTTCAACTGCTGTTATCCAAGATTGGCACTCCCTACCTTAGATGTCCCTGTTTTTATCCAGAATAATTTTTGTTGAGCATTGTGGAAAATCCTCTGAACGTCTTCCATTGTTTCCAACTTTCCCAACCGATGGTAGCCAATGAGGGTCTCCCTTGTTTAAACACATTGCTGTAGCGGCTACTACGGTAGAGCGACTGAAATAATACAAAAACACACACCAGACTAGTCAACTGAAGACCGATTTATTCAGGGTTTACAGGCTTCTTTAATAGACTGCATGTCCCAGGCTCAACGGGACAAGGTGGGACGTCACTCTGAGATTGCTGCCAATCCACCGGACCGGTCAGCTTAATTCTAGCCTTGTAAGTGTCCCATGCCTTCTGGTGGGAGACTCGATGGCTCAACGTGCCATTCCTCGGCGTTCGGTATCTCTTGCGTGCAGTTCTTTAGGTGAGAATGCAGTGTCCGTATTCTGATTCTGCACGCCCGCAGAACCGCGCCAGCGACAGTTCGTGTTGCCGCGCTGTGCATCCGCTCGGCCCAAGACATGGCCGCTACATCGCCTTAGTTTTAGGTCCAACTATTGCCCCCTCTATTTGTATGAAAAAATTCATTTCTTTCTGAGGATCCCAAACTGCGTGGGTCACAGGTGCTGGTTGAAGAACACGTGCTTTCCACTGACCCTCAATTAGTTGTTCCAGCACACTGCCGCCAATTGCTCAGTTGGAAGCCTCAACCGTGAGGGCTGTGGGCACATCCACCCGGGGCGTACCAGGAGAATGGCGTTTGCAAGGGCGTCCTTGGCCTGTCAAAAGCCGCTGCTGACTTCGTGTCCCAGGTGATTTCCTTCGTCTTGCAAGGCATCGGGCCAAACAGGCTGATTCAGGCTGGTGACAACAGGAATCGGTGGTAAAAGTTATCATGCCCACGACCTCCTGCAGGTCCCTTATTGTATTGGGCCTGGCAGACTGGTGAATGGCCTCGACCTTCACTGGCAAGGGAACTGCTCCATGCTGCTTGATGCAGTGCCCAAGGAAATCAATGGCTGACAGCCCAAATTGGCATTTCACTCAGGCAGCGGCAGAGTTGGTCAAATGCTCTTGGTGCAAGCAGCTGGAGATTAGGATATCATCTAAGTAGATGAAGATGAAATCCAAGCTGCGCCCCACTGAGTCCATGAGCCACTGGAACGTCTGTGCCATGTTCTTGATTCTGAAAGGAATCAGCAGGAATAGGGTGATGAGTGCTGTCTTGGGGTCTTGGATGGGAATAATAATGGCTGGGAATTCCACTAGTTCTTTGGCAAATTAGTTGCCTGACAAAGCCACAGATTCCAGGTGTGGGGCTAGTAACTTGGCCTCGCCGAGCGAGAATGTCTGGAAGGTCTTGGCATTCACTACCTGCCATCCCTTGAGGTCCACTAGGATGCAGTGTGCCCGGAGAAAATTTGCTCCCAATAAAGGCAACGACACTGCTGCCAGCGTAAACGACTAGGTGAAACTGGAACCGAACTGCAGTGGGATAATTCGCGTGCCGTATGAGCAAATACCGCTGTTGTTGGCAGCAGTGAGCACCAGTTCTGTTGTGACTCGAGGGATGGGGGGGGGGGGGGAAGAGAGAAGATGCTAACCTCTGCCCCTGTGTCTATGAGCTGAGGTACTTTTGCCCAGAGTGTCAGTCCCATAAGTAAAGGAGGCTATCACAGTGATCAACCGCCGTAGCCATTAGCAACAGCCGGCCTCAGCGTTTTCCAGAAAAGATCAGGATGGGCAGGAACAATGGGCTTCTGAACCCCACTTTTGGTGGTAAAAACACTAACGGTCCGAACTGAGGTCACTCCTGCTGAGGGCGTGACACAGCAACTTGGTATGCCACAGGATATCTGCGCGGGCCACTATTTTGTGTGGGTCAATGAAATCGGCGTCAGCGATGAGGAGGTGGATATCTTCTTGCATCTGCTCGAGAAAGATTTCAAACAGTAAACATGGCTTATGGCCGTCTGCTAGTGCCAGCATCTCGTTCATTAAGGCAACCACGCTGCGTGCTCACGGTGGGAGAGGCCAAAAGTACAGATCAGGAGCGCCTTGATTGTTTCATACCTGTCCATAACCAGTGGCTGGCGTAGGAAGTTGATGATGGGGCCTGCCGTTTCTTGATTGAGTGAACCGACCACATAGTAGTACTTTGTGGCATCGAGATGATTTTCCTAACCTGGAATTGGGATTCAGCCTGTTCAAACTAGAGCTGTGGCTGCAAGGTCCAGAAAGTCAGCAATTTCAGTGAAACTGCATTCTGTGAGCTTGGGTTGGTCATCGTTAGGTCCAAATGCTGTTTGGACCGTCGGGGTAACCAGTGTAGTCGCACTAGGCACGCAATGAGCGACATAACCACGCAAAGTCAAAAGTGAGTTGAACCAACTGACTTTAATAGAACTCTTGCATGCACTTAAATTCCTCAGAACCTGATGTCGCTTGCGATTCCTGGAACCTTTACGACACCAACCGCCAGGCTGTGGGCTTGCCTTGCAACTGGAGCTCTCACTGTCAGATCTGCCGTGGACTTGTCCATGACTCTGTGAGTCACCACGGTATTCAAATTTACTTTCCAAATCATCACATAGCATAATAGATAATTATCAGCCAAACGTACTTAAATCAGTCACATATTAATTACGACTGCATCTGGCTCCTTGCCACAAGATGCTGCCCTCACTGGTTTCAGACAATTATTGCTGCACATGTAATTTAATTGAAATATCACCTGGCCCATGCTCTCTACTCCCCTCCCCACAATAGTTTCCGGTCTAACACCCCCTCTTTTCCTACTGCCCCCACCTACCACCTCATCCCATCACTGTTCCCCATATCATTGTTTCCCCCACCATGACAGCTCTAGTCCCATCTCACAACACAGCTCCTTTTGCCTCCTCTGATCCCCTTTTCCTCCTCTTGTGCCTCCATCTCCCACCAACTCAAACTCCACCACATCCTGCTCTTCCCTCCCTAACCCCTTTCTCCAATCCCTAGACTACTCTCCCCTCACATACCCATTGCACCCACTCCCTCAAGTTCAAATTCCAATTTATTGTCAGAGTACATACATGACATCACATACAATCCTGAGATTTTATTTTTCCCTTGGGCCAGGCAGAATTTCTATTTATCCGGAGTATAAACTGCACTCAAGAAAAAGGAACATATACAAAAGAGAGAAATGCAAAGAAAGAAATGTTAACAAACTGACCGCACAAATAAAGAAAAAAATAAATATTTCAGTAATAAAGTGCTCAGTAGGAGTCCTTAAATGAGTCCCTGATTGAGTTTGTCGTTGAGGAGTCTGATGTTGGAGGGGTAGCAACTGTTCTTGAACCTGGTGGTACAAATCTTGTGGCATGTACCTCTTTTCTGACAGTGGAAGCAAGAACAGATCGTGTCTTGGGTCATGTGGATCCTTGATGATTACTGGCAGCACTCCACAAAGATTTTCTTGATGGCGGGGAGAGTTTTACCTGTGATTTACTGAGATGTGTCCACTACCTTTTACAGTGCTTTCCACTCAGAGATACTGATGCCCCCATACCAGGCTGTGATGCAGTCAGTCAGCACACTTTCCACTACACATCTGTAGAAGTTTGCCAAGGTTTTCGATGTCATATCAAACTCCTAAAGAAGTAGAGGCAGTGATGTGCTTTCTTCATGGTGAAGGTATTAGCATGGTGGACCCAGGAAAGGTCCTCCACAATAGATTCCCAGGAATTTAAATTTGCTCACCCTCTCTAACTCTGATCCCTCGATGATTGTACACCTTTGGTTTTCCTTTCCTGAAGTTAACAATCAGCTCCTTATTTTTGGTTTCATTGAGTGCAAGGTTGTTGTTGGTGCACCATTCAGCCAAGTTTTCAATCTCTATCCTGTATGCTGACTCATTGTCTCTTTTTATACAACCCACTATTGTGGTATTGTCAGCAAATTTGAAAATGGTGTTGTTGTCATATTAAGCCATACAGTTATAGGTGTAAAGCAAGTAGAGCAGAGGGCTAACAGTGGTGAGTCAAGGCCCAGGTCTTGGATAAGATGATTGGTCTTTAGGGGATGACAGTGTTGAGTGCTGAACTGTTGACAATAAAGAGCATCCTGATGTATGGGACTTGCTGTCCAGGTGTTGCAGGGTTTTGTAGAGCCAGTGAGATGGCATCTGCCGTAGACCTATTGTTGAATTAGGCAAATTGGAATGGATCCACATTGGCCCTCAGACTGGAGCTGACATCAACAGTTGAAACACTTTATCAATGCAGATGTGGGTGTCACAGGTCGCTAGTCATTTGGGAAGGTTACCATACTCTTCTTGGGCACCAGTACAATTGAGGCCTATTTGAACTAGTTGGATACCACACTCTGCTGGTGTGAGATGTTTAAAATATCTATGAAAACATTGGCCAGTTGGTTGGCACATTTTTCCAGTCCTTGACCAGGTACCCCACCCAGATGCCCTTAGTTTCACTCTCCTGAAGACATCTACATCATCTTCTGATACATGAAAGTAGAGGATCATAGAATGGAGAGATGCACAATGGTTCTTCCTTGTTCAAGTGGTCAAATCAAGCATAGAAGGCATTAAGCTCCTCTGGAACTGAAGGTTTGGTGTCTCCAACTGTACTGGATTTGTTGCAGGTTATGTCATTTAGGCCCTGCCATGGATGTCGAATATCCTTGTTTCCATTCGCTTCCGGAATCTCCACTATGCAGGAGTTGGCTTTTTGTCATACCTGCTCCTTGTGTAGTGTTCTAGATCTCCAGACTTAAATGTCTGTGATCTGGCTCTCAGCAGGTTCCAGATTTCATTGTTCATTCAGGGCTTCTGGATGGGGGAAAACCCTGAATGATTTGGTGGGACACAGACATCCACAGATAAAGTCCATAACAGCCCTGGTGTTTGATCATTCAGATCCTCAGCCACCTGCTACCCATCCTTTCCTCCCACTCAACTCTTCATCTCTTCCCACTACTGCATCTTCAAATTTCTATAATCTCCGTACCCTTCTACTCCACATTATTCCTCCCATTCCCTATTTACCCCTTCTCTACTCTTCACCACCCTTGCCATATCTTCTGTACTCCACACCCCTCTCACTCACCCCTCCTCCATCTTGCTGTATTTCCTCTTCCACACCTTCCTTCTCTTCTCTTTCCCTAGTCTCTCCTCCTCAGGTTGTTACTCTTATGAGATGGTGTGAGAGTAACAACCTGAGCCTCATCGTGGACAAGACGAAGGAGAGGATCGTGGACTTCAGGAGGACCAGGAATGACCACCCTCCACTACACATCAACAACTCTGTAGTGGAGAGCACCAAGTTCCTTGGAGTTCACTTAATTAGTGACCTATCATGGACACTCAACATCTCCTCACTTGTCAGGAATGTGCAACAGCACTTCCTGAGAAGATTGAAGCGGGGCAAGGCTACTGGCCGCCATTATGTCAAGCTTCTCTACAGGAGCACTATCGCCAGTGTCCTGGCCGACTTCATCATGGTGTGATACGGTTGCCGCAGAGAAATGGATCGGAGGTCAATCCACAGGACTATAAGAGTGGTCTCCCTCTGCCCCATCGAGTGATCTACTGGGATCATTGTCTGAAGAAGGCACGCAAAATCGTTGGAGACCCCTTCCTCCCCGCACACAGCAGCTCCCATCAGGAAAGAGATACAGGAGTATCAGAGCCAGCACCACCAGGCTTCCTCACGCAGGCGGTGAGAATGCTGAACGACCCTAGGAACTGCTCACACCAACCTCTCAAATGTACAAAACAAAATGTATTTATTTGTATGGACGAAGACTTGCCCTGTACGTGCATTATTTGTCTGGCTGTGTGTTTTGCTCCGAGGAGCGGAGTCATTGGGCTGTGACTTGACCTTTCCGCTCCTTACTCTCCCCCTCTCGCCCGCCTCGTTCATGGTCCCGATCCGAAAGGTGAGCCGATCATGGTCTCGGTGGTCCCTGACACCGGCCCCATGCGCCCCTCCCTCCCTCCGTCCCTCCGTCCGCCCCGACCCACTCTCACCAGGTTGACGAATGCCAGGGTCCTCCCCGCCGCCGGTGTGAGCGCCCCGAACGCCAGCAGAGTGCACAGGAGGGAGCGCAGCCCCGCCCCCGCCGCCGCCGCCGCCGCCGCGCCCGCCATGGAGCCACCTGAATCAATCGCAGACACTGCGTGGCGGACACGGGCTGATGTGAAACACCGGTCCCGACGCCTCATGGAGCAGGCGAAGCGATGGGGGCCGCTTTCCACCCCTAGCAACCGCGACACGCCCCCAAGCGACGCAGCCCCTGACGCGGGCTAGTGGGCGGGAGGAATGGACGAGGCCACGCCCCCAGCAACAGAGATCAGCCCCCAAGCCAGCAGCTGGCGGGTGAGAGAATGGGGGCGGGCCACGCCCCCAACATCTGGGAACGCCCCAGGCAACCCGGTGGATCGATGGTCCCAGCACCCGCCCTATCAACTGGATGGAATCGGTTCCAGCCGCTGACATTGCTGGTGGAATTAACTCAGTGAGTTTGTCGTTGACTTTGCAAAGTCTCATTGTCTCCTGCTGTCACCCCCTACCTTCAACCGCGGTGGGGCCTCGGAATCTGGAGCTGGCAATTCTGCGCCAAGAAAACTATTTGGAGGCACGTTAGAATTGCTAAGGCAGCAAAAGAGTCTTCCCCTCCACTATCATCACCTGCATATCTTCCTTGTCCTGCACATCTAACCCAGCCTGGTCCGCTCCCTTGTGCCACAGAACAGGACTCCCCTTGTCCTCACCAGTCTCCGTCTATCCTCCCACCACCAGACAAGTCTTCCCCTCTGCTTTCCATAGGGACTGCTCCCTTGGACTCTCCTCCCTTCCTACCAATTGCCTCCTCGGCACCTATGCCGATGATCACAAGGAAGGCTACACTTGCTCCCACATCTCCTCCCTCATCAGTAATCAGGATATTAACAGTCCTTCCAAATATAGCAAGACTGAATCTGTAGGAACATCCACTGCATCCGCTGCTCCTGTTGTGGTCTCCTCTACATCTGAGCAACTGGGAGATCGCTTCATTGAGCACCTTTGCTCTGTCCCCTGCAAGAGTGGGGATCTCCCAGTGGTAAACCATTTCAATTCCCCATCCCATTCCCTTGCTGATATGTCTTTCCATGGTTTCATGCACTCCCAGACTGTGAGACCACCTGCAAATTGGAGAACACACTTCATATTCTGTCAGAGCACACAGCAACCAAATAGCATGAACATTGACTGCTCTGGCTTCTGTTAGCTCCTGCCCCACCTTCTCTCCCCTGCCCTATTCTCTGTTCTCTTTCCTCCAGCTCTGCATTAACAGAGCCAACCCCTCTCCTGATCAATTCTAATCTTTCCTCTCCTGTCCTCCTATCCAGGTCCAATTATGGCCTTTTGCCTGTAGGCCTACTGTCTTCCCTTGTCTCCCAGCCTTTTTATTCAGGCATCTGCCTCCCTTTTGCTCATACCTTGAAGAAATGTCAGTCATATAATCTGGCACATGTCTAAGGATTGCAATCTGGAGACTACAATAAGCAACAATGGAAATTAAAATAGCATTGCTCAATATGTGCAGTGTCAAACATGCTACACGACATGTAAATGCCTTGCAATACCTTGTTAAAGTCAAGGCAGATGTATCTCATTCATGAGAGTGGGCTACCATTCATCAGGAACTATCAGAAGTGGTCCCAGTGGTGGCCCCACAGGCTGTCTGAATGGTCGACGGGGAACGATTGTTGCGCATCTGGTCTCAGTATCTTGCTATGGAAAAAAGTCACCGAGGTTAAGGAAGTGGTTGTGGTTGTGGTGGCTTCTTCTCATATTGGATCTGAAGTACCACAAAATCCCACTTCGTCTGATCAATATGTACTGTGCGGAGCGAAAGGCTGGCTGTTTTTCAGCAGCTCCCACCACTGCTGGCATTGTCCAAGCCAGTTTTTCTGGCCAGTGACTTCAACTGTAACACAAGAGTTTGTACCACTCAGGAACAGTTGTTACCCCTCCACCATATGGCTCCTCAACAACAACCTTAATCAGAGACTCATTTAAGGACTCTTACTTTGCTCATTATTTATTACTGACCAATGCACTGACAATTTGTCTAAATTCTTTCTCTTATATACATATCTTTCCTCGAGAACAGTTTTGTGCATTACCGATAAGTAAAAATTCTGCCTGGCCTACAAGAAAAAGAAGGATCTCAGGGTTGCATGTGATGTCATGTTTGTACTTTGAAAATATATCTGAACTTTTTGAACTTTGATTTATGCAACTGGATGATCCGGTGCTGCCGACAGCAGACTGGACAGCTCCTCCAAACTCCTGATGGAGACAGTAAAGGACGCACAATTGTGCGACATGTTCAACAACCCTGCAGGTGGAGAACAGCCGCAGCCCACCTGGTTGAGTTCAGACAGCTCAACCCGGTCTCGGATAGACCTTCGTGTCGAAAGCCATCATGGTCAGAACCACCAACATGACATTCTTCTATGATCTCTGCTTCCTTCACAAGAGATAGAGGTATAAAGGGATTGGACCACAATTGATGCCCAATTCCTTTATAACCTCTATCCCCCACACAGAAGGTCTGAAAGCACTTCATTTCTTCCTGGACCAAAGTCCCGACCAGTCACCCTCTACCACCACCCTCCTCCACCTGGCAGATGTCCTCACTTTAAATAACTTCTCCTTCAACTCATCACACTTCCTCCATTCAAAGGGTACCTGCATAGGTCCCAGGTATGCCTGCCTGTTTGTAGGCTTTGTGGAGCAATCCATGCTGCAAGCCTACACAGGCAAGAACCACCCCCCCCCCACCAAACTCTTCCTCCGGTATATCGATGACTACATCAGGACTACCTCATGCACTCGCAATGAGCTTGTCAACTTCATCCAGTTCACATCCAACCCACCCCAATCTCAAAATCACCTGGTCCATCTCCAACAACACTCTCCCCTTCCTAGATCACTCTGTCTCCATCTTGGGAGACAAGCTTTCTACTGACATATACTAAAAACCTTCTAACTCCCACAACTACCTGGACTACACTTCCTTACACCTCGTCCACTGCAATAATACCATCCCTTTCTCTAAATTTCTGTCTCCACTACATCTGTTCCTAAGATGAGGTCTTCCAGTCCAGAGGTTCTGAACTGTCTGCCTTTTTCCACAAACCTGCTTCCTCCCACCACCATCAACTCAGCCCTCACCCACATCTCCTCCATTTCCGCTCATCTGCCCTGGCCCCCTCTGCTGCTGGACGCAACAAACATAGAATCCCCCAATCCTCACTTACCACCCCACCAGCCTCTGCGTCCAACACAAGATCTGCCGGAATTTCTGGCACTTACTACAGGATCCCACCACCAGACACATTTTTCCTTCTCCTCCCCTCTCAGCCTTCCACAGGGACTGCTTTCTCTGCAATTCCTTTGTGCACCCATCCCTTCCTACTCATCGCACCCCCAGAACCTTTCCCTGTGCCCACAGGAGGTGCAACACCTGCACCCACACCTCCTCCCTCATCACAGTCTGTAACCACCATTGCAGCATCTTACTGTTTCTCCCTCTCTGTGTTGATTGAGGGGGTTCCCCTTGGTCTCAACTCCTCAGTGGGAGGACTCAAGACTGTGGTCCTTCCCCACAGCGCCCTCGCATTGGCTGCACCCAGCCTCAGTGTGTCCCTCAGCACATATTCCTGCAGCCTGGAATGTGCCAGTCAGCAGCATTCCCAGACTTCCATCTCAGTATGCTGAAAGACCAACATGTTTTTGGCAGAGCAAAGTGCGTCTTTCACTGAGTTGATGGTCTTTCAGCAGTTCTGGATGTCAGACTGAGTGTGTCCCTGGGGACAGTCATAGATCAGATAGTCTTCTGTCACGCTACTGCTGCAGATCAATGGCGGCAAGCTGAAGTTCTAGCCATCCCAGGTGTCGCAAAGGATGGGCCTGGCCCCATTGCTGCACAATTTTCCAGTCAGCTGGGTTTTGCCACACCACGTATCCTTCATGGAAAAGTTTTTCCAGTCAGACACCATTGATCACAAGGCCATCAGGCAGTGGTCACCACAGAACATTCTGCAGACACTGAGAGACAAAGACTCAATGGACAGGGTGGGGTGGTTCCCGGAGCAGTCTGTCCAGGTCATCTGGTGGAATGCCTCATTACAAGTGCTCAAAAACAAGGATTTGGCCTGACTGGTGGTGAGAGCCCTCCCAGTCAGATCCTTCATGTACAACAGGAACATCACCCAAAATGAACGTTTCCTCAAGATGACCGGAGAGACTTTGAAGGGTTTTCCTTTTGAAAATAATTGTGAATAATGTCTTTGTTTGGTGAAAACAAAAGTTGATTATGTATCTTTACACTGTTTGACCTGCTGAGTTGCTCCAGCATTTTTGTGTTTTTACTACAATCACAATATCTGCAGACTTTCATGTTTTACTCCATTCAGCTCAGTGTTGGGTCCACTCGAGTATTCCTTGTCAGTACCACCACCCCGCACTCTATCCTCTCTCAAGTGGGTGTCCCACTTCACTTGTGGATGCACGTAGCTGATTCTGCCTGCAGGGGCTGAATTCCAGATCATAGCAATGGAATTCTGAACTCCTCACAGAATCTCCACACATGGCTTTTGACTAACATTCACTCTCAAGAAGGATCCTTGCTTCTAATGCTTTTTTAGTTTCCCAAGATATATTAAAAGGAATTATTTATTATTGAAAGACTTAAGTGGTCTTCACCACAGGATGAATTCAGAAATGCCATTTTCAGCTCCAGCAATTCCATCATCCTATCTCTCATATGACTGGAGATCACCAATGAATCCAAAAGAACACATTTGTCTTCAATATTTGTTGCTGTTTAAACAGCTTGCAACACTGTTTGGCAATCCTGCCACCTTGTGAAAAAGTATTTTGCCTTCATTCTGAGCCATTGGTTTTTATCAAGATAAACTGTTCACCTGTTCACAATTCACCTGATTGTGTGAGCTGTGGGGCTCATCTAGCAAACTTATGATGTACACAGGCATCAAAATGTTCACCTCCCTCAGAGATTAGTGCTGGTATCTCCTCATTGAACCTTACAACATATCATGAAATCTTAGAAAGGCTGATGACCATGCCTTTAGAAACCCCACATCTAAATATGGAGGCTAAAAGTAAGGAAATCACCTCCTTATCAGATTAAACTGATAAATTACATCAGGAGGAACTTGGCATAATAATACATTGCCAAATATTAACATTTGACCTAGGAATCTACTTGAATCTTATTTGTTTATTGGCCTCATTGTAAGTGTTACTTTGCAGAAAAATTTGTCCTTGTGTGGGAATAACAATGGTTGATTTGACTAATGCACTCCCAAAGGATATGCTGCAATACCACCTATTAGAGTTCAGCAGGAAAATTTTCTGACTGATGAAGGAGGATTCTCCAGCACTTTTGTGTATTGCATAAAAGTGCTGGAGAATCTCAGCAGGTCACACAGCTTCTGAGCCCTTTGTCAAGGTATGAGCAAATAACAGGCAGATGCTTGGATAGAAAGGTGGGGGTTGGACAGGAGAGGAGGGAGGAAGGAGATGGGGATGGAAAGAGAGAGACTCAGGAAAGGGTTTAATGGAATCCAGAGAAGTCAATGTTAATGCTGTCTGGTTGGAGAGTGCTCTGCACCCATGATGAGCTCATTAACTTTATCCACTTTGCTGCTAACTTCAGAATCAGAATTTATTGTCATGGAATTTGTTGTTTTGCAGCAGCATCCATATAGTACAATCATTTATATAAACCAATGTACAAAATAAATAAAAGATAGTGCAAGAAAAAGTCAAACTAACGCAGTGTCTGTGGTTCAAGAACCTGATGGCAGAGAGGAAGAAGCTGTCTTTGGGCCACTGAGTGCTTGTCTTCAGGCTCCTGTTCCTTTTCACAATGGCAGCAGAGTGAAGAGAGCACAGCCTGGATGGTGGGGGTCCTTGAGAATAGAGGCTGGTTTCTTAAGCCTCTTAGATGTTCTTGATGGAGTGAAGAATGGTCCCCATGATGTCACACTGTCCTCAAATTCACTTGGTCCATCTTTGGCAATATTCTCTCCCCTTTCTCTATCTCTCTGTCTTTATTTCAACAGACAAACTTTATTCAGACATTTTCCACAAACCCACCAACCCCACAGTTATCTCAACTACACCACATCCTATCCCCTGTAAGAATTCTATTCCTTTTTTGCAATTCCTCTTTCTCCATTTTATCTGCTTCCAGGATGAGGTCTTCCATTCTAGAACATCTGAGATATCTTCCTTCTTCAAAAAATCTGGCTTCCCTTCTTCTGTCATCAACTCAGCCCTTACCCACATCTCCATTTCCTGCACATCAGCCCTGACCCCCCCTCTGCCTCAAGACACAACAAAGACAGGATTCCCCTTGTCCTCCACCAGCCTCCACATCTAACACATTATCCTCTGCAATTTCCACCATTTACCACATGATACCACCACCAGACATATCTTCCCCTCTCTGATTTCTACAGGGGCCACTCATCCCTTCCCACCAATCGCCCCCTCAGTATCTACCCTTGTGACTGCAAGAAATGCTACACTTGCACACACATCTCCTCTCTCACCACTATTTGGAGCTCTGAACAGTCCTTACAAGTGAAACAACATTTTACTTGTGAATCTGCAGGAGTTATCTACTGCATCTGGTGGTCCTGTTATGGCCTTCTCTATATCTGGGAGATTGGATGCACACTGGGATATTGTTTGTTTAGTACTTTTGCTCTGTCTGCTGCAATAGCATGGATCTCCTAGAGGCAATCCATTTCAATTATTATAAACAAATTGCCTTAGAAGCTGAAGGATTTATGGAGAACCAAAGTTGCAGAGTTTAAGATGCTTCCTGGAAAGGACATCACTTTTGAAGATCCTGTACAATTTTTGGAATGGCAAATGCATGTTAACACTGTACCAGTATTTGGAAATATTAAGGATACTGCAATAGTTCCAGGCAAAGAAGTGGACTTGTAGGGCCAAGATGGCCTGTTTCCATATGGTTATATTATTAATTCCCTGCCACTCCCATGCCGACATGTACATTCATGCAGAGCCAGACTGAGACCATCCACAAATTTGAAGGAACAACACCTCATTTTCTGTCTGGGTACCCATCAATCAGATGACATTAACATTACGTTAACGCTCTCCCCGAGTTTCTCTTTTTCCCAATCCCTCTATCTCTAGCTCCCCACCCCCTTCCCTCTCCATTCAAGGAGCTACCCCCTCCTCTATCACCTAAATCTTTTTCTTTTCAAACCTCCCATCTATGAACTTTTACCTGTTAGCCTGTACTCCTTTGCCTCCTCCTGACTCTTCCTTCCTCCTCTCCTCTCCTTTTTATATAGGGTCCTGCATTTTGCTTATACCTTAATGAAGGGATCAAGGTCTTCCACTGCAGCAAGAGAGGTCTCCAGTCTTAATGGTTGTCTGTACCACTAGATCAAGGTCTCTTCTTCCAAGAGGGTGGGATTGCCCCTGTGCAATGGCTGTTCCACTTACAACTCCATCACGCACAAGTTCTGTTGAATCGAAGGACTACCACCGATGAAGGGATCAGGCGTGAAATGTTGGTTATCTTTTACATTGTGTAGATGCTGTGTGATCTGCTGAGTCTCTTCAGCATTTTTGTGTATTCCAAAGCCAACGATTGCCTCATTCCATTCTTTTAATTCTTTCATAGCATGGCTCAAACCTTTATCTCCACCTCACCTATGGAAATATACTTATTTGACAGACTTCATGATAAATCAGTGCTGCTCTTGGCTATGCAGTAAGAGCACATCTATGAACTGCTCATGACTTTCAAAGGGTCACAGTGTCTCAAACTTAGGTCAACACATTGATCTTTTAATTAAATTAAGTTTAATTCAATTGGCAGCATGGTTAGTGTTGTGGTTAGTGCAATGCTGTAATAGTGCCAGTGGCCTGGGTTTGAATACCATGCTGTCTGTAAGGAGTTTGCATGTTCTCCCCATATCTGCCTGGATTTCCTCTGGGTGCTCTGGTTTCCTCTCACCCTTCAAATGTACTCAGATTTGTGGGTCAATTGGGTGGGATTAGGTGCCACAGGGCTCATGGGCTGAAATGGCCAGTTATCATCTTGTATGTCTAAATTTAAATATACAATTGTAGTTGTTTTTGTAGTTTTTCTTTCCCCACAAGTACCTGTTCAGCTACTTCAAGAAAGAATGTTTGTGCATGTAACCTTGTACAATGTGTATGACAATAAACTCATTGTCATTATCAAAGAGATGTTGGAGTGACCCAACGGGTCAGGCAGCGTCAATGGATAGAAATGGTTAGCCAACGTTTCAGGTTGGGGCCCCTTTATCACGATAAATGTCCTGACACTGTCTTGATACAGGGATCTGAACTGAAACCTCGTCTAATCATTTTTTTTTCCATGAATGCTGCCTGGTTCCCTGAGTCCCTCCTGCCTTTCTTAGTTCATTCAAGGTTTTGAGGATCTGCATTTTTTGTAGATCAGCAAGTCTTCAGTCACAATACATACCACACAGTCATTGTGCCACATCCTTAACTCTTGGAGATCTATGCTGAAGGAAGGCAAGTAAATCATACATACAGGAATCCAAAACATAAAGGGAAAAGGCTTGATGAATTCAGCCTGTCCAGCAGCAATGTAACATGAGAGGTGGGGAGAAGAAACCATTTTACATTTTGAGTCAGGGACACTTTCTCAGAACTGGTAAAAGAGTACATTGTTCAAAGCAGAGCTGGGGGGAGGTATGTGACAAAAGGTTATGGGGAGTTTCATTAGACAGATGAACTGATTGGATCAGGGATTATACTGCCTGGTGTCCTTCAACCAATGGTTCATTTCATCCATCTGGAGACACAATGGACGTGTGCCACAATGCCAAGAAAAATGTAGGAAGCAGCATCGATCAGTGTAGAACATACAGCATTACAACACAGTACAGGCCCTTCAGCCCATGATATTGTGCCAACCTAAGTAAACCTGTTCCACAAAAAGCTAATTTTCCCCATCTCACACCGATAACCCTCTAATTTTCTTGCATCCACTAAGTCTTTGAATGTCCCTATTGTACCAGCCTCCACCACTATCCCCTACAATACATTTCAGACACCCGCTGCTGCAAGTAAAAAAAAAACTACCTCTGACATCTTCTCCAAACTTTCCCCCACTCACCTTAAACATACATCCTCTGGTATTTGTTATTCAAGAAAAAGTTGTGGCCTATCCACTCTACCTAAGCCTGTCATAATCTTATATACCTCTGTTAAGTCACCCCTCATCCTCTGTCGTTCTGAAGAGAAAAGCATTAGTCTGCTACTATATTAGACAAGGATCTGTGATTAATAGGCTTTAATCACCTTTACCTGTCACCACATCTTCCATGTTGCAGGCCCAGTTCCAAGACAGGTACTGAGGGAGGGGTTTGAGCATAACAGCCGGGAGGGAGGAGTCACCGGTTCAGGGGTGGGTCAGCCCATAAGCACATAAATATGATAAACATAGTGTGAGCACACAGTGGTAGCACCATATTCACCCCTTTTTAAAAACAAAGTCTGGTGGGGGTGATGTGATACAATGTTCATTACAGATTTAGCCTTTCAGTGGTCTTGTCCATCGCTGTGACTGTCACAGGGTCTCCTGTGGCACAGCTGCTGGTTCCCAGGTAGTGTCTCATTGTCTCCAGTGTAAGGACAGGTTGGTACAGTGGAATTGTTCAGGTCAGTTTGTGTTTGAGGCACAGGGTCAGGTGCCAATGGCAGGGCTGGTTGGTCAGGGTAGGATCGGCTGGTCAGAGTTACTGAGGGGTGCTGTGGACTGGTTGGTTGCAGGATCCCCTGCATGTGCCAGGTTCAGGAACAGTTGCTACTCCTCCACTATCAGATTCCTCAATGACAAACTCAGAGACTCATTTAAGGATTCTTACTTGTGCACTTTATTGATTTTCTTTTTGTTCTCTCTGTATTGCAGTCAGTTTGTTTACATTTGTTATCTATTTAAAGTTCTTCATTTGTTTGTTTTTCACAGTGTACAGTTAGAACATAGGAATATAAAAAGTAGGAACAGGAGTAGGCCAAAAATGGCCCATCAAACCTGCTCCACCATTCAATAAGATCATGGCTGATCTAATTTATGACCTAACTCCACCTACCTGCCTTCTCCCCATATCCCCTAATTCCTCTATCATGTAAAAATTTATCTAACCAAATTTTAAAAACGTTTAATGAAGCAGCCTCAACCACTTCCCTGGTTAGCGAATTCCAAACATTCACTACTCTCTGGGAAAAACTATTTTTCCTCATCTCTGTCCTAAATCTACTCCCCCGAATCTTGAGACTGTGTCCTCTCATTTTAGTTTCCTTGGCCAGCTCAAAAAACCTTCCTACATCTCTCCTATCCATACCCTTCATAATCCTATATGTTTCTATAAGATCTCCTCTCATTCTTCTGAACTCGAGCGAATACAATCCTAGATAATTTAATCTTTCATCATAAGTCAACCCCTTCATCCCAGGGATCAACCTAGTAAACCTCCTCTGGACCGTCTCCAAAGCCAGTATATCCTTCCTCAAATATGGAGACCAGAACTGGACACAGTACTCCAGGTGCGGTCTCACCAGTACCTTATACAGTTGCAACATTACCTCCCTACTCCTGAATTCAATTCCTCTAGCGATGAAGGCCAACATTCCATTTGCCTTCTTAATAACCTGCTGCACCTGCAACCTAACTTTTTGCGATTCATGCACAAGCACTCCCAAGTCCCTCTGCACAACAGTATGCTGTAGTTTTTCACCATTTATATAATATTCAGCTCTTTTATTTTTCTTGCCAAAGTGGATAACCTCACACTTACTAACATTGTACTCCATCTGCCAGACCTTTGCCCACTCGTCCATCTTAACTATATCCCTCTGCAGACTCTTCACATCCTCATTACAATTTGCTCATCTGCAAACATGGCTACACCACATTTTGTCCCCTCCTCTAAGTCATCAGTGTAAATGATGAACAGTTGTAGGCCTAGCACCGACCCCTGTGGCACCCCACATTTTATGCACTACCAATTAATGGTAATTCTGCCACGCTCGCAGGAAAAAGGAATCTCAGGGTTGTATGTGATGTCATATATGTACTTTGACAATAAATCTGAAATCTGACATTTGTCTGTCCGGAGAAACTTGTCTCCATCTTGCATTTCCTTCACCAATTAACCTGTTAACAATGAGCCCAGAACAGACCTGGTCTCCCAAACCACTCACTTGCCCATCCCATGCACTTCCTGCTCTCATTGCAACAGAGTCTCAGATCAGCCATCTCAGATCCCAACTGCAGTTGAAGAAAAGTCACCCTTGATTCGAGAAAATAAGTCGTGTGAGCACCTCACCTTAAGATATCTGACCAAAATACTTTTATTTTATCCTATACGTTACTGAGTGATGCGCTATCAATAACTTGAAAGGCTGGAATCACAGAACAATAGGCTTTAATTTACAATGCTGTGACCCAGGCTTTCTGGGGATGAGTTATGGTGTTGGAGCCTTTATACAGGGTCAAGAGGGAGGAGCCACAGGTACAATTACAGAGCGGGATGGAGCCAGATAAATGAGGGTATATCAATTCACAACATTCAGCCTTTGTTTTTTTTAATTTTGTCTAGTGGGTGATGTGGGGCATAAAATCTTACACATTAAGTCTGTCTGGTGGCCTGGTCTTCTGTTGTAACTGGCGGAGAGTCAGTTGCTGCACTGTAGCTGGGGTTGTTGATGATTCCTGGACCTCCAATGCTGTGTCAACCTGCTGGAGGTGTGGCAACTTGACCGGAGTGACTGGTGTGGGGATGGGGTTTGGGTGCAATGGTATGTAGTGTGGGTCCATGAATGGGGGGATGCTGTTTAGTGAGAGAGGTCCTGGTTGGAGACAGTTTCCTTGCGCCCATCCGGGTAGGCCACGTATGCATATTGACAATTCGCATGAAGGAGCAGGACCCTTTTGACCATTGGGTTAGTTTTATGACCCCTCACATGCGTCTGTAGCAGGACCAGCCCTGGGGATGTCAACCAGGATGGCAGGGTGATCCCCAACAGAGACTTCCTGGGGAAGGAGAAAATTTGTTTGTGAGGGGTAGCATTGGTTGCAATACATAACAGCGAACAGATTGAGTGGAGCGTCTCAGGAAGGACCTCCTGCCAGTGAGAGACTGGCAGCCCCCTGGACTTAAGGGCAAGGATAATGGCCTTCCACATGATGGTGTTCTCCCTTTCTACCTGACCATTCCCTCACAGGTTATAACTGCTAGTAGTGATACCTCTGGTCAGCATGTATTGGCGCAGCTCGTCAATCATGAACAGGACTCCTGGTTCGCTGTGAACATTTGACAGGTACCTGAACAGTATGAACAAGTTGTGTTGTGTCCTAATGACCATGGTGGTGGTCATGTCCAGGCAGGGGATGGCAAAGGGGAAACGTTAATACTCATCAATTACCATAAGGAAATAGATGTTACAGTTAGTGGGGGGAAGGAGGCCCTTGAAGTCCAAACTCAGGCATTCGAAAGACTGCAGCTTTTACCAGGTGTGCCCTATCTGGTTGGTAGGATTGTGGTTTGCACTCCGTGCACACCCGGCAGTTCCTAGTCATGTCTCTAATATCCCTGATGGAGTACGGCAGATTACGAGATTTAATGAAGTGGAAAAATCTTGTGACACCGGGGTGACAGAGGTCATTGTGGAGGGTTTTTAGGCAATCTATCTGTGAACTGGCATATGCCCCTCAGGACAGGGCACCTAGGGGCTTGTTGAGCTTGCCCAGCCAATACAGGATATCGTAGTTATAGGTGGAGAGTTTGATCCTTCACTTCAAAATTTTATCATTCTTTATCTTAAACATGAATACCATGACCCTTTGGTCCGTGAACAAGGTAAAATGTCTGCTGGCCAGGTATTGCCTCCAATGCTGCACTGCCTCAACTATTGCCAGAGCCTCCTTCTCGATGGAGCAGTGTTGGACTTCAGGGCCTTTGAAGGTACGGGAGAAAAATGCCACTGGCCAACCTGCCTGGTTCAGGGTAGCGGCCAGAGCAAAATTGGACACATTGCTCTATACCTAAAATGTTGCAGCTTTAGCAATGTCTTCTTATATGCGACAGAAGGCTGCGCAGGGCTCTCTTATCAGGGGGAAGGATGTGGAATTGATAAGAGGGCGGGTATTGTCCATGTAATTAAGAACCCAGTGGGTGTAGTAGGAAAAGAGCCCCAGGCATCTTTTCAGGGCCCTGAGGCTGAGGGGGAGGGGGAGGGGAAGCAGGGGGGCGCATGCAGTCGAGGTTGGGGCCAATGACTCCATTCTCCACAACACAACTAAGGATCACCAGGTGGATAGTGCGGAAAATACATTTATCCCTGTTGTAGGTTAGATTTAGGTGTTTGGCTGTTGTGAAGAATTTCTGGAGGTTGGCATCACAACCTTGTAGATTGTGGCTGCAGATTGTGACGTTATCTAGGTAGGGAAGGTGGCACGCAGGCCATTTTAGTCCAACATCTGGTCCTTCACTGGCTGGAAGACGGAGACGCTGTTGGTAACACCGAAGGGGACCCTGAGGAAATGGTAGAGGCGGCCATCTGCCTCAAAGGCAGTGTACTGGTGGTCCTCCGGGTGGATGGGGAGGTGGTGGTAGGTAGATTTCAGGTTGATTGTGGAAAACACACGATATTGGGCAATTTGATTAACCATGTCTACAATGCGAGGGAGGGAATCCTTATGGTAATACGCATCCAGCTGTGTATAGCGGTTAATAGTCTGGCTATAATCAATCACCATTGTGTGTTTACCTGCACCCTTGACCAGCACTATTTGAGCTCTCCACAGGCTGGTATTGGCCTCGATGATCCCCTCATTCAAGAGTCACTGCTTTTCTGCTTTAATAAATGCCCTTTTCCCTTCACTGTATTGCCTGTTTTTTTGTAGTGATTGGTTTACAGTTGGGGTGAGGTTCGCGAACAGTGGTGGTGGATCATAAGAACATAAAAAATAGGAGACAAGTCAGCCATCCACCCATTGTGCCTGCTCCCCCATTCAATAAGATCATGGCTGATCTGATCATTGACTCAACTCCACCTAACTGCCTTTTCCCCATATCCCTGAATTCCGTTCTTACGTAAAAATCTATCTAACTGAAACTTAAATATGTTTAATGAAATAGCCTCAACTGCTTCCCTGGGCAGAGAATTCCACAGATTCACTACTCACTGGGAAAAACAGTTTTTCTTCATCTCCATTTTAAACCTACTCCACTGAAGCTTGAGGTGGTGTCCCCTAGTTTTGGTCTCACCTAGTTCTGGTCTCACCTAGTTCTGGTCTCACCTAGTTCTGGTCTCACCTAGTTCTGGTCTCACCTAGTTCTGGTCTCACCTAGTTCTGGTCTCACCTAGTTCTGGTCTCACCTAGTTCTGGTCTCACCTAGTTCTGGTCTCACCAACCAGTGAAAACAATTTTTCTGCCTCTATCTTATTGATCCCTTTCATAATTTTATATCTTTCTATAAGATCTCCTCTCATTCTTCTGAATTTGAGTGAGTATAATCCCAGACGATTTAATCTCTCTTTGTAGGTCCACCTGGGATCTCCAGGATCCACCTGGTGTACCTCCTCTGGACCAGAACTGCACACAGTACTCCAGGTGTGGCCTCACCAGAACCTTGTACAGTTGCAGCAAGACCTCTCTGCTCTTGAATTCAATTCCTCTAGCAATGAAGGCAAACATTCCATTTTCCTTCTTAATAATCTGTTGTACCTGCAACCCAACTTTTTGCAATTCATGCACAATCACTCCCAAGTCCTTCTGTACTACAGCATGTTGCAGTTTTTCACCATTTAAATAATCTTCTCTTCTGTTTTTCCTACCAAAGTAGTAACCTTGCATTTACTAACATTGTACTTCATCTGCAAGACCTTTTTCCACTCACCTAACTGTAGCCTCTCCACATCCTCTGTACAATTTGCTTTTCTGCTCAATTTATTATCATCCGCAAACTTAGCTTCACTACACCCTGTCCTCTCTTTCAAATCATTAATGTAAATGGTGAACAGCTGTGGGCCCAGCATTGATCCCTGCAACACCCCACTTACCACTGTCAACCAATCAGAAAAACACCCATTTACCCAGACTCTCTGCCTTCTGTCAGTTAACCAATCCTCAATCCATGCCAATATACATCCCCTAACTCTATTCTTCTGTATCTTATTGATAAGTCTCTTATGCGGCATCTTATCAAATGCCTTCTGGAAATCCAAATATACAACATCAACCTGTTTCCCTCTATCTACCGCACCCATTATATCCTAAAAGAACTCCAGCAAGTTTGTCAAACAAGACCTGCCCTTTCTGAATCCATGCTGCATTTGCCTGATGGAACCCCATCCTTCTAAATGTCTCACTGTTTCATCTTTAATGACAGCTTCAAGCATTTTCTCGACTCGAGATGTTAAGCTAACTGGCCGATAGTTACTCGTCTTCTGCCTACATCCCTTTTTAAAAACTGGTGTGACACTTGCTGGCTTCCAGTCTGCTGGGACCTGCCCAGAATTGAGTATCAACGCATCGACTATAACTCCCACCACTTTCTTCAGTATCCTGGGATGCATCCCATCAGGACCAGGGGATTTATCCACTTTCAGTCCCATTAGTTTGCTCAGCACTATGTATTTATAACAATGATTTTATCGAGGTCCTCACCACTCTTCACATCCCTATCACCACTCTTTGGCATGCTGGACGCGTCTTCCACTGTGAAGATTGACACAAAATATTTGTTCAATGTCTCGGCCATTTCTTCATTACTCAATATCAATTTCCTTTTCTCATCTTCCAAGGGACCTATTTGACTCTCTTCCATTTTATATATTTATAACATTTTTTGCTATCTGTTTTTATATTTTGTGCTAATTTACCTTCATAATCCTTTTTCCCTTTCCTTATTTACCATTGCTGCCATTTAAAGTTTTCCCAATCCTTCAGTTCCCCACTACTCTTAGGTACTTTGTACACATGAGCTTTAATTTTATACTTGCCTTTGTTAAACAAGGCTAACTCTTCCCTCTCTTATTGCCCTTCTTTTTAATGGTATATATTTTTGTTAAGCACTGAAAAATCTCTGGAAGTCTTCCACTGTTCTGCCAATTAGCCTGTATTCCCAGTCCATGCTGACCAATTCCTCCCTCATCCTGTTGTAGTCTAATACACTAGTTTTAGATATAACTATTGGACCATCCATCTGCATGAGAAATTCAATCATACTTCTAATTCATCACTTTTTCCAAGAGGATCCTAACTACTAGATTGTTAATTTTACCTATCTCATTGCACAATACTAGATCTAAAATAGCCTTCTCCCTTGTTGGTTCCTTAACATGCTGCTCAAGAAAGCTATCACGGATGCATTTTATGAGTCATCCTCCAAAATCCTTTGACCAACTGGATTTTCCAAATTTTCGTGGAAGTTAAAGTCCCCCAAAAGTTCATCCTTTTTGGGTTTCTATTAGTAAATTTTTACAACGGATGACGGGAGTGAATTTTCCTTTAAATCCTGAATTACTTTTGTTAGGAAATTTTGAAAGTGTTTCTCCTAAATTATAGTTGTCAGATTCCCAATTAAAGTTTGTTAAGTTGGTTTCAGTAATAGCGAGGAAATGTGTGACTGTAACCTGGAAATGTGATGCTTCATTAACTTTGGATAGATGGCATGCTGAAATTCAAAGCTGTATATCATTAGAAAGATTACGTATAATTTAAGGGATAAATATTCTTTATTTTTGCAAATTTGGGGTCTGTATGCTAAAATAATAAAAGTTAAATTATGATTTTATTCCTTTCTTTCTTGATCAGTGAAGTTTTCCCTAAAAATATAACAACTTTATGATGTTTTTGAGGTCTTTGAGTGTTAACTGACACAATCCGAATTAATTATTTGTAATGTTTTATCATGAAATATCTTATATTTTAATTTTGGGACTAGATTAGTTTCAGGGGAGGATGGTTAATATTTTTTTTTGTAATTTATAGTTTTTTTAAGTTTTTAGATTTTAGTATTTTAATTTTAATAAATAGACTTCCAGTATATATTTGTTGATATTTTATTATGTACATGCTATAATATTGTTAATTTTTTACTTTATATATGTTGAATAAATAAAATATTTTAAAAAAGAAGTTAAAGTCCCCCATGATAACTGCCGTTCTGTTCTTACAAGCCTCAGTTATCCCTTGGTTAATTGCCTGTGCCACTGTGCTATTGTTATTTGGTGGGCAATAGACAACTCCCACCAATGATTTTTTTCCCTTCACTATTCTTAATCTCTGCCCAGATGGACTCAACATTTTGCCCCTTAGATCTTTATTGCCTCTCACTATTGCCCTGATCTCATCCCTAATTAAGAGCACCACCTCACCACTTTTACCATACTGTCTATCTTTTGTATTACCTGATACCCTAGAAAATTTAATTCCCAATCATGCCCACCTTGCAACCATGTTTCTGTGATGGCCACTAAATCATATGCCTGGGTAATGATTTGCAGCTCAAGTTGACTAACCTTGTTTCTAATACTATGGGCATTTGGATAAAGTGCCCTTATGCTCAAAAGGAGAGTAGCAAGACCACATGTTGGTTGGGCTGGTATGGGGATGTGAGGGGGAGCAGGGTAAACATAGAAGAAACATAGAAGATAGGAGCAGGAGTAGGTCATTTGACCCTTCGAGCCTGCTCCTCCATTCAACGAGATCATGGCTGATCTTAAAGTTCAGTACCCCGTCCCCGCCTTCTCTCCGTAACCTTTAATACCCTTATACTGAAGAAATATATCTAATTCCCTCTTAAATATATTTAATGAACCTGCCTCTACTGCCCTCTGTGGCAATGAATTCCACAGATTCACCACCCTCTGGGTAAAGAAATTCCTCCTCATCTCGGTCCTAAATGGTTTGCCTATTATCCTCAAACCATGGCCCCGGGTTCTGGATTTTCCCAACATTGGAAACATCCTATCTGCATCGATTCTGTCCAGTCCTGCCAGAATTTTATATGTCTCTATGAGATCCCCTCTCAATCTTCTAAACTCCAGCGAGTACAATCCCAATTTGCGCAATCTTTCCTCATAAGTCATTCCTGCCATTCCAGGTATCAGCCTGGTGAATCGCCTCTGCACTCCCTCCATTGCAAGAACATTCTTCCTTAGATAAGGTGACCAAAACTGCACACAATACTCCAGGTGGGGTCTCACCAAGGCCCTGTACAGCTGCAGTAAGGTATCCTTGTTCCTATACTCAAACCCTCTTGATATGAAGGCCAACATACCATTTGCCTTTTTAACCGCCTGCTGTACCTGCATGCTCGCCTTCAGAGACCGGTGTACAAGTACCCCTAGGTCTCTCTGCACTTCCCCATCTCTTAATTTATTGCCATTCAAATAGTAATCTGCCCTACGGTTTGTGTTACCAAAGTGGATAACCTCACATTTATCCACATTGTAGTGGATTTGCCATGTATCTGCCCAGTCCCTCAATTTATCCAAATCACACTGGAGCTTCCTGACCCCCTCTTCCATGCACACAACCCCTCCTAGCTTAGTGTCATCTGCAAATTTGGAGATATTACATCCAATCCCCTCATCCAGATCATTAATGGAAATTGTGAACAGCTGGGATCCCAGTACAGATCCCTGTGGCACCCCACTGGTCACCACCTGCCACTCAGAAAACGAGCCATTTATCCCAACTCTCTGTCTTCTACCTGCCAGCCAGTTTTCAATCCACATCAATACTTTGCCCCCAATCCCATGAGCCTTGATTTTGGAAGGCAGTTGTTTATGCAGGACCTTATCAAAGGCCTTTTGGAAGTCCAGGTACACCACATCCACTGGCTCTCCTCCATCTATTTTCCTGTCACCATCTCAAAGAATTCCAATAGATTTGTCAAGCACGATTTACCTTTTGTAAATCCATGTTGACTCTGTCTGATCCCTTCTCTGCTAGTCATATGCTCCGCTATTACATCTTTAATAATGGATTCCATCATTTTGCCCACTACTGATGTAAGGCTCACCAGCCTATAATTCCCCGCTTTTTCTCTACCCCCCTTTTTAAATAGTGGGGTAACATTAGCTACCCTCCAATCCATGGGTACTGATCCTGAGTCTATCAAGTTCTGGAAAATAATTCTTAAAGCATCTGCTATCTGAATGGCCACTTCCTTAAGTACCCTAGGATGTAGATTATCAGGCCCTTGGGATTTATCTGCCTTCAATCTCATCAATTTCCCCAAGACCATGTCCTTAGAGATACTGATTTTTTTCAGTTCCTCCCTTGCATTAGTCTCTATGTTTCTCAACATCCTTGGGAGGTTATTTGTATCCTCTCTTGTAAAAACAGAACTAAAGTAAGAATTTAATTGCTCTGCCATTTCCTTATTCCCCATTATATATTCCCCTGATTCCGACTACAAAGGACCTACTCTGGATTTCACCAATCTTTTCCTCGACATATTTATAAAAGCTTTTGCAGTCGGTTTTTATATTTGCCGCAAGCTTACTTTCGTAATTTATTTTTGCTCTCTTGATTAATCCCTTTGTCCTCCTTTGGTGCATCTTGAACTGCTCCCAGTCTTCGGTTGTGGTACTTTTTTTGGCCAATTGATATGCTCTCTATTTGGACCTAATGCTGTCTCTAATTTCCCTTGTTATCCACGGTTGAGTCACCATTTTTGGTTTATTTTTATGCCAAACCGGTATAAACGATTTTTGCAATTTCTCCATTAGATCTGTGAATGCTTTCCATTGTCTATCCACAGTCAACTCCCCCATAAACACCACCCAATCAATCTTACTCAACTCCCGTCTCATACCATCATAATTCCCTTTATTTAAATTCAGGACCTTAGTCTCGGTTTTAATTTCATCACTCTCCATGTCGAGTGAGAATTCGATCATATTGTGATTGCTCCTACCCAAAGGGCCTCGTACAACAAGATTGTTTTTTTTTTGTTTTTTTTTTAAATTTTTTATTTTTCACACCATAAATCACAATAGCCATGATATACACTTTTTCTTTTCCACACATTTACAGTGACTTTTTCTCCCTCCCCCCTCCCTCCTCCCAAGCCACCCCCCCATCCCCCCCCCTCTCATCCATTTTAGTTATACAATCTAGGTTGCATTAATTCAGTTAGACAATGTTGTCATTCAACAAAAATACACCAGAAATTCTACTGAGTCCATTCTTTTCTTTTCTTCTCCTTCCATCAACTTAGGTAATGTTTGTTCCCGGTAGGTTTTCGCTATTGTATTTAATGTAAGGCTCCCATACTTGTTCGAATATTTCAATATTATTTCTTAAACTATATGTTATTTTTTCTAATGGAATACATTTATTCATTTCTATATAACATTGTTGTATTTTCAAATTATCTTCCAATTTCCAGGTTGACATAATACATTTTTTTGCTACAGCTAGGGCTATCTTAACAAATCTTTTTTGTGCATCCTCCAAGTCAATTCCAAATTCTTTATTTTTTATGTTACTTAGGAGAAAGATCTCTGGATTCTTTGGTATATTGTTTTCTGTTATTTTATTTAATATCTGATTGAGATCATCCCAAAATTTTTCTACTCTCTCACATGTCCAGATTGCATGAATTGTTGTTCCCCTTTCTTTTTTACATCGAAAACATCTATCAGATACTGTTGGGTCCCATTTATTTAACTTTTGCGGTGTAATGTATAGTCTGTGTAACCAATTATATTGTATCATACGCAGCCTCGTATTTATTGTATTTCTCATCGTTCCAGAGCATAACTTCTCCCAAGTTTCCTTTTTTATCTTTATATTTAAATCTTGTTCCCATTTTTGTTTAGTTTTACCATTTGTTTCCTCATTTTCCTTTTCTTGCAGTTTAATATACATATTTTTTATAAATCTTTTGATTAACATTGTATCTGTAATCACATATTCAAGGTTACTTCCCTCTGGTAAACTCAAGTTGCTTCCTAATTTATCTTTCAAGTAGGATCTCAGTTGGTAATATGCCAGCGCTGTATCTCCCGTTATATTGTACTTATCTCTCATTTGTTCAAAGGATAAGAATCTACTTCCTGAAAAACAATTTTCTATTCTTTTAATCCCTTTTTTTTCCCATTTTCTAAAGGCAAGGTTGTCTATTGTAAAAGGGAGTAGCTTATTTTGCGTCAATATTAGTTTTGGTATTTGGTAATTTATTTTATTTCTTTCTACATGAATCTTCTTCCATATATTGAGGAGATGGTGTAATACTGGAGAAGTTCTATGTTGTACCAATTTTTCGTCCCATTTATATAATATGTGTTCAGGTATCTTTTCCCCTATTTTATCTAATTCTAGTCTCGTCCAGTCTGGTTTTTCCCTTGTTTGATAAAAATCTGATAGGTACCTTAATTGTGCGGCTCTATAATAATTTTTGAAGTTTGGCAATTGTAAGCCTCCTTGTTTATACCATTCTGTTAATTTGTCTAGTGCTATCCTCGGTTTCCCCCCTCTCCATAAAAATCTCCTTATTATTTTCTTTAACTCTTTGAAGAATTTTTCTGTCAGTTGTATTGGCAATGCCTGAAATAAGTATAGTATCCTTGGAAAAATGTTCATTTTAATACAGTTTATCCTTCCTATCAGTGTTAGTGGTAGCTCTTTCCAATGCTCTAAATAGTCCTGTAATTTTTTCATTAGTGGATTGTAATTGAGTTTATATAATTGGCCTAGATTTTTGTTTATTTGCACACCTAGGTATCTTATTGCCTGCGTTTGCCATCTGAATGGGGATTCCTCCTTAAATTTTGAGAAATCCGCGTTATTCATAGGCATTGCTTCACTTTTATTTACGTTTATCTTGTATCCCGACACTTCTCCATATTCCTTCAATTTCTTATATAGTTCTTTTATTGATAGTTCTGGTTCTGTTAAGTACACTATCACATCATCCGCAAACAGACTGATTTTATATTCCCTGTCTTTTATTTTTATTCCTTTTATATTATTATCTCTTCTTATCGATTCTGCTAGTGGTTCTATAGCTAGCGCAAACAATAATGGTGATAGTGGGCATCCCTGCCGCGTTGACCTGCTTAAGTTAAATTGCTTTGATACATGTCCATTTACTGTCACTTTCGCTAACGGTCCCTTATATAATGCTTTAATCCAATTAATATACTTCTCCGGTAAACTGAATTTTTGCAATACTTTGAACAAGTAATTCCATTCTACTCTGTCGAAGGCCTTCTCTGCGTCTAAAGCAACTGCTACTGCCGGTGCTTTATTTCCTTCTACTGCATGAATTAAGTTAATAAATTTACAAATATTGTCTGTTGTGCGTCTTTTTTTGATAAATCCAGTTTGGTCTAAATTTACCATTTTCGGTACCTGTTCTGCTAATCTGTTCGCTAATAGTTTAGCTATTATCTTATAATCTGTGTTTAGCAGAGATATTGGTCTATATGACGCTGGTGAGAGTGGATCTTTCCCTTGTTTTAGTATCACTGTAATTATTGCTGTTTTACATGAATCTGGTAAGTTTTGTGTCTCATCAATCTGGTTGATTACATCCAGGAGGGGCGGTATTATTAGGTCTTTAAATGTTTTGTAGAATTCTATTGGGATTCCATCCTCTCCTGGTGTCTTATTATTTGGTAAATTTTTTATTATCTCTTGTATTTCTACTGTTCCAAATGGTTCTGTTAATTTATTTTGTTCCTCTATTTGTAGTTTTGGTAGTTCAATTTTAGTCAAAAATTCATCTATTTTCCCTTCTTTCCCTTCGTTTTCGGTTCGGTATAATTGTTCATAGAATTCTCTGAAGTTTTCCTTAATTTCTTTTGGATTATATGTAATTTGTTTGTCTTTTTTCCTTGTTGCCAATAGCATTTTCTTAGTTTGCTCTGTCTTAAGCTGCCATGCTAGGATTTTGTGTGTTTTTTCCCCTAGTTCATAATATTTCTGTTTTGTCTTCATTATATTCTTCTCCACCTTATATGTTTGTAATGTTTCATATTTTATTTTTTTATCCGCCAATTCTCTTCTTTTGGTTGTATCTTCCTTTATTGCTAATTTTTTTTCTATGTTTATTATTTCCCTTTCCAACTGCTCTGTTTCCTGATTATAGTCCTTCTTCATCTTGGTTGCATAACTTATTATTTGCCCTCTAATGAATGCTTTCATTGCGTCCCATAGTATAAACTTATCTTCCACTGATTCTGTATTTACTTCAAAGTACATTTTTAATTGTTTTTCAATAAATTCTCTAAAATCCTGTCTTTTAAGTAGCATGGGGTTTAATCTCCATCTATACATTCTTGGAGGGATGTCTTCTAGCTCTATTGCCAATAACAGGGGTGAGTGGTCCGATAATAGTCTAGCTTTATATTCCGTTTTCCTAACTCTCCCTTGTATGTGGGCTGATAACAGGAATAGGTCTATCCTTGAGTATGTTTTATGTCTAGTCGAGTAGTATGAGTATTCCTTTTCTTTTGGGTTTTGTTTCCTCCATATGTCCACAAGTTTCATTTCTTGCATTGATTTAATTATAAATTTGGTTACTTTGTTCTTCCTGTTAATTTTTTTCCCCGTTTTATCCATATTTGGATCCAAATTCAGATTGAAATCCCCTCCTATTAGTATGTTCCCTTGCGTATTAGCTACCTTCAAAAAGATATCTTGCATAAACTTTTGATCTTCTTCGTTAGGTGAATATATATTAAGTAGATTCCAAAGCTCTGAATATATCTGACATTTTATCGTAACATATCTCCCTGCTGGATCTATTATTTCCTCTTCTATTTTGAATGGCACATTTTTGCTAATTAATATAGCCACTCCTCTTGCTTTTGAATTATACGATGCTGCTGTTACATGTCCTACCCAATCTCTCTTTAATTTCTTGTGCTCCAATTCAGTTAAGTGTGTTTCTTGGACAAATGCTATATCTATTTTTTCCTTTTTCAGTAAATTTAGTAGTTTCTTCCTTTTAATTTGGTTATGTATTCCATTAATATTTAGAGTCATATAGTTCAGCGTAGCCATTTTATATTTTGTTTATCTTCTCTTTCCGTTTTTCCATCATTACCTTTCCTCCTTTTCCATTTCTGTTTTCTTATTTTCAACTCTTTACCAGACAACATTCCTACAACATCCAACATTTTCCTTATTCTCCTATTTCTATCTTCTTTATCCCCAATCTCCCCTTCCCCTCCTGAGTTGCCCTTTATCCCTTGTCGGACAACCACATCTCCCCTCTCCATTTGGATTTGCGAATCCACTCGCAAGCGTCAACTGATTTTGCAGTGACCGCTCTTTTCCCCCACCCAGCCCCCCCCAGAAAAGATTTCGTTTTTTATATGTCACAAAGGTCACTCTTTTAGTTCCCTCCTTATTCTCTCTATTCCATTACCTTCCCTTATTAATTCTTGTCTATACTCTCTATGTTTTCCTCTAATTACAGATACTTTCACATATGCCCATTGTCTCTATTCACTCTTATACCTCTTTACCCGCATACATATCAATCGTGGTCATTTTTACCCTCCTTACCCGTCTTCATCCCTCAGTCTATTTTTGTCTTTACCCACATATATATCAATCGTGATAATTTTTGCTCTCATTACCCGTCTTCATCCCTCAGTCTATTTTTGTAATTGTTCTGCAAATTTTCGTGCTTCTTCTGGATCCGAGAATAGTCTGTTTTGTTGTCCTGGAATAAATATTTTCAATACCGCAGGATGCTTCAGTGTAAATTTATATCCTTTCTTCCATAAAATCGCTTTTGCTGCATTGAACTCTTTTCTCTTCTTTAGGAGTTCAAAGCTTATATCTGGATAAATGAAGATTTTTTGCCCTTTATACTCCAGTGGTTTGTTGCCCTCTCTTACTTTTTCCATTGTCTTCTCCAGTACCTTTTCTCTTGTAGTATATCTTAGGAATTTTACTACAATAGATCTTGGTTTTTGTTGTGGTTGTGGTTTAGGGGCCAATGCTCTATGTGCCCTTTCTATTTCCATTTCTTGCTGTAGTTCTGGACATCCTAGGGCCTTAGGGATCCATTCTTTTATAAACTCCCTCATATTCTTGCCTTCTACATCTTCCTTAAGGCCCACTATCTTTATGTTATTTCTTCTGTTATAATTTTCCATTATATCTATTTTTTGGGCTAGTAATTCTTGTGTCTCTTTAGTTTTTTTATTAGATTCCTCCAATTTCTTTTTTAAGTCTTCTACCTCCATTTCTGCTGCTATTGCCCGTTCTTCCATCTTGTCCATTTTTTTCCCCATTTCTGTTAAGGTCATATCCATTTTATTTATTTTCTTTTCTGTGTTGTTTATTCTTCTTCTTAAATCATTGAATTCCTGTGTTTGCCATTCTTTAAATGACTCCATGTATCCTCTAACAAGAGCAAGTACCTCCTTTACCTTGCCTTTCTTTTCTTCTTCTATTTCCCTGTACTCTTCCTCTTCCTCTTCTTCTTCCTCTAGGTTGACCATCTGTTGTTTCTTTGCTGCCCTTTCCTCCTCTTCTTTCTTGTTTCCATTGTCTTCTGTGGTCTCTTCTTGCTGCAGGTGTTCTGCAGCTGTCGTTGCCGGCTGTGGAGATCGACTCCCCAGCTGGTCCCCCCTCCCGTCGGTGTGTTTTTTTTCATGCGCGGTTGCGCACTTTTACTCGGCTCTGTGAGCCATTGTTGTAGTTCTCTTTCTACCGACCTGAGGTAGTGGGGTCTTCTCTCCACAGCGGGCCTCTTCGGACAGGTAAGGCCTTCACCTTTTTCCTCCGTTGTCTTCTCTTCCTCTCTTCTTTCCGTTGATTTTGATTTTTCTCCTTTTGTCTCCATCTTCTTTCCACCTTTATACTCACTTTTCTTTAACTTGTATTTCTGTGCCTTTGTATTTTCTCTTGTTTTTCCCGACTTTTCTGGAGAGGGCTGGAGTTCACCGTCCGGCCACTACTCCATCACGTGACTCCCCCTACAACAAGATTGTTGATTAGCCCCTTATCATTGCATAATACCCAATCTAAAATGGCCTACTCCCGAGTTGGTTCCTCGACATATTGGTCTAGATAACTGTCCCGTAAACATTCAAGGAATTCCTCCTCCTCAGTATTTTTACTAATTTGGCTAGTCCAATCTATATGCAAATTAAAGTTTCCCATGATGACAGCTGTTCCCTTATTGCTTTTCTAATTTCTCTTTTAATGCCTTCCCTCACCTCTACACTACTATTTGGAGGCCTATATACCACCCCCACTAACGTTTTCCGCCCCTTGCTATTCCTCAGTTCTACTCATATAGATTCCGCATCTTCCGAGTTGATATTCTTTCTGTCAATCGTGTCGGTCCATTCTCTCACAATCAATACTACTCCACCCCCTTTGCTTTCTTGCCCATCCCTCCTAAATATCATATACCCCGGGATGTTAAGTTCCCAGCCTTCCCCACCCTGCAGCCATGTTTCTGTAATCCCAATCAAATCATATTTGTTTATCTCAATTTATCTACCTTGTTCCGAATGCTTCTTGCATTAAGATATAAAGCCTTCAGATTTGCTTTTTTCACCCTCCTTGCTCTTTCTGATTTTTTACTTTCGCTGCCTAACCTAACTTTTCCTGTTTTATCTTTATCATACAGGTTCCCACCCCCCTGCCAAATTAGTTTAAACCGCACCCGATGGCTGTACCAAACCTAGCTGTCAATATATTGACCCCTTTTGGGTTTAGGTGTAACCCATCCTTCTTGTAGAGGTCATGCCTTCCCCCAAAGAGATCCCAATGATCCAAGAAGCCAAAACCCTGTCCTTTACACCAGCCCCTCAGCCACACTTTCATTTTTCTTAACCTTCCATTTTTGTCCTCAGTTGCACTTGGCACAGGTACCAAACCAGAGATCACCACCCTGGCTGTCCTATTTCTTAGTTTCTGTCCTAGCTCTCTGTAATCCTTTTTTAGTACTTCCTCCTTTTTATCTATGTCATTGGTACCCACATGTACCAAGACATCAGGCTGTTCGCCTTCCCCTTTTAGAATACCCTGGACCCGATTGGAGATATCCCGCACCCTTGCACCAGGGAGGCAGCACACCATGCGGGCATACCTATCTGGCTTACAGAATCTCCTGTTTGTATTTCTGACAATGGAGTCCCCAATGACCACTGCATTCCTCTTTACCTTTTGGTCCACCATGCCAGGCTCAGTGCCAGTGACCTGGTCACTGCTGCCAGCTTCTGTCAGGTCATCTCCCTCAACAGCATCCAACAAAATATACCTGTTACTGAGAGGGATATTCACAGGTGTGCTCTCCATTTTCCTGGTATTTTTCTTCCCTCCCCTCACAGTTACCCACTTACCTGACACATCTGGTCTTGGGGTAACTATGTCCCTGAAAGTTGAATCTATCAACTCCTCACTCTCCCTCACCAGCTGTAGGTCCTCAAGTTGCAGCTCCAGTTCCCCAACTTGGTCCTTAAGGAACTGCATCTCGGTGCACCTGACACAGATGTGGCTATTTGGGAGGGTGGGACTCACCCTGGTTCCCACATCTGACATCCAGTACAAAGCACTAACCCCATAGGCATGACTGAGCTAAAATAATGCCACTTACCCTTCTCCTCGCCTGCTTTTGCCTAAGCCTGTTGAGCCAAAGGCTGGAAGTCCCACTCCTTCAGTGCCCCACTCACTCAGTGCGCTGCTCCTCGCTGGCCGCTCCCTCCCCTTTTACTCCTTTTACTGGCCCCTTGACCAATTAACCCAGTCACTCTCTCCAAGCTCCTACTCCTCTGACTCACAGCTCAAACTCCAGCTGCTGCCTGCTCAGACTCCCAGCCTGATTTGAGTAGGCCCAAGCCCCAGTAAGCCCTTGTATTTAACTGCTTACCTCCACGTCACTCTCTCCGAGCTTCTCCTCCTTCGACTCCCAGCTCGAATTTACATATAGATTGGACTAACCAAATTAGTACGTCCAGCTATTTATTCTACTCACCCTCTGATGCTGTCTCTTGGCTCCTCCTCCTCTCACCCAACACCAGGCACTGACTCACTGTCTCCTCCGACCCCGAGTCTGACCTTTCTGAGCAGGGTAGTGAACTACAGGTTGCCGACCATGAGGGGGTGAGAGGACCATAATATTGCTTCTTAGCACTCTTGAGGTGGCACTGAAAGTCCAACCCCAGCAGCACTGCTGCGCAGAGCTGTGACATGATAAAGAGTTTAAAGTCCCTGTAAGTCATGGTCCCTGTAAGTCAGCATCAGTGGGACTTTGAGGCTAGGGTTCTAAAGCTTACAGGGCTTGCTTTAAGGGAGTAACACTGCACCGTATCGGGGTGGATAAAACTCTCAGTGCTCCTGCTGTTGAAAAGCCATCTTGTAACCTGATCGTTGATCGTCCATCATAGACTGGGAGAGTTAATGCAGGCTACTTTGATTCAGTACCACAGAAGCCGTGTTGGTTTGTGGTCAGGCCTGTAATTACTTTTGTGGCACCCACGTGGTGGCGTGGTTATCCCTGGAAGTTTGTGGCATCCAAGATGGCGGCCTCCATGTCACAGCATGGTCATCTCCAGAAAAATACAGCTGGCAGGATGGTGGCCCACGTGCAGCGGCACTGGGACTGGAAGCTGGCTGTGATCGCCATACCTTCACATAGAGTCCCTTCTTTCTGCACTTTGCTGGGCAGTGTTTTCAGGAATGCTTTGGTTGGCTGCAAAAGTAGCATTTTGGTTGCTCCTGGGAGACCACGGCTGTGGTGGGCTCACTCATTGGACGTGGTAGCGGACTTTAAGCGTCTGTCCCAAGATGGCTGCCTCGTGTGGACCCACGTCATTCATGAAGAAAGCTTCCAATGATTTCACAAGGTCGATCGCCCTTTTTAAGTCCAACTTACTCTGTTCAAGTCGCCTCTGGGGCACGTAGTCGAACTTGACATCTGTGACATAGGCATCCCACATTAGGTCCTCCATGTTTTTGGCATCCAACACTTACTGGAAGTTGCATGCTCGTTTGAATCCCCGCAGGGTCCGAAGAAACTTGTCGCTTGATTCATCCGGTCTCTGTCTGTGGGTAGCCAGCATGTGCCTGGCATATACTTCGTTGACTTTCTCCCTGTACTGGTCCTTGAGTATGTGTGGTGAAAGGCATTTGCATAGATATATGGACTGGCTAGTCCGAACCTTCCTGACCATCCCTGACCTTTCCTAACCCCTCCCTTGGCTTCTCCCTGGATTTCCCAATTGTTGGGCACTACCAGTTGCCCCAATAACCACAAGGACAAAGACTGAGGGGAACGATAGGCTTTATTATACAGAAGACTTGAGCTGGCCCGGATCAAAGCTAGGGAAATGCCGGGAAGGGAGAGGTGGCCCGACCTTTATGGCCTGGGTCCCAGGGGAGGAGTCCAGGTAAGAGTGTCATCGGGGGCAGGCCAGCCCGAGCCAATTAGTACACACAATCCATACCATTACACCAGTAAAGGCTGGCATGCCCGGACTTGCCTCCTCTTGCTCCTGTACCTGGAACCTGGCCAAGTCGTGTATCAGTAATGCTCAGGTTTTTGGTCATTAAAGCCGTTTGATCACTCCATCATGTCGATGTGATTATTGTGTGCACCAAAGTATGTCCATTGCCTCCATGGCCACAATTCCAGAGGAGTTTTGCAGAAAGACCTCAAAGCAGTGTAGCCAGAGTTCAAAGCAGTCTGAGGCGTTTGCAATTGCGGGTTAATCTCCAGCTTATTGGGCTTCAAGAGTTGTTCCATCATTGGAAAAAAATTATTGTAAATAAAATTGATGTGCTATCAATTACTTGAAAGATGGGAGTTACAGAACAATAGGCTTTTATGGACAATAAACTTAAATGTCATCCTGTGCTGTGACCCAGGCTTTTTGGGGAGGGGCTATGGTGTTGGAGCCTTTATACAGGGTCAAGAGGGAGGAGCCACGGATACAGTCACAGAGCATGGCGGAGCCAGGCAAATGAGTGTACAGCAGTTCACCACACTGAGTGCCCTGGTCCTCAATAAAAGCCTGCCACATTTGCAGTTTTGAAGCAGGAGCAAATCATCACATTAATGCAAGAGATACGAGGACTTCCACAAGAATGCAATATACAACAAGTGATTGAGCAAAGCTCTTTGGTGCCCATCAGAGTCAAAGAGGCTGTTTTCATAAAATGCCAAAGATCTCATGAAAAAGGAACAGTAGATTCTTGTATCATTAGGCACATTCCCACAATCTCCTTGCACTCTCATATATGCTAGATCATTCTTTTTTCTGACATTGCCTCTAGATTCCTGTCAACAATTGCAATCAGCTCCTTGCTGACAGCTGTTTGCTCCACCAGGGCACTGGAGCAAGTGAAACCAGTGCAATCAACCCCTATCTGGTTCTTGCTATCATTGACAATGCCCGTCACCTCCCATGTGTCTGGGATGAACTACTGGCTCCACTGAAAGTCCTGTGGAAGTTTAGAAAAGGGGTCCTATCTACCTTTCGGCAGCTGCCAAGTGTTTCCACAGGCCTGACAATACGACACACAGACTGAAGATGCTGGAATCTGGAGCAAAAATAAAATCTGCTCGAGGAACTCAGCAGGTAAAGCAGCTTTTGTGGGAGAAAAGTAGAGTTGACATTTTGGCATGTGAGCCTGCAAGAGTCTGAAACATCGACCATCCTTTTGCCTTCACAGATGCTGCTTGACTGGTTGAGTTCTTCCGGCAGGTTTTAGAGTCATAGAGTTGGGTCCCAGGTTCAACTTGTGTACCTTAGTTAGTATAAATATTGACCACTTAAATGTTTTCCTCGAGTCCTTCTCGTGGAGGAACCCCTCCTCACCAGAGTCCTTCTGATAAGACCCTTCTTGAGAACTGATGGACTAACTACCCTCAGCTTCTGTTCTGCTCTTAGTTGGCTAGTTCCCGATGCCTCACAATATGAAACCTGCACATTCTTTTGTTGACTTAAGGGTATTTCTAGTTTACATTGGTGTTAATTAATGCATCAATTATATTAACACATTAATTAATTAACAAAAATATTAATACATTTGTATAAAACTTTGAATGTGTTGGATTTTATGAGACTGATGTAGTGGGCGCACAGCGTGATATTACAAACCGCCACCGTCAGTTCACAGACTTACCTGACGCTTCGCGGGCTAGCAGTGCTGGGCACCAAAATACAGCGAGTGGATCAGATGAAGCCCCTGTCTAAAGGCACGGGGCGCTAATGGCTCATAGTTTTAACCTGCTGGTCCACAGGACCAGCAGCTGTTCACTAACGAGCTCATTAACAGGCAGGGAAATAAAGGTCTGTGTATGTCTGCAGTAAACCAGTCTTGAGTTGACTACCTTTGTGTGTGTTTGCCTTTATTTAGTAGCATCTACCGTAGTAGCTGCTACAAATTGGTGACCCTGACGTGATTCGAACTCGCAGCCATTTGATCTACACTGAGCTCATTACAGTCTGAATTGAATTTATTGTTCTTGAACTTTCCTCTGCTTTCAATTGCCAGGGCAAGACTTTATGTGCTTTTCCTCCCAATTCATCTTTGTTTAGTTCTTAAAATGCTTTTATTTTTCAATTTTATGTGTTCAGTGCATTATATTTGTTTACAAGCACTTAATATATTTCCTTGGAGATGGACTGTTGAAACTACTTTTCCAATTGTAGAATTTCTGTTTCCAGTCCTTCTATGTCTTCCATGTATTTCTTAATACCTTTTGTATATGAGATTATCTAAGGAAGGCTTTTAGCGTGTCCCATAAAATAAAATTATTGGGAGCAGAGGGATAGTTTATGTCACAGAACAACTTTATCTAGTCTCCAATAAATTTGCAAAATTTTGGTATTTTGAAAGTTTTGTACAAATTTATATAAATCAGAATCCCAAGAAGATCTAAGATTGATGGCTTCTTATCCATTGTTGACCTGCCCAAACTTGACCAAGAAGGTCGAGCAAATCTGGCCTTCCCCTTTACTTTAAAGAAACTGAAAAAGCCTTAGGCTCACTACAGTCCAATAAATCACCCGGGAGGCTGACTTCCCGCCAGAATTTTACAGAGAAATTAAAGAATTACATATCCATCATCATAGATGTAATTAATTTAGCATCTAAAACCCAATCTCTTCCTGAATCATTTTCTACTGCAATAATAAACTGATCCATACTAAACTGAGATTACAAATTTATTTCTAAGGCATTAGCTAACAGGCTTGGCCAATACTTGCTGAAATTAAGAAATCCAGACCAGAGTGGCTTTATTTTGAAATGCCAGTCAGCCAACAACCAATGTAGGCGCTTCAATATTATCCACTATACAAAGTATAAGGTTGAACTGAGTGTTGCTGAGGCTTTGGATGCTGAGAAAGCCTTTGACAGGCTGGAATGGCCATATTTATTTAGTCCTGGCCAGCTCAGGTTTGGGCAACTGTTTATTAACTGGGTTAAAACTCTTTATTACAGATCCAAAGCCAGGATCGCCACTAATGGATAGATTTCGGCAGTGTTCCCTTTGAGCAGGTCGAGTCAACAGGGTTGCTCCTTATCTCCAGGATTTTTCATCTCGACTACTGAGCCCTTAGCAGAAGCAATTAGACAAGACTCGGATATAACGGACTTTATGGTGGGTCAGACAAATCACAAAATTAATCTAATGGCAGGCTATGAAATCCTGTACATACTAGATCTGGTTAATTCCCTTACCAACAGCAAAGTTTCAGGATACAAGGTCAACTGAGAAAAAAGTGAAATCACCCCACTAACAAATTTTGATCACACTGAGCACCAGCAAAGAAGTTCATTCAATAGCCCTCATGTGGCATTAAATACCTTGGAATCTTTAGAATTTATGCAAACTTAATTATCTCCCACTACTTAGTAAAATTGAGGAAGACTTGAGGAGGTGGATGAACCTGCCCATCACTCTAATTGGCAGAGTCAACTGTGTAAAGATGAATATATTGCCAAGACTGCAGTACTTTTTCCAGTCCTTGTCAATTCCACTATCTCAAACCTTTTTTTACAAACCCGTAATAAGCATGTTGGACAGATTAATGGAACTGAAAAGAACCCATGGAAAAATTAACGTGGCATTATAGACTAGGAGGCATCCGGTTGCTTTGTTTCAAAAAATATTATTTGGTGGCCCAAATGAGATTGATTTCTGCATTTTTTTGAGGGTGATGATGTCCCCTCCTGGGTACAAATTGAATTGCACTCCCTAAAAGAGAAGGTGTATAATAATTTTATTCATAAATGGAATTCCAGAATTATAGCCAACTGGACTAACAACCCCATTTTAAAAGATTTGGTTAGAATATGGGGTGAGACCTGTGGAAGCTCTGGACTGAAAAGAGATTGTTACCGAAAACACCTTTAAGACAAAATTAAAATTATACTCATGACTTTGAACAACAAATTCTGGAAACTTGGTACCATAAGGGGATACAACGTCTGGAAGATTGTTATGAAAAAGGACTTCTCACATCATTTGAACAGTTGAAGAAGAAATAACTTGCCCAACAAGATCTTCTTTTGTTACCTCCAGTTAAGCCAATTTGGGCCCTGAAATGACTTTACTGGGACTCACTGAAGTAGAGAAATTACTGCATGAAGGAAGTGTCTGTAAATTACACAATGATAATTAAAAAATTTGTAACAAACATGTACATCAAACTGCAAGAAAATGAGAACGTGGAAACAAACGGTAAACCTAAACAAAAATGGGAACAAGATCTAAACATAAAGATAAAGAATGAAACATGGGAAAAGCTATGCTCCGGAACTATGAGAAATACAATAAACATGAGATTACGCATGATACAATATAACTGGATACACAGGCTATACATCACACCTCAAAAGTTAAATAAATGGGACCCAACAGTATCAGACAAATGTTTTCGCTGTAAAAAAAGGAAATGGGAACAACAATTCATGCAATTTGGACATGTGAGAAAGTGGAAAAATTTTGGGAAGATCTAAACCAGATATTAAATAAAATCACAAAAAGCAATATACCAAAAAACCCAGAGATCTTTCTCCTAAGTAATATAAGAAATAAAGAATTTGGACTCGATTTGGATGGAGCACAAAAAAGATTTGTTATGATAGCCCTAGCTGTAGCAAAAAAATGTATTACGTCAACCTGGAAA
Source organism: Narcine bancroftii (assembly GCF_036971445.1). NCBI lineage: Eukaryota > Metazoa > Chordata > Chondrichthyes > Torpediniformes > Narcinidae > Narcine > Narcine bancroftii. The sequence goes on along the minus strand of NC_091469.1, from coordinate 251,109,843 downwards.
TTAGAAGACAACTTGAGAATACAACAATGGTACATAGAAATGAATAAATGTATTCCATTAGAAAAAATAACATATAATTTAAGAAATAACATCACAATATTCGAACAAATATGGGAGCCATACATGAAATACAATAGAGAAATCCTACCATGGACTTCCACCACCTAAAATGACAGAAGGAGAAGACAACGAAAAGAACTGACTCAGTAAAATTTCTTGTTTATTTTTATTAAGTGATAACATTGTTTAACAGGTTTAATGTATCTTATAGATTGAACTTCAAATAAATGGGAAGGGGGGTGAGGGAGGGAGGGAAGGGAGGGGGGGGGAAAAGGGGGAGAAAATGACACTGTATATATTCAAGAGAAAAAATGTCTGTATGTATCTTGGTCAATATGGTTTATAGTGTGAAAAATAAAAAAATTTAAAAAAAAGTAAGTGTCTATAAATTTATTTCTAGAATGTACTTTTTATTGATGAGTGAAAGCCCAAAGCCAGGTATACATAAATCTAGAGTGAGATGGGAGTCAGATTTAGATAGAACAATTGCTTATTGGCTTCTATCAATGCCAGGTTCACTATAATTTTCTTCATCAGCTCTACCTCACCCCATAGAAATTATATCAATATAAACTTGAGATATCAGAGATGTGCTTTAGGTGTGGGATAGAGGTTGGTTCCTTCTTACGCTCCACCTGGCTCTGCACAAAGATGAGACTCTTCTGATATAGCCTGTGTGACTAAGATCAGTAGACCCAGAGCTTTGACTTCTGGGGAATTTTACAAATATTAGTAGATTGCTAACTAAATTTCAAAGTAAATTCACAGAAGTTGCATTATGTGTGGCCAGAAAATGCATAGCAATAACATGGAAATCTGACTCCCATCTCCTCATTGATAGGTGGTCTTCAAAAATGAACAACTGCATTCCACTTGTAAAGGTCACATACAGTCTCAGGAGGGGATGTAATGCCTTCCTAAAAATCTGGCTGCCCTACTTAGAATATCTAGATACCTCAATGCGCCACCATAGGGTTACGATCACTACTGATGAGCCAGCAGACCTCTAAAGATTTTAACATTGTGATACCATCATGTCTCTATGTGTTTACGCACTGACAATGGGATCTTTCCGTTTTTATTCTTGGGGAGGAGGTTGGAGGGATGGGTTCTCGTGTCGTTTTGTATTTTGTATGGTTGTTGATTGCTAAATATATTTAAAATGATAAATAAAATTTTACAAAACAAATTAATACAACTTGATTTATGCTTATGCTGGGATAGTTGCAGATACCGAAGGACAGTGAGGAGGACCCAGGATGTGTGTTGGTTAGCAATGACAGTCTAGTTAATAAAATTTCACTAGCCCTGATTTCTCTAAAATCACGTGACTTACAAGAATAAGGGGAACCAAAACTAGGGCACATCTCTGTAATTGGTCCACAATATGGTGCAACAAGGTCATTGCATAGTTGAGTGTCAGGTCACTCGTCTGAGAGCAACTGGTACCACGTAACCAAGTACTACTTGTCACATCGTCAAATGGTCAGCGACTAAACTGGCTCCCCCACCAGGCTTGCCTCATGCGGAGGGTGGCTAGCCACCCTGCAGGATGAAAAACAAGACCTGTCAAAGGGCGGATGAACCCTCTTGTGGGGTCAATGGCTATCTAGCAAACACTTGCTGTGAACCGTGGAAAGGGCATCCCTTGCATCAAAGCTTGGTCTGGCCATTCACTACAACAGAACTTCCCCCAGCCATCTTAGACCTCACCATGCTGCTAGATGTGAGGTGATGTCGAGAGGATCGGACTGGACCTGTGCAACCCTCTACTCATCTAAAATCCATTCACCCACATGTTGTACCTTTCTGAGGAGTGGGGTATCCTCATATCAAACCCTGAAAACTGACTGAAAGGAACCATCATCATCTTATGGGATTGATAGCCAATATATAGTTGAATGCTGATCAATAATGCTTGCTTCATAGGGGGAGACTGTTTTGAGATTGGTTAATATCAGATGCAATTGGAATATATAAACTCATGCATTTGTGTTTTCAGATAGCTCCTTGATCCTCTACAGAGGTGATAGACCTCCCACAGACCTGCTATATTGAATAAAGGAAATTGACTGAAGAAGATGAGACCAAGTCATTCATTCCTCAGGGGAATAAACTGCTGATTAAGTTCTCAGACAAGGAAGAGGTATCGATACCGATCCTCCACACTCTAACTTGAACCAATCAATGATCCATGAAGGTAATTGGAGGTGTGAAGCAAGGTGCTGCAGGCTCCTCCCTTCTTGCTAGGGTCTTCCTACATCGGATTGGTTAGGATGCGAGGCAGGGCTCTTGCCTCCTACCAGTTTGCAAAGATAAAAGGCACAGGATAGATAGAGTGATAGTGTGGATAAGGTGAAACCTGGGCAGGCAGTTGAGAAGGCTTGGATACTGCATGGTTTAAAAGTTACCTGCCAGCCTTGTTTCAGTGCCTGCCTGTCATTTACTTAGACAGGCACCTATTCACCTATATGAGGGTTTGATGTGTTGATCAGTTTAAATAAGGTTTTCTTAAACAGGGTTCAAAGAATTATTCAGGACCCCTAACATCCATCATACTGTATTTTTGACCCAGTAGCATCAAGATGGAGATACAGGAGCATCAAAATCAGGACTGACAGGCTGGGAAATAGATTCTTCCCGCAGGCTGTGAGATTGATGAACTGTATCCTGTAATCGAGTAAATCATTCTAAAATATTTATATTTATATTGAGACAGAATTGTGTTATTATTAAACTTTAGTTATAAAATATGTCATTTTAGTAAAGTTATTTAGTGGGTTAGATTTAGGGACACACAAAGACACATGCCCACACATAAACCATTTTGAGAGAGAAGCCTGGTGTCCTATCTCCAGCTGTAAACCATCTTGTATCACTGTTCAGTGGAAGCTGTGTAAACAGCCATAAAAACTGAAGTGATTGTTCATTGAAATGTTGAAGACAATGAATGTTTACTCAACAAAACATGTGTGTGCACAAGAAACCCATCTGTTGGTTAGCTGTGCAGACAGTCCAGAAGCATTTGCTCATTAACTTTTGGAAGAGAGGAACTTCAAATAAAATCAGCAATGACATCTTTAATATTGTACCAGTTTCTTCTGAAGTCAGAGAAATGCCAGTCTTCAGTGAAAGGGGTCCTGTTGTGGTGTTCTTCTCATCATGGGAGATGCACAGAATTAGTGGCAATGAAGAAAAGCCACTTCACTGTCTCTTGGTCAAAAGAGAGCCATTCTACTGTGTATATTTCTAATTTAACCCTTGCCTGGGTTTATGAAATCCTCATGGGAAACACAAGTTCTGAAACCTCTGTGCAAGAGAGGGGGATTTGTGGAAAATCATTGGTATGAAGAAACATTTCTCTGAAAACAAATCTACAAAGAATTTATGAATTTGAGAACTTTTGATCGACAGTTTTAAAGACTCTGAGTATTAACACAAAAGATTTCTGAGATTGAAATTTAAAATTAGAATTATGCCTGAATTGTAATAGTCAAGATAAAATGAAAGTCTAGTATGGTTAAAAAAAACAAGACATGGAATTATTAATCCAGGTAATAAAGTGCTAATTGTGTTCCCAATAAATTCTAATCCTCTTTGGGCAAAATTTTCAGATTGTATGAGATAGAATCGAAAGTAAATTAAATCAATTATGTAATTAAAACATCTGATCAGAGACGTAAAACACAGAGTTACCATGTCAACATATTAAAACCTTATTTTGAGAATTTGGATGTTAGCAAGAAGCAGCCTTCACCAGAGGTATTAGTTATTGACAAAAGTGAGGAGTTTATGGATCATGTGATGATACAAGCTGATTATTGTGAGGGTCATTTAAAAGAAAACATTGTTCCACTAATTCAAGTATTTTGCAGAATTTGGAGGATAAGTTGGCTCATCTGGCAGCCTCAGGAAAATAACATCTATATAGAACGAATATTGAAAAGTGCAAATTGGTAGATCAAGAAATTGAATGCAAGTTAAAGAATGATATTATTAGATGTTCTATCTCAGATTGGAGTTCACCTTGTGTCTTGGTACCCAAATCAGATGGAACAGTTAGATTTTGCACTGATTATAGAAAAGTTCATGTGGTAACAAAGACAGAGGCAAATCCTATCCCTAGGGTGGATGATTGTGTGGATAAGGTTGGAAAAGCTAAATTTCTTTAGAAGATGAATTTGTTAAAAGGTTACTGGTGTGTTCCCTTAACTCTGAGAGATGGAAAATTTTCTGCATTTGTAACACTGTCAAGTTTATATGAATACAGAGTTCTTCCATTTGGTATGAAGAATGTTCCAGGAACATTTCAAAGGATGATCAACTCTGTGACTCAAGATTCATAGCAAACAGATGCTTATATTGATGATTTGGTCATGGGGAATGGTACCTGGGAAGCATATATGTTTACATTAGAGAAATTGTTCAATAAACTTTCAGAAGCAAACCTTACCGTTAATTTAGCTAAAAGTGACCTTTGTCATGCTATGGTTCCTTATTTTAGTGATGTTGTTGGTGAAGGAAATTTATCCCAGCAAAAGTTCAGACCATTTCTGAGTTTCCCAAGTCCATGGGTAAGAAAGCTATTAGGAGATTTTTTAGAAATGGTAGAATATTATAGAAAGTTCTGTAAAAACTTTGCTGATATTGCTCTTCCTTTGACTAACCTTTTGAAAGAGGGTGAAAAGTTTATTTTGGCAACCATTTGTCAGGAAGCATTTGACAAACTGAAAACCACTTTCTTTAGCAGTTGATGCTAGTGATGAAGCGACAGGAGCTGTTCTAATACAAAAAATGACTGTGATAATATTGAACATCTAGTGGCTTACATATCTAAGAAACTCAATAAACGTCAAAAGAATGATTCTACTATTGAAAAAGAATTATTGTCCCTTGTAGGGTTCTGCAACATTTTGAGGTTTACATTTGCGACGTTATGGGACCAATTGTGGTTTACACTGCTCACAATCCTTTAGTGTTTTTGGGTAAAATGAAAAATAAAAATAGACAATTATTAAATTGGAGTTTTATTTTGCAAGAATATGATTTAATAATAACTCATATTAAAGGCAAGGATAATGTGATTACTGATTGCCTTTCAAGATGTTGAATTTGGATGTTGCTTCTGCAGTATTTGTTTGCATTACATTGTATAACATAAGAATGTAAAGTTTACCAGATAAATGGTAGATTGCAGTTTAAAAATGTGATCTTTAAAAAGCTTGTGACGGTGCACAGCCTAATGGCGAACCGGCCCCACTTGTATCACCACATGGTGGGGCAGCCATGGGGAAATGGCATTGTTGGGGGTTTCTTTTTGACTCCAACATCCCTTCCAGCGCGCACCCTGGGCAGCGATTATGACGTCACAATGCACCAAGTGTCTGAGCTCATGCTGCCCTTAAAGGGGGGCGCTGAACTTGAATAAAAACAGTCATTAATGACCATCAGTGTGGTGGAAGCTCCTCAGAGCGCCACTCTGGTGACCCCAAAGGGTCCAGACGGCCTTCTGGACCCAACTAATGATGGACACGGCAGCGGTTAACGCGGTAGCCCTCAAACTTCCCCCTTTCTGGCCACATCGACTATGGATGTGGTTTGGCCAAGTGGAGGTACAATTTCACCTTCGCAAAATCACAGCTGATACCACCAAGTTTTACCATGTCGTGGGTGCCCTCGATCAGGACACGGCGGCAAGGGTGGACGATATCACCCATTGGCCACCAGCGACCGAAAAGTACATAGCCCTCAAGAATCTGCTACTGGGGAAGTTTGGCCTCTCACCCCAGCAGCATGCGTCCAGACTCTTACATCTAAACGGGTTGGGGGACTGCAGCCTCTCAGCCCTCATGGACGAGATCCTGCCCTGGCAGAGGATTATGAGCCGTGCTTCCTCTTCAGACAGATCTTTCTAGAACAGATGCCAGAGGGCATTCAGCTCCATCTGTCTAAAGAGGACTTCTCCAACCCCCACAAGACAGCAACTTGGGTGGATGTCCTCTGGCGAGCTAAGGAGGAGAATGAGGCAGCACTCAGCCAGGTCTCCAAGCCAGCACCCCGTCATCAGCAAGATGCCCCCAGTGGCAAGCCCGAAGAAGCCCAGTCATTGTGATGCTTCTACAATCAGTGCTAGGGGGCTAAATCCCGTAAGTGCCGCCAGCCCTGTGATTACCAGGGAAATGGTCAGGCCAACTGCCGTTGATGGCTGCGATGGTTGGCCATGTGAACAGCCTCTTCTACATCCAAGACAGGTCCACAGGCCTCCGGTTCTTAGTCGACACAGGGGCTGAGCTGAGCGTCCTTCCCCCCCAAAGCACTGGAAACATGGATTCGAACTCCTGGTCCAACCCTGCAGTCTGCTAATGGTTCTGCAATCAAAATCTTTGGCAATCGTAGGGCACAGATACAGATCGGGGAAGAGAAGTTCACTTGGAAGTTCGTCCTGGCCTTGGTGAGCACGGCGCTATTGGGGGCTGACTTCCTAAGCATTCACGGCCTGCTAGTGGATGTGGGGGGAAGGAGGCTGCTCAACGCCCACACCTTCCACTCGGTGCGCCTGGGCATGGCAGACGACGCCAGGTCAGAGATCGCCACAATCGCCTCCACCGAAGATGAATTCGCTGGGATCCTCAGCGAGTTCTCTGCCATCCTGGAGCCTTGCTTCGACATCCCCTCCCCCCGACATGGAGTATTCCATTAAGTCTCCACACAAGGCTCCCTGAACCACATCAGGGCTAGATGGCTGCTGCCTGAGAAACTGAAGAAAGCTAAGGAGGAATTCTCCAGACTCCAGGTGTTGGGTATCGGTTGGCGATCGAACAGCGCTTGGTCGGCGCCACTAAACATGGTCCTGAAGTCATCGGGAGGTTGGAGGCCCTGCGGAGACTACAGACAGTTGAACAATGCCACAACTCCAGACAAGTACCCAGTCTCCCATATCCAAGACTTCGTGGCCAACCTCCACTTCATGTGGTTCTTTTCAAAGGTTGATCTGGATACCACCAGATCCCAGTCCACCCCGTCGACGTTGGAAAGACCACTATTATAACCCCCTTTGGCCTGTTCAAGTTTCTCTGCATGCTATTCGACCTGAAGAATGCTGCTCAAACATTCCAGCGCCTCATGGACGCAGTGGGTAAGGATTTGGACTTTGTCTTTATCTACCTAGATGACATACTGGTAGCTAGCCACAATCGCGAAGAGCACAAGGCCCATTTCCATACCCTGTTTGCCCTGCTGGCAGAATTCGGCTTCACGGTCAACAAGGCCAAATGCCAGTTCGGGAAACAAACTTTGCAGTTCCTGGGGCACACCATTACAGCATCTGGGGCAGCTCCAGCACTGGAGAAGGTGACAGCTGTCCAACATTTCCCCAAGCCCTCCTCCCTCAAAGGGCTACAGGAATTTGTGGGGATGGTGAACTTTTACCATTGATTCATCCCCAACGCTGCCTGCATCATGCACCCCCTGCTTACGCTGATAGTGACAAAGGAGAAGACCTTCGCCTGGTCAGGGGAGGCAGACAAGGCCTTTGCAGCAATGAAGCGGGCCCAGAAGCACACACAGTGCTATTGGTCAATGCTTCTGCCACGGCGGTCGGAGGGGTGCTCAAGCAGTGGCTGGATGGACAGTGGCGCCCGCTAGCCTTTTTCAGCAGGCAGTTGCGGCCTCCCAAACTCAAATACAGAGCATTCGACTGGGAACTCCTGGTCTGTACCTGGCCATCTGTCATTTTTGATATTTCCTAGAGGGCAGGATTTTTACTGTCTTTACCAACCACAAGCCCCTTACCCAAGCACTATCGATGGCCAAGGACCTGTGGTCAGCCAGGCAACAGCGCCAACTGTCCTACATCTCAGAATTCACAACGGACATCTGGCACAGGGCGGGTAAGGACAAAGTAGTCATTGACGTGCTCTCCCGCCCAGCCATCAGCACGCTAGCTCCCGGTCTCGACTACGCACAGCTCACACAGGCCCAACAGCGCGATGCTGCAACCCAGGCTCTCTGCACTGCAGTATCAGGGCTCCAGCTTGAGGATATCCACCTCCCCGATTCCACCTAGCTGCTGCTCTGCGATACCTCCACTAGCTCACCACACCCAGTAGTTCCACAGGACTGTAGGGCTAGGGTCGTCAGTTCCATCCATGATCTTGCCCACCCCTCAGTAAATACGTCCGCCTGGTGGCTCAGCGATTCGTCTGGCACAGCCTCAAGAAGGAGGTCGCAGCACTAGCCCACAACTGCATCCGATGCCAGACCTCCTAAGTCCACAGGCACTCGCAGGCCCCTGTCCAACATTTCGACCTTGCACTGAAAAGGTTCCAACATATCCACGTAAATGTCATGGGTACCAGGGAGTTGTGATACCTATTCACCATAGTGGACAGAGCTACCAGGTGGCTGGAAGCCATCCCGGTCCGTGAAGCATCAGCAAAGACGTGCACTAAAGCCCTGGTCGGCCAATGGATTGCTCATTTTGGCGTGCCGGTGCATATTACTAGCGACAGGGGCACTCAATTTACCTCCGCCCTATGGTCACAGCTGGTGAGGCTTTTAAGGGTAACACTGCACCACACCATGGCCTACCACCCACAGTCTAATGGGTTGGTAGAGAGGTTCGATTGTCACTTAAAGTCCACCCTGATGGCCAGGCTTTCCGGCCCTGACTGGATGGACGAGTTGCCCTGAGTCCTCCTTGGAATCAGAACAGCGCCCAAGGAAGACCTGCAAGCCTTGTCAGCTGAAATGGTCTACGCCGCACCACTCTCCCTGCCAGGAGAATTCTCCGGCCCACAAGCGGAGGCCAAGCACAGCGAAGGTGAGCAGCTTGCTGACTTCCATAAACACCTGGGCAACCTGACTCTCCGCCCCCATTGCACCACGGCACTTGACCGTCTCATCGACCCAAAGAACTCGCAATTCATCTTTGTCAAAAGGGGACCACAGAGAGCACCGCTGCAACACCCTTACGAAGGGCCGTACAAGGTTCTCCGGTGGTCAGGCAGAACTTTTACTTTGGATGTGGGGGGCAGGGAGGAATTGTTTACCATGGACCGATTGAAAGTCGCCCACCTAGACTTATCTCAACCGGTTCAGGTGGCCGTGCCCAAATGGTTGCCCAAGCAACAGGACCCATAGCCAGTTCTGGGGGGGGGGTGGTGGGGGGGGGGGTTGTGTGGCGACGCACAGCATAATGGCGAACCAGTCCCGCTTGTATCACCACGTGGTGGGTAAGCCATGGGGAAATGGTGTCGTCAGGGGTTTTTTCTTGACTCCAGCATCCCTTCCAGCGCATGTCCTGAGCAGCGATTATGACATCACAATGCACCAGGTGACTGAGCTCATGCTGCCGTTAAAGGGGTGCACTGAATTTGAATAAATTCAATGACCATCAGTGTGGTGGCAGTGATTTACTTCAGCTCCTCAGAGCACCACAAGCTTAACATTTCTTTTGTTGGAAGGAGGTTGATGGAAGTGTGTTATTATTGTTCTTTAGTTATAAAATATGCTGTTTTAGTAGTAATTTTGTGGGTTGGATTCAGAGACACATAAAGACACATACATACAGAAACCATTTTGACAGAGAGAGAGACAGTTGACTCCGACGTCCAGCTGTAAACCAGCTTGTATCATTGTTCAGTGGAAGCTATGTAAACAGCCATAAAAACTGGAGTGAATGCCCATTGAAATGCTGAAGACAATGAATGTTGTACACCTGTGTACAAAAGAAAGCTTGGTTAGCTGCGCAGACAGCCCGGAGACATTTGCTTGTTAACTTTTGGAAGAGGAACCAAGCAGAATTAGCATTGATGTGATGTCATGTAATTAAAGACAGATCAAGGAGACATCTTTAATATTGTCGAATTTAGAGAGTGCCATGGTCTTCAGTGAAAGAGGTCCTGTTGTGGTGCTCTTCTCATCATGGGAAATACAATCAGTGGCAATGAAGAGAAGCCACGTCACTGTCTCTTAGTCCAAAGAGGGCAGCTCAAGAGTCCATTTGTAACAGTCACTTCTTTTAACCCTTGCATTATTTTATGAAATCCTCATGGGAAACACAAGTTCCGAAACCTCCATGCAAGAGAAGGGGAATTGTGGAAAATAATTTGTATGAAGAAACATTTCTCCGAAAACAAATCTACAAAGAATTTGTGAGTTTGAGAACTTTTAAAGACTCTTGAGTTGCAACACAAAAGATTTCTGAAATTGAACTTTAAAATCATCTCTTCAGAATTATGCCTGAACCGTAATAGTTTGGGATTTTCCACACACACACACACACACATATACATTTGCACATAATGAGGTTAAGTTTAACCATATAACCGTTTACAGCACGGAAACAGGCCATGTCGGCCCTTCAAGTCCGTACCGGTTTACTTGAACAACTCCACTAACTCCACCGCAAACTCCTGAGGAAGTAGAGGCTTTCTTCATGATGCTTTAGATTAATAAAAAAATATTGTTTTGAATACACCATTATCTTGGTGAATTTCTATTGCTGCTGGTCTAGCTTGTAACAATGTATATTTATTTAATATTATATCTTTATTTCTATATGTATTAATCAATGATTCGTGGGAGCCCCATTATTGATGGACCCTGGTGTGCTTCAGTAACCTGCCATCAGCACAGGACCGAGCCCACAGGTTTGCAAAGAATATTTGGTTAAAATACAGCGCGCCATCACCGCCACGGCTTGAAAACAGCCACCAAAGTGTTCAAGAGCATTCAGCATATAAATCCAACCCCAACCTGCTAGAGGAACTCAGCGGGTCAAGCAGCAGCAATGGGAGAACAAAGAAGGGTTGACATTTCGGCGGGGGGCGGGGGCAACTCCTTTTCCTCCCCCTGATGCTGCTTCACCCCAATGAGTTCCCCCAGGGTTTGCACCTAAGTTGATGCTGTTGCATTACACTTGCAACACTGTAATCTTACCCCGCTCCACCAGCCCTCGCCCTCAGAGACGAGGGGGGGCCCGGTGAGCAGAAGGAGAGAGTGGCGAGGTCACCACCAGATACCGAACCGCCGGGATCCCCGAATGTTCATCGAGCGGGTTATCGGGATGTTGCTGTACGGCGTCAAGTCGAGATCTGCGCAATGGACTTGGGTCACGTTTTGACCAGAGTTTGCATGAGATTACGTGTTGTTTCAAGCAGGGATTCTGATGTCCACACCACACCTTTACCCCTACCTTGCTCGCCCTGCGTTTCGGAAGCCGAGCAGTATGTTGATCCTTGGCTATGTGTCAGGGAGAGAGTGTGCGACAGGGAGGGAGGGGGTGGAGTCAGGCACCAACCGAGAGAGCAGAGGCATGTGACGGCCACTGTTGTAGCAGAACACTGTCGGCAGAACAAGCTGGAAAACTTGGGCCGCGCTCCACACTCACCCTGCTCGCCTGATAGTGGGGTGACGTTCCCTGCTTTAAATTTCTGACTGCTCAAGAGAAGCGAATGCAAGCTTACAGGTCAGTTGTGTGCGGCGGACAGGTAGCACGTAAGTTGACGTTGCACCGCAGACGAAGTTTCCTGGTCATAGCAAGACTGGTCTCACTGGTCATTAGAGAGACCCGGGCTGCATTGCCTCTGTGTGAGTTAAGTCTGTTAAGTGTACCCACCCCCCCCCCCCGCACTTGCCCCTCATCATACTCCGTGTGGGAGAGAGTGACTTTAACATCACTTGAAATCAAGTCAGAGCGCATTTAAGCGTCAAGAACGATACCAATATCCACTAGAGATTTAGTTAGTCGCACAGGAGATCTTGGAGGCTTCATTTAGATGAGATGTTAAATCATCGTCTAGTCTACTCATTCAGTCTCATGGAACAATTTGTAGACATTCTCCCCATTGATCTAACTTTTAATTCCCTTCGCCCCTTCAATCCACACACACCACTAAAGAGAATTATTTCTGTGTCTATCTCCTAGGCATCAATACATTGGTGCAGGGAGGGCGGAGGTGTGGTTGAAACCTTGACCAACAATCCAGAGAACACAAGTTCATAAATTGACTATTTTGGAATTTGTAATCAGCTTTAAAACTATCTAAGGTGTAATGTTATCCTCAGTCAAAGTGATCGTGGAAACCTGCCAATCTCATCCAGTCTTGGAAAAAGGGTCCCGACCCAAAACGTTGACGGTCCATTTCTCTCCGTGGATACTGCCTGACCACTGAGTTCCTTCAGCTTTTTTTTTTATTTCTCAAGATTCCACCATTTGCAGTTTTATTGAGTCTGGCCCCTTTATATCCTCCACACCCTATCCAATGTGGTTGATCCTTGGAGCGACAGTTGTATCAAAACTATCAACATAGGTTGAAGAAAAAGGCTTGATAACACCATCACGGTTGGGTGGCAATGAATGGTGAGTTTGCCACTGATATCTATGTCATGAGATGGAGAGCTTGGCTAGTTGGGTTTCCTACACCTTGACAGTAATGCTTAAAGTACAGTGCATGTATTTTAGTTGTGAAACAGTCTTGGGTTTGAGGTCTTGTGTGATGTACAAATGTAAGTTACTTCATAGTTAGTCAAAAATAATGTTAAATTAAACAAAAAAAACCAGCAGATCCCGGGGTTGAGTACATACACACTGCAAAAATGCCAGAGAAACTCAGCAGGCCACACATCATCTACAGAAAAAAAAGCAATCGACGATTTGAGCCTGAGCCCTTCCTCGGGATCCCCAACAATGGGCTCAGGCCTGAAACATCAACTGTCTATTTCTTCTTATGGATACTGTGTGATCTGCTGAGTTTTTCCAGCACATTTGTGTATTGTAGTCAGAAATAAGTTACCTTTATTAAGCTCTTATTAACCTTAATACTTTTCAGCAATAACATTCGCCTGGTTACATTTCTTTTTTTCTAAATGTCTTCCTAGCAGGGACTGGATGAAATCAGGGGAAAGGCACAATTATGACGGGGATGGTGAGTTATTAGATAAAGAGTTCGAATACCACATAGGTGGCTCTAGAGCTCGAATTACGTGTCAATTTTAAAATCTATAATTTTATAGTTTCCTTACAAAATTTCAGATTGGCATAAAACTCAACTGGTTGTGTGATGTCATTTTAGACTGTGCTCTCTGCACTGAAACGATAGTCACTGAGATGGGGTGATAGTTACTACTAATGGCAGTCATGATTTTGAACATTCTACTAACCTTCTCCACTCTAAAGAAAATAATACGAGCATCTTCAGTCTCACTGGAAATCTTGTGCTCTACATTCTGAGTAATTAGTCCAGTAAATCTTTTTGACATTCTTTCCTTGACTTTGACATCCTTCTGAAGCATGAAGCCCAGAAATCCACACAGTTGTGATCCATCCAATACTCTATGTAATTTAGAACTTTCTGCTTCACAACATTTCACCGTAAGTAAAGTTCAAGATCCCATCTTTTTTTCCTGGACTTTACAAGTTGAAGTTTGTCGTCACATGTACCAAGATGCAGTGATAGAGATTATTTTACGAGCAGTCCAGCTAGACATACAAGTAAGGCACAGTACAGAAGTGCTGAGTTACAGAGAGAGATCAGTTGATACAGAGCAAAAGCAACATAATTTTACTCTTCTGATAATAGCAGGAAAGAAACTGACCTTGACTCTGGTGGTACCTGATCTTGTACCTGTGAATCTTCTTCTGACAGGAGGGAGTGAATAGTGTGGTCAGGGTGGGATGAGTTTTTTTAATACGTTGTTTGCTTTTCCAAGGGAATGGGCGAAATAGATGGAGTTGGTGGAGGGGAGGGATGGGAGTATGTGAGATTTCTGAACTGCATTAATAACTCTGCAGTTTCTTGCAGCCTTGTACAGACTAATTCCCACATTAAGCTAGATAATTTTCCTGTATTTTAAGGAATTCTCTACATAAATTCCCTAGATCTCTTTGTAATCCCCATGTCTAAAATTGTATTATTCTTTCCACCAAAACCTATTGAATTGTTTATTGTCAGGTTACTGAAATACTGTAAAAAGCTTTTCTTCTGTACTATCCAGGCAATCAACTCACATGTCAGATGATGCAATATAAACAAAGAAATGATCAGGTACAAAGCATAAGTCAAATAATTTAATTTAAAAAATGAAGACATACAGCATGGTAACTTGTCCTTTCAGCCCACAAGCCTTTGCCGGCTAATTACACCCAAGTAACCTAAATCACCCAGTAGGGAGGGAGGAAGCCCACGCAGACACGAGGAGAACATACAATCTTCTTACAGACAGTGTGGGGTTTGAACCCTGGTCCTGACTGCTGGTGCTGTAACAGCATTATGGTAACTGTATGCTAACCATGCCTGCCCCCTGTGGCATAGTGTTACAAGACACAGGGTGTAGAGAAAAGTAAAGTTGAAACAGTGCAGGGGGATCATCTTTTACCAGCGAGAATTTCATTTCAGAGTTTCATAACCACAGGAAATAAAATTTCCTTGAATCTCAACATTCTTATATTCAAGTACATGTATCTTCTATCTGAGGGGAGGGGGGTGGGAGGGAAACTCTATGACTGAGGTGGAATGGGCCCTTTAATATATTGGCACCTTTCTTGAGACAGAAAGCAATCTAGATGGCGTTGATGGAGGGGAGGTTGGTTTGCATGATGGCCTGAGCTGTGTTCACAACTCTCTTGGGAAGAGCAGCTCCCATCCCAAGCTGTGATGCATCCAGTTAGGATTCTTCCTTGGTAACATCACCTGATAACACACTGATTGCTTCCACGTGTGGTGCTGATGACAGCAATGCAATCATTGCAACCAACATATTCAATCCCTCCATGGCTCTTCAGTGGAAGAAACAGTCCTGTTGAAGGGTTCCGGCACAAAATGTTGATTGTTCTTTTTCTCCCACTGGTGTATTGTAACTTGCCGAGCTCCTCCAGCAGATTCTTTTGTTGCTCCAGAGTATTCACAGCCCTGATGTTGCATTTGACCCCAATTTTAACTTCCATCCACATATATGCTCCATCACAAAAACCATCCATTGATGTCACCTCCATGATGGTCCAATTCCAACCCTTGTTTATAAAACATAGACCAGTACAGCACAATGTAGTACCGACCTTTAGACCTACCTCCCACGTAACCCTCCATTTTAAATTCATCCATATGCCTGTCTCGTAGTCTCTAGAAATTCACCAATGTACCTGCTTCCACCACTGACCCAGGTAGTTCATTCCATGCACCAACCACTCTCTGGGTAAAAAACTTTCCTCTAATATCTCCCTTGAACTTTCCATCCATTACCTTATTGAGTATTGAGCTGCCACTCTATCTATTCCTCTTTATATCTTGTATACTTCTATCATGTCTCCTCTCATCCTCCCCTCTCCAAAGAGTAAAGCCCTAGCTTCCTTAATCTCTGCTCATAATGCATACTCTCAAAACCTGGTAAATCTCCACTGCACCCTTTTCAACGCTTCCACGGCTTTCCTATAATGAGGTGACCAGAACTGATCAGCTGATCTGTTGTTGAAACCTTTGGGCTTATTACCATCTTTCATTTTCCAACACACGAAAGGTGTTCAATCAAAATTGCTACTCTATTCCTTTTTCTTTCTTTGGCTTGGCTTCGCGGGCGAAGATTTATGGAGGGGTAATGTCCACGTCAGCTGCAGGCTCGTTTGTGGCTGACAAGTCTGATGCGGGACAGGCAGACACGGTTGCAGCGGTTGCAAGGGAAAATTGGTTGGTTGGGGTTGGGTGTTGGGTTTTTCCTCCTTTGACTTTTGTCAGTGAGGTGGGCTCTGCGGTCTTCTTCAAAGGAGGTTGCTGCCCGCCGAACTGTGAGGCGCCAAGATGCACGGTTTGAGGCGATATCAGCCCACTGGCGGTGTTCAATGTGGCAGGCACCAAGAGATTTCTTTAGGCAGTCCTTGTACCTCTTCTTTGCTGCACCTCTCGGTGGCCAGTGGAGAGCTCGCCATATAACACGATCTTGGGAAGGCAATGGTCCTCCATCTGGAGACGTGACCTACCCAGCGCAGTTGGATCTTCAGCAGCGTGGATTCGATGCTGTCGGCCTCTGCCATCTCGAGTACTTCGATGTTGGTGATGAAGTCGCTCCAATGAATGTTGAGGATGGAGCGGAAACAACGCTGGTGGAAGCGTTCTAGGAGCCTTAGGTGATGCCGGTAGAGGACCCATGATTCGGAGCCGAACAGGAGTGTGGTTATGACAGCGGCTCTGTATACCACGTTTATGACACTCCATCCCCGGTAGTATCTTGAGATGGGGTAGAAATTCATCCTCAGTGGCTTCTGTGGAAATGCATATACAAAATAACAATTTTCTACTGATTAAGTTCAAGCATAGAAAGCAGAAGAATGCTTAATGAATAATGATTAATATTTTTCAAATTTATTTAAATTTAGTCGTACAGCATGGTTACAGGCCCTTCTCCCCCAAGAGCCCATGGTCCCCAAATACACCAATGAACCTACAACCCCTGTACGTTTTTGAAGGATCAGAGGAAACCAGAGCATCCTTAAGCAACTGGGTTGAATTTCTGCTGTTTTATCTTTTTTGCTTACAATTCCTTCCCTACATCCACAGTCGAATGATCCTCTGAGGTCAATTCTCTTAATACATGAGCATCCCTGAGTTTAGTCACTCCTCTGTTGTCAGCTTTACTTTCAGCATAATGGAAGTTCTTATCAGTTTCTTTTTCTCTCATATTTAAAGATGCATTTTAAATTGCTGTGGTTTAGTTTCAGAATTGTTTAATAGCCCTTGCATGTAATTTTAGGAGGTTTTCTTTTTTAAAGAAACAGAAAGAGTAAAATATAAATTATTTTTAAGAAATCTGTTCTCTGAAAAGGAACAGCTGGCTATGATGGTGTAACGTGAGATTTAAATAAGGTTCGGTGGGTTCACAGAGAAGTGCGTCCAGACACAGGCTAAAAACAAAGGATGATCTTTATTGTACACACAGGGACTTCGTACAAGGGAAGGCACAAAACAGCACTTAATACTAAAACTACATAGGCTATCACATCGGATTACAGGGATCTCCATTACCAGTGGCTGCCTACTCTCTTTTTATTACACACGTGCAGTAATATTCGGTAATTAGCACACTCTTACAAGACAGGGATCTCAACACTCCTGATTCCCTGTAGCATCGGGGTGCAGCTCAGTGCAATACTGTGGTCTAAATGCAGTGCCCACCTTACCAATGACTCTTCCAGTCATTTCCACAATTCGCAACCTGGCACAGAGCAGTGTTCTTAGTCAGGACCAAGGAGCAAAGAGACTGATCAGCTGAATGTGGTAGGCTTTTAAAGTGCAGCAAGCTGTGGAGTCCAGCCCAGGTAATCAGTAAGTGATTTAAATTGTCAGTTGTGCATGAATAGGTGGGCGATTCCCACCTTGATTGACAGGTGATGCGACTTCTGACTAGGTTCCAGGCGAAGAGGTCACATGGCCCTCCACAATTCACATTCCCACCAAGTTCCAGCTGGAGAGGCCACATGACCCTCCTCAATCCACACTACAGATGGAGCCCCTAGATCTTTCCATATTAACTGAGCTGAATATAGGTGATGACCTTAGTCATGTAGCTACATGCATTCAAGTTGACCTGGTAACAGGACCATCCCTCTTTCTTCTCATTGGCCTCCATTGGTTTTCTAGTACTTGCAACCATATCCTCAACCATCTATAAGGTGATGGAAAGATCTAGGGGCTCCATCTGTAGTGTGGATCAAGGACCAAGGCTTTGCATTGCAGATGGTTCATAACTAATGAGTAGATCTTTAGCCTGATGCTGGCTTTCCTTGATATTCTTGATATAGTTTCTTCGAGCCACATGCATTCTAAACTAAATTGTGCTTAATGCTCTTCAGGTATGCCACAGTCATCACTGGCACTTCTTCTCTCCCCGACCTCTGCCTGCTCCACACTACAGTGGTGTTTCTCAATGATAATTTTTATATTTGGCCAAGATCTATTTACTGGTCTAATTGTTACATTGTGACATGGATATTGTATTATTTATTTATTGTGTTGTTTCTTTATTGTCACATATTGAGATACAGTGAAAAACATTGTTTTGCATGCTATCCAGGCAAGTTGACCCAGATGTACAACAGGTAGTGAATAAAATGAGGATATGCAAAAAGGTGCCACATTTTGTTGCCATTTTTTAGGCTCCTCTTCAGACAAACTCTCCTCTGCTTTCTGCCTGAAATTCGCATGGTTTTCTTACAACACACAAGTCTACTAGGTCCATTAAAACCATGTGCTCTCAGAGCACAATCCTATCTCTCTTGAAGCAAAAATCAAACTGCTGGAGGATCTCGGAGTGGGGTGGTGGGGGGGGGGGGGGGGGTCAAACCATCACTGGGAGAAAAGGAACAGTGAGCATTTGAAGTCGGAGCCCTTCAACAAGACTTGATGCTGATTGACCTTCCAGCAGATTGCTTTTTGCTCCAGGTTCCAATATCTGCAGTCTCTCCTGTTCCTATTCTTCCGATATTTACTTCACATACTCCCCCTATTCTCCTCCTATCCTCTTATACAGTAGAGGTAATTAATAGTAACCAAGTGACCTACCAACCATCTTTTGGATAGGAAAAATTCCACAACCCTGGGGGCAGGAGAATGTGCCAGCTCCACAGTATCAAGCTCAAGTCACTGGACTTGTGAGACCTCAGTATTACCCACAGTATCGTTATGTCATTCTTAGAACCCTTGCATTTCTTATAGTGGTGAGGAATATGATCTTTTGGCACAATCAAGAGATATTCTCAAAAACCTTCTTTGCTACTTCTGATTGAACCGAGCATGCAACAGGCTGGCAATAGCACACACCTGGTTACATCTGTCACATTTCAGTCTCTTGGATAGAGTAAAGGCAAGCTGGCTTTTTCGAATGAAGCTGGGTAAGACAAGAACTAGAGGACATACATTAATGGTGAAATGTTTAAAGGGAAAGAGTGGTGAGAGTGCAGAAAGAGCTGTAAGCTGAAGAGGTGAATATGGGCTCGATTTGACATTTAAGAAAAATTGGTTAGGTACATGGATGGGAGGATATGGAGGACTATGGTCTGGATGCAGTTCATTGGAACTAGATAGAATGATACTTTGGAATGGAGTAGATGAACGAAAGAGCCTGCTTCTGTGCTGTCATGTTCTATGGTTCTGTGGAAGGGTAGTTTAATTAAGCGATACATCATGGTAACAGGCCCTTCTGGCCTACAGGCCTATGGCGTTCAAATCCACCAATGAACCTATAAGTCCCACGGAAGGAAAAGGATCCTATGTCCAAAACCAACCACCCTTTCTAGTACCTAGTGTCTGCATGGCCCACATTGACCTCTTCTGTCTCCTCGGGGTCCACATTGGCCTCTTCTGTCTCCTCGGGGTCCACATTGGCCTCTTCTGTCTCCTCGGGGCCCACATTGGCCTCTTCTGTCTCCTCGGGGCCCACATTGGCCTCTTCTGTCTCCTTGGGGCCCACATTGGCCTCTTCTGTCTCCTCGGGGCCCACATTGGCCTCTTCTGTTTCCTCGGGGCCCACATTGGCCTCTTCTGTCTCCTTGGGGCCCACATTGGCCTCTTCTGTCTCCTTGGGGCCCACATTGGCCTCTTCTGTCTCCTCGGGGCCCACATTGGCCTCTTCTGTCTCCTTGGGGCCCACATTGGCCTCTTCTGTCTCCTTGGGGCCCACATTGGCCTCTTCTGTCTCCTTGGGGCCCACATTGGCCTCTTCTGTCTCCTCGGAACCCACAGAACTAGAATGGAGCAAATCATATTCAACCCAAGAGGCTACTGACAGTGGAAAAATGAAGAGAGAAAAAGACTTTTATAAATCCATTACATCTTTCAAAATGCAAATTAACATTGTTCTCTCCAATACCATTATATTCGGCTGCATTTCAAGTTCATTAATTTTTATCTTCGCTGTATAAAGGACACTACTTGACCTGCTGAATTTCTCCAGCTTTGAGTTTTACTTCAACCAAGGAGTTTGCAGAGGGAGTCACGTGATGGAGTAGTGGCCGGACGGTGAACTCCAGCCCTCTCCAGAAAAGTCGGGAAAAACAAGAGAAAAACAAAGGCACAGAAATACAAGTTAAAGAAAAGTGAATATAAAGGTGGAAAGAAGATGGAGACAAAAGGAGAAAAATCAAAATCAACGGAAAGAAGAGAGGAAGAGAAGACAACGGAGGAAAAAGGTGAAGGCCTTACCTGTCCGAAGAGGCCCGCTGCGGAGAGAAGACCCCACTACCTCAGGTCGGTAGAAAGAGAACTACAACAATGGCTCACAGAGCCGAGTAAAAGTGCGCAACCGCGCATGCGCGACTCCTCGCGCATGCGCGATGCGCATGAAAAAAAACACACCGACGGGAGGGGGGACCAGCTGGGGAGTCGATCTCCACAGCCGGCAACGACAGCTGCAGAACACCTGCAGCAAGAAGAGACCACAGAAGACAATGGAAACAAGAAAGAAGAGGAGGAAAGGGCACCAAAGAAACAACAGATGGCCAACCCAGAGGAAGAAGAAGAGGAAGAGGAAGAGTACAGGGAAATAGAAGAAGAAAAGAAAGGCAAGGTAAAGGAGGTACTTGCTCTTGTTAGAGGATACATGGAGTCATTTAAAGAATGGCAAACACAGGAATTCAATGATTTAAGAAGAAGAATAAACAACACAGAAAAGAAAATAAATAAAATGGATATGACCTTAACAGAAATGGGGAAAAAAATGGACAAGATGGAAGAACGGGCAATAGCAGCAGAAATGGAGGTAGAAGACTTAAAAAAGAAATTGGAGGAATCTAATAAAAAAACTAAAGAGACACAAGAATTACTAGCCCAAAAAATAGATATAATGGAAAATTATAACAGAAGAAATAACATAAAGATAGTGGGCCTTAAGGAAGATGTAGAAGGCAAGAATATGAGGGAGTTTATAAAAGAATGGATCCCTAAGGCCCTAGGATGTCCAGAACTACAGCAAGAAATGGAAATAGAAAGGGCACATAGAGCATTGGCCCCTAAACCACAACCACAACAAAAACCAAGATCTATTGTAGTAAAATTCCTAAGATATACTACAAGAGAAAAGGTACTGGAGAAGACAATGGAAAAAGTAAGAGAGGGCAACAAACCACTGGAGTATAAAGGGCAAAAAATCTTCATTTATCCAGATATAAGCTTTGAACTCCTAAAGAAGAGAAAAGAGTTCAATGCAGCAAAAGCGATTTTGTGGAAGAAAGGATATAAATTTACACTGAAGCATCCTGCGGTATTGAAAATATTTATTCCAGGACAACAAAACAGACTATTCTCGGATCCAGAAGAAGCACGAAAATTTGCAGAACAATTACAAAAATAGACTGAGGGATGAAGACGGGTAATGAGAGCAAAAATTATCACGATTGATATGTATGTGGGTAAAGACAAAAATAGACTGAGGGATGAAGACGGGTAAGGAGGGTAAAAATGACCACGATTGATATGTATGCGGGTAAAGAGGTATAAGAGTGAATAGAGACAATGGGCATATGTGAAAGTATCTGTAATTAGAGGAAAACATAGAGAGTATAGACAAGAATTAATAAGGGAAGGTAATGGAATAGAGAGAATAAGGAGGGAACTAAAAGAGTGACCTTTGTGACATATAAAAAACGAAATCTTTTCTGGGGGGGGCTGGGTGGGGGAAAAGAGCGGTCACTGCAAAATCAGTTGACGCTTGCGAGTGGATTCGCAAATCCAAATGGAGAGGGGAGATGTGGTTGTCCGACAAGGGATAAAGGGCAACTCAGGAGGGGAAGGGGAGATTGGGGATAAAGAAGATAGAAATAGGAGAATAAGGAAAATGTTGGATGTTGTAGGAATGTTGTCTGGTAAAGAGTTGAAAATAAGAAAACAGAAATGGAAAAGGAGGAAAGGTAATGATGGAAAAACGGAAAAAGAAGATAAACAAAATATAAAATGGCTACGCTGAACTATATGACTCTAAATATTAATGGAATACATAACCAAATTAAAAGGAAGAAACTACTAAATTTACTGAAAAAGGAAAAAATAGATATAGCATTTGTCCAAGAAACACACTTAACTGAATTGGAGCACAAGAAATTAAAGAGAGATTGGGTAGGACATGTAACAGCAGCATCGTATAATTCAAAAGCAAGAGGAGTGGCTATATTAATTAGCAAAAATGTGCCATTTAAAATAGAAGAGGAAATAATAGATCCAGCAGGGAGATATGTTATGATAAAATGTCAGATATATTCAGAGCTTTGGAATCTACTTAATATATATTCACCTAACGAAGAAGATCAAAAGTTTATGCAAGATATCTTTTTGAAGGTAGCTAATACGCAAGGGAACATACTAATAGGAGGGGATTTCAATCTGAATTTGGATCCAAATATGGATAAAACGGGGAAAAAAATTAACAGGAAGAACAAAGTAACCAAATTTATAATTAAATCAATGCAAGAAATGAAACTTGTGGACATATGGAGGAAACAAAACCCAAATGAAAAGGAATACTCATACTACTCAACTAGACATAAAACATACTCAAGGATAGACCTATTCCTGTTATCAGCCCACATACAAGGGAGAGTTAGGAAAACGGAATATAAAGCTAGACTATTATCGGACCACTCACCCCTGTTATTGGCAATAGAGCTAGAAGACATCCCTCCAAGAATGTATAGATGGAGATTAAACCCCATGCTACTTAAAAGACAGGATTTTAGAGAATTTATTGAAAAACAATTAAAAATGTACTTTGAAGTAAATACGGAATCAGTGGAAGATAAGTTTATACTATGGGACGCAATGAAAGCATTCATTAGAGGGCAAATAATAAGTTATGCAACCAAGATGAAGAAGGACTATAATCAGGAAACAGAGCAGTTGGAAAGGGAAATAATAAACATAGAAAAAAAATTAGCAATAAAGGAAGATACAACCAAAAGAAGAGAATTGGCGGATAAAAAAATAAAATATGAAACATTACAAACATATAAGGTGGAGAAGAATATAATGAAGACAAAACAGAAATATTATGAACTAGGGGAAAAAACACACAAAATCCTAGCATGGCAGCTTAAGACAGAGCAAACTAAGAAAATGGTATTGGCAACAAGGAAAAAAGACAAACAAATTACATATAATCCAAAAGAAATTAAGGAAAACTTCAGAGAATTCTATGAACAATTATACCGAACCGAAAACGAAGGAAAAGAAGGGAAAATAGATGAATTTTTGACTAAAATTGAACTACCAAAACTACAAATAGAGGAACAAAATAAATTAACAGAACCATTTGGAACAGTAGAAATACAAGAGATAATAAAAAATTTACCAAATAATAAGACACCAGGAGAGGATGGACTCCCAATAGAATTCTACAAAACATTTAAAGACCTAATAATACCGCCCCTCCTGGACGTAATCAACCAGATTGATGAGACACAAAACTTACCAGATTCATGTAAAACAGCAATAATTACAGTGATACTAAAACAAGGGAAAGATCCACTCTCACCAGCGTCATATAGACCAATATCTCTGCTAAACACAGATTATAAGATAATAGCTAAACTATTAGCAAACAGATTAGCAGAACAGGTACCGAAAATGGTAAATTTAGACCAAACTGGATTTATCAAAAAAAGACGCACAACAGACAATATTTGTAAATTTATTAACTTAATTCATGCAGTAGAAGGAAATAAAGCACCGGCAGTAGCAGTTGCTTTAGACGCAGAGAAGGCCTTCGACAGAGTAGAATGGAATTACTTGTTCAAAGTATTGCAAAAATTCAGTTTACCGGAGAAGTATATTATTTGGATTAAAGCATTATATAAGGGACCGTTAGCGAAAGTGACAGTAAATGGACATGTATCAAAGCAATTTAACTTAAGCAGGTCAACGCGGCAGGGATGCCCACTATCACCATTATTGTTTGCGCTAGCTATAGAACCACTAGCAGAATCGATAAGAAGAGATAATAATATAAAAGGAATAAAAATAAAAGACAGGGAATATAAAATCAGTCTGTTTGCGGATGATGTGATAGTGTACTTAACAGAACCAGAACTATCAATAAAAGAACTATATAAGAAATTGAAGGAATATGGAGAAGTGTCGGGATACAAGATAAACGTAAATAAAAGTGAAGCAATGCCTATGAATAACGCGGATTTCTCAAAATTTAAGGAGGAATCCCCATTCAGATGGCAAACGCAGGCAATAAGATACCTAGGTGTGCAAATAAACAAAAATCTAGGCCAATTATATAAACTCAATTACAATCCACTAATGAAAAAATTACAGGACGATTTAGAGCATTGGAAAGAGCTACCACTAACACTGATAGGAAGGATAAACTGTATTAAAATGAACATTTTTCCAAGGATACTATACTTATTTCAGGCATTGCCAATACAACTGACAGAAAAATTCTTCAAAGAGTTAAAGAAAATAATAAGGAGATTTTTATGGAGAGGGGGGAAACCGAGGATAGCACTAGACAAATTAACAGAATGGTATAAACAAGGAGGCTTACAATTGCCAAACTTCAAAAATTATTATAGAGCCGCACAATTAAGATACCTATCAGATTTTTATCAAACAAGGGAAAAACCAGACTGGACGAGACTAGAATTAGATAAAATAGGGGAAAAGATACCTGAACACATATTATATAAATGGGACGAAAAATTGGTACAACATAGAACTTCTCCAGTATTACACCATCTCCTCAATATATGGAAGAAGATTCATGTAGAAAGAAATAAAATAAATTACCAAATACCAAAACTAATATTGACGCAAAATAAGCTACTCCCTTTTACAATAGACAACCTTGCCTTTAGAAAATGGGAAAAAAAAGGGATTAAAAGAATAGAAAATTGTTTTTCAGGAAGTAGATTCTTATCCTTTGAACAAATGAGAGATAAGTACAATATAACGGGAGATACAGCGCTGGCATATTACCAACTGAGATCCTACTTGAAAGATAAATTAGGAAGCAACTTGAGTTTACCAGAGGGAAGTAACCTTGAATATGTGATTACAGATACAATGTTAATCAAAAGATTTATAAAAAATATGTATATTAAACTGCAAGAAAAGGAAAATGAGGAAACAAATGGTAAAACTAAACAAAAATGGGAACAAGATTTAAATATAAAGATAAAAAAGGAAACATGGGAGAAGTTATGCTCTGGAACGATGAGAAATACAATAAATACGAGGCTGCGTATGATACAATATAATTGGTTACACAGACTATACATTACACCGCAAAAGTTAAATAAATGGGACCCAACAGTATCTGATAGATGTTTTCGATGTAAAAAAGAAAGGGGAACAACAATTCATGCAATCTGGACATGTGAGAGAGTAGAAAAATTTTGGGATGATCTCAATCAGATATTAAATAAAATAACAGAAAACAATATACCAAAGAATCCAGAGATCTTTCTCCTAAGTAACATAAAAAATAAAGAATTTGGAATTGACTTGGAGGATGCACAAAAAAGATTTGTTAAGATAGCCCTAGCCGTAGCAAAAAAATGTATTATGTCAACCTGGAAATTGGAAGATAATTTGAAAATACAACAATGGTATATAGAAATGAATAAATGTATTCCATTAGAAAAAATAACATATAGTTTAAGAAATAATATTGAAATATTCGAACAAGTATGGGAGCCTTACATTAAATACAATAGCGAAAACCTACCGGGAACAAACATTACCTAAGTTGATGGAAGGAGAAGAAAAGAAAAGAATGGACTCAGTAGAATTTCTGGTGTATTTTTGTTGAATGACAACATTGTCTAACTGAATTAATGCAACCTAGATTGTATAACTAAAATGGATGAGAGGGGGGGGGATGGGGGGGTGGCTTGGGAGGAGGGAGGGGGGAGGGAGAAAAAGTCACTGTAAATGTGTGGAAAAGAAAAAGTGTATATCATGGCTATTGTGATTTATGGTGTGAAAAATAAAAAATTTAAAAAAAAAAAAAAAAAAAAAAAAAAAAAAAAAAACCAAGGAGTTTGCAGATTTTTGTATTTTACTTCATTATCATTTGAATATACGTAAACAATCAGACAAGACAGCATTTTTCTGGACTAGGTGCATACAAATTTAATACGCAGCACATCATAATTTCATATATGCATAAAGATAAAATTTAAAATGCTAATATATAAAATATATTACAGCACCAGTGATCTGGGTTCGAATCCCATACTGTCTGTAATGAGTTTGCATGTTCTCCCCATGTCTGTATGGGCTTTCCCCAGGCACTCTGGTTTCCTCCCACCCTTCAAAAAACATAAGGCGGTTGTAGGTTGATTGGTGTATTTGGGTGGCACAGGCTCATAGGCCGGAAAGGTTGTTACTGTGCTGTATGTCTAATTAAAATTTTAAATGTAAATGTTTTGGGGTGATTTACTTAGTTACATGATACTGTTCATTAATCTCACAGCTTGTGGGAAGAAGTTATTTCCCAGCATCCTGATTTTGATGCTTCTGTACTTCCTTCCTGATGGTCGTGGGTCAAAGATACTGTGTGCTGGGTGGAAAGGATTCTAAATAATTCTTTGAGCCCTGTTGAAGCAACATTCCCAGTGAATGCCTTCAGTAGAAGAAAGGGAGGCCCCATTGACCTTCTAGGCCGTTTTGATTATCCTTTGTATCGCCTTCGGGTCTGATGCTTCCCAGCTTCTGTCCCACATGGTGATGCAGCCAGACTGTTGGTGGTTGCACTTAAACAATATTATTCTACATAGTTTTCTATTTCTTTGGCATTACCTTTTTTCTAAAGAACAGCGAGAAATTGTGGCAGAGCACGTTTTGCACATATTCCCTTCAGTAACCTAAGATGTATTCCATAGATAATATTCTCCACTTTTAATGATGGTTGATCTTTTGGTATCAACTCAATATCTATGTTTAAGCCCATCTAATACTGCAGCTGGCTCCTCCTTCCCTGTTGCAGCAGTATCATCCTCTGCTTTGGAAGAAACCAATGCAAGCTATCCATTTAGAATCAACTCAACCATGACCAATGCAATATGCAAAAACACTTTTGCTCCCTGATCAGACTCTCCTTTCCTCTGGACTGCTTTCCAGTCAATATATTTTTTAATCAATAAAAGGACAGGACAGGTAGACCAGTGATTATTGCTACACCAGTGACCTGGGTTCGAATCTGGTGCTGTCTGTAAGGACTTTCTATATTCTTATGTATGCATGGGTTTCCTTCAGATGCTCTGCTCTCCTCCCACCCTCTTTAAAAAAACACACACATAAAGGATTTGTAGGTTAATTGGTGCATTTGGGTGGCATAGACTCAAAGGACGGAAGGCCTGTTAACTTGCTGCACGTCTAAAAATGTACAGTTGGCATCTCCCCTCATCACTGTTTTCATTTTTCCTTCTCATATCTTTCAACCTTGCAGACAGGAATATTAAATAATCTTCTGTGTTATAAACTGAGGAAACCTGGGACTATTTTATGCTAGAACATGCACACTAACACTGTAAGAGCCATATCACACTTGAGGGTGGTGCGTGCTCTAGCATAAAATAGTCTCAGGTTTCCTCAATTTATAATATTCTGTAAGTAGTAATTAAAGCTGCGTAAACTGCTAATTTAAATCAGAGATTAATAGGTGTACAGTGATCTGGAGCCAGTACAATGAGGCAACAATGAAGAAAACACACCAACAACTCTACCTTCAGAAGAGTCTGACGAGGTTTGACATGTTGTCAAATATTCTATCGAATGTCGACAGTGTACTGGGGGAAGTCTACTGACTGGTTGCATCACAGGTTGGCTTGGAATCTTGAGTGTCCAGCATTGCAGAAAGCTGTAGAAAATGGCAAACCTAGCTAAGTCTGTGACGGGCACCAACCTCTCGTCCATTGAAAACATCTAGGTGAGACGCTGCTGCAAGAAGGCAGCCAACATCATAAAGGACTCCCCTCACTCTGGTCACGACCTTTGGACAGAAGATAGAGGTTCCTGAAGTCCAATGCCGCTAGTTTTTTTTACAACAGCTATTAGGTACTTGACTCTCCCTGTCAAATCCTAATCCTAACCATAAACTACTTTGTCCGTGTATCCGAAAGGTCATTTTTTTTGCACTATCTGCAACTGTAAATAGCTATCCATCTATCTATTTATGCTTAGTATCTCATTTCCTGTCTTGTATGTTGTTATTTAATGTTGCTGCATCTTATTTACTCATTTGGCTGCAGCAGGTAAGAATTTTGGTCATCTCATCCCACCAAGATATAAAAGGAGATGTGGAAAAGCTGAGGAAATGAAGTTCACATACTTACGAACTATGATTACTATAAATGGCAGATCAAACTCGAGCAACTAGAAGGGCCGAGATGGCCTGTTTCCGTACTGTAATTGTTATATGTTATATGGTTATATGTCTAATCGTCCCTCTTTAACAGTTATTACCACTGTACTGCAGTACACAAAAGTGCTGGAGAAACTCAGCGGGAACAAGCCACTGTGAGGGGTGGGGGGGAATGGCAGTGCCCATGTGGAGGTTTGGAAGTGTGAACAAGATTGGGGTGGAGGGGGATGGAACCAAAGAGGAGGATCAGAATAGGTGGGGTGTTGGGTGGGAATGGTTGGGTGGGAGTGCTGTCACACCTCCTTCATCTCCACACTCCACGGTCCCAAACAGCCCTGCCAAGTGAAGCAACATTCCATATACACCTCTAATTTAAAAAAAAATGTGGGTATATAGAATAAGATGCTGCTTGAGGTGGGTACTATTTCAAAACTTAAGAAACATTTGGATGGATGCATGGATAAGGTGTGTTTAGAGGGATTCAAGTGAATGGTGAAAGTTTGCAGATTGTAGTAATGCTGGAGGAATTCAGCAGGTCTCAAAGTGTCCATAGGAGGTAAAGATATATAAATGATGGTTCAAGCCTAAGCCCTTCTTCAACGTATGATAGGCACCTGAATTAAAAAGCTGGG
This sequence comes from Narcine bancroftii, assembly GCF_036971445.1. NCBI lineage: Eukaryota > Metazoa > Chordata > Chondrichthyes > Torpediniformes > Narcinidae > Narcine > Narcine bancroftii. The sequence continues at coordinate 251,080,798 of NC_091469.1, read as the reverse complement.
GAGAAAGAAAGAAAAGGCGGGAGAGGAGTACAGACCACAGACAAAAGGTCTTAACTGGATATGGGTAGGAGGACAGGAGATGAAAGGTGAGAATTGATGGGGGTGGGGGGGGAGGGAGTTTGGCTCTGTGAATGCAGAGCTGGGAAAAAGGAAAGAGAGAAGAGACTGAACTAGAGGAAAGAATGGGGATAGATGGGAGGTGGGGGCTAACGGAAACTGGAGAAGTCGACGTTAATGCCATCTGGTTGGAGGGTACCAAATGGTGTTTTTTGTACAATTTGCAGGTGGTCTCAGTCTGGCAGTGCATGAGAACATGTCTACAAGGGAAAAGGGCAGGGAATTGAAATGGGTGGCTATTGGGAGGGATACGAGCCAAACACATGCAGGTGGGACTAGTGTGGGTGGGACATTTACGTCAGCATGGGCAAGTTGGGCCAAAGTGACTGTTTTTATGCTGCATGACGCTATGATTCCAAATCTCCACATTTTCATCTCAAAACTGCTGCTTTGAAATCCAACATATCTCTGCTGATGTGTGATGCTCAGATCTCAACATGGAATTGGAAATGGATCCATCTCTTTGCTGTGTTAGTAATAAGCTCACTAAGGGTATGGAGACCCTGGGCAAGATCTCTTATCAGTCACCAGTGCTTCTCCATTTACCCCCTCATTACTCCGACTTGAAGATCGTTGGGCTCCAGCAAACTTGGAAACTCAACACAACTTTAGCCTCTATTCCAGTTCCTTCCTCAAGCTCTGGCACGGCTTGAACTCAACTTAAAACACAATCCCCTCAGCTTCAACTTCATTCTCAGCCATAATTGCAATATTTAACATATCTCATGAAACAAGGTTGTCAGAGCTGGGGCTTTTTTGAGTGACAGAGGATGAGAGGTGACTTAATAGAGGTATGTAAGATCATGAGGAGCTTAGATGGGATGGACAGCCAGCACCTTTTCCTTGGGGGACAATAGCAAATACCAGAATCCATCCGTTTAAGGTGAGTGGAGGAAAGTTGAGGGGACGTCAAAGGTAATGCTTTTTTGCGCCGAGAGTGGAGGGTGCCTGGAATGCATTGTGGAGGCTGGTACAATAGAGACATTGAAAAGATTCTTAGATGTAGGTAAAATAGAGGATTATGGGTGTGAGGCAGGGAAGGATTTGATTGTCGTGGAGTAAGTTTGTATAGGTTGGCTGAACGACATGGGGTTGTACTGTGCTATAATATTCTATGCTCCAGGTTGTCTCCAGACCAAAATTCAACATAATGTCAACTATAATCTGAAAGTCAACAACAATTGCAACCTCAACCAAAAGCTCCAAACTAACTAAAATGCCAAACTCCATTGAAATCTAAACTCCAATCAAATGGCAAACATGACACTAATCAAACAGAACCACCCAACCCCACATCAAACAGGAGACCCTGGGGAAGACTTCTCATCAGTCACCAGTACTTCTGAATTTAATCCCATCACTCTGGCTTGAAGATTGTTGGATTCCAGGCCAAGGTTAATCCTCATCTTGAATGAACCTTAATACTGGCACAGAATTCATTGTTAATTGAAAACAAACACTGCGATCGCAACCTAAAATGCTCAAACTCAGCAAGGACAAATCCTAGTCTCAATCCTGACTCCAAACCTCTAAAATAAATGGTGGCACAGTAGCATAGCAATTAGTGCAATGCTATTACAGTGTCAGTGACCCCGGTTGGAATTGGTGCTTTCTGTAAGGAGTTTGTATTTTCTTCCACATTTGTGCAGGGTGTCCTCCATGTTCCAAAGATGTACAGCATTGTAAAGTTAGTTGAGTATTTTTGAGTGATGTGGGCTCATGGGCCAGAAGCTGCATCTCTAAATTTTAAAAAAATTAAAAAAAAAATTAAACAGGCCTGGCAATTAGAAAACAATGAATCTAGCACCAATAAGATTGGACAACAATTTTTTACATAAGGTTTTCTTCCTGAAATCGGGCATTATGATGGACAACTTTAAGATGAACACAAAGATAATTTCAGATTTACTGTATCATGTAGGAAGTTGGAGAAATATTGAATGAACTTTTATTGAATTTAGCATGTTTAATTACATAATGATGCTGACTTATTGTGCTTGTTCAACTGACCTAAAATATTTTGCCACTAATTTTCATTTGTACTCAGCATCTGATGCCTCTCATGGCAGTGTCTAGCATTGATGCATTCTAGTTGCCCTGATACCGCTTTTCCATGGTCGCAATGTCCTGCTGAAACCTTTCACCATGTTCGTTACTGACTGAACCAAGATCAGCAGGGAAGAACTCCAAGTGCGAATTTAATAAATTGTTAAGTACACTCACTACGCTATTGCTTGAAGAACATGTGCATCAGCATGTGTTCAATCTATATCAATGTAATGTACAGCATCTGTATATGTGAGCTGCTTTTATGGCCTGTCTGCATGTATCCTGATTAAGCATGCCCAGGCCTAAGACAACATCTGTATAGCACCTGCACTGAGTGCATGCCCAGGCATGCTTGGACTGACCAAAACAGCTTGTTTTGTTGACAATATAGTAGTAGACAAAATTTGACAGGAAATCACAAAAATAGGTTATATCTAAAAAAAATGGCATATGATAGGAAAGTTTTAAGGTAATTTTTGTGATCAGCAGCCCCAAATCCATAAAATATACCCACGTGTTCAGGAAGAAAAATCTTTGTTGTCCAGCGTAATCGGGAAATCCAGTGCCCTTTCATAGTTTAAAGATAGGACATATCTAAAGCAAACTCACACAGGATCTCGAAAGGTATAATTTTCCTGAGGCCTTGGTCTGAACATCTTCCCTAATTAGTGAGCACGATTGCTCCTTCAATAAGAATTTGGATAGTTATCCTAAACTCAACAGTTTAACCCCAGTTTAACCCAGTACAGAAGCAAATAGAGTTGGATTAAATGCAATGAAAATATGGACCAAATCAGATTGGGACTAACAGTGACACCATCTTCAATTTCAATCCCAGCAAACATAAAATCCATTCAGAATTCCAAGCCCAACCTCAATCATAATGATAAAAAACAATTGCAACCATAAACTCTCCCCAATTCAACTCCAATATCACCTCAATAGGCCAAAACCTCAGTTCAATCCCATCCTTACATTCAGCCTCAGACCCAACTCCAACCCAAATAATAAACTCAAACCCAACTTTAATAAAATGTTTACCCCATGTCCTACCCAGAACCTTAGACTTTCTTTCCCCCCCCTCTCCCTATTCTTCCTACCCTACCATACCATTTCCCATCAAACCTCAGGCATGTCTACTTCAGTCACAACCTTGCACTGTATTAGATTAGCTAATTCAAAACAAATTACTCTTGGGAACATTTATTCCTTCTTCACCAAATAGTAATATGGCGGCATGGTTTGTGTGGCAGCTACAGTGCCAGAGACCCAGGTTCGTGCAAAATAATCGAGGACCCCTTCCACCCCGCACTCAGCATCATTCAGCTGCTCCTGTTGGGAAAGAGATACAGGAGTATCACCAGGCTGAGAAACACTTTCCTCCCACACTCCAAAACCTATAAGGGTGAATGGTTAATTGAGTGTAATTGGGTGGCACGGTTTCAGTGGCTGGAATCGGCTTCTTCCTTGTGGTAAATAAATAAATTTAAATTTTATTAACAGCTTGAACTCCACTAAGCTCTCCATTCACTGAAGCCCCTTTTCCACTGGCATTCCAGTTAATAGGCTGTGCAGTGTCCCTGAGATAGGAAGCCCTTTGTGCCGTTTCCACTGGGCCACCCTTAATTGGGACACTAATTGCTTTTCCACTGAACACAACTCATCCCCGGGGATCGGAGGGTTCTACCTTCAAATGGAAATGGGTGACTTTCTGCTGTCCCTTTTCCACTGGTTTTATCAGCATGCTGACATCAGCAAATGCTGGGGATACAAGTAGGGGTAGAGGTAGTTAATCCCCGGTGTGAAATGATGTCATTTAACGCTGGCGTTCGGACAGTGTTCCTTTTCCACTGGACCCTGTCCCAGTAAGTTCCCAGGAATCAACTAGGAATTTACTGGGACAGGGTGCCAGTGGAAAAGGGGCTTAAGATACTGGAGCCATGAAATGTGAACCTTAATGGGATATAATTCCAAATTTTTCTTCTGTTCTTTCTGTCTTATTGACTTCTTCAATGTTGTTTTTTTGGGATGGGAAATAGAGGTCAGTTAATGCTGGTTGTGTAAGTGTACCCTTATAGGAAGAGTAGGTTACATAAAGAACTGAGCATTTTATAGCATTTTAAGCTATTTCAACTTGGAGTAAGGTAAATAGGATTTGAGACAATCAATGCAGGGTCTAAGCCATTGACCTATCGGACACAGAAGATGGGGAGCTCAGCAGAATATGACTAGCTAGAAGAAATGCTGACAGGAAGTATGTTAGCATTTTTCTGTATTTAAAAATTTATTTACAGGAATTGTAAACAGACAAATTTGGGCTCTTCTCTATATTAGTTGCACAATTTGTTCTGAATTTCCTATAGATTTCACTTGAGACTGCATATTAAGGGTTCGAGTAAAAATGAATTGAAAGCTTATTGAATGCTGTTGCCTCAGTATTACTTCCTTAGCTCCCAGCCTACATGTTGCACTGCCTCAGGTATGTGAGTCATCACTCAGCGCTCTCATGACTTGAAGTCAATGGGAAATCTCCAGGCACAGATGAATTTTTAAAGATCACACATCCAGCCCTGCTGTTAATGCACCCTGGTTTCAATAGACTAATCTGCTTCCTCGAGGGGGAAATGATCATTTAAATATTTTGGAAAGGTAGTTGCCTCAGATCTGATTTTAATGACTGCAAACTTGGTGTCCAAAGGATCCTAGCAACTGAAGACATTTGACAATGGTTACATCTAACAGCTCAATGGATTTCCTGCATTCCACGGGTGGCTCAGAAGGGGTGGTATGTTTTCATCTAGGCCCACATGCACACCTTGCTTTGTGCCACTAGCTAATACACCTCTGCATTCTGATTCTTCCAAACCCGCAGCTCCAATATCTCTTAAAACCAATTTCCTTGATCTTTGATCTCCTTCACACCTTCCAGACTACCTTAAACCTCCCAACCTCTGATCCCCTCACTCCCATCAGCTTCCTGATGGTAGCAGTGAGAAAAGTTCATGGCCTGGGTGGTGAGGGTCCTTGATGTTAGAAGCTGCTTTCTCGAGGCACCACCTCTTAAAAATATCCGTAATGGAGTGAATACTAGTTTAAAAAAATTTTTTAACAGGTCAATTTGATCCTACGAGTCCATACCGCTCAATGTGCACCCCATTAACCTACGCCCCAATAACCTACGCCTCATTAACCACCCCATTTACCTACACCTCAGTACGTTTTCGAAGGGTAGGAGGAAACCGGAGCCCGCTGACAAAAACCCATGCAGCATGGGGAGAACGTACAAACTCCTGATCACTGGCGCTGTAAAGGCGTCGCACGAAACCAAACGAATGCAAGTTTACAACCCTTTGTAGCCTGTTCCTGTCCTGTGCATTGGCACCTCCATATCAGACAGTGATGCTGTCTGTCAGTCTGGTCTCCACGGTGCACCTGTAGAAATTTGCAAGAGTCTTTGGAGACATACCAAATCTCAGCAAACGCCTAATGAAATAGATTGCATCGATATGATGGTCCCAGCATAGGCTTTCCCAGATGTAAAATGATTTTCTACCCATTTCACTGGTGCTCACTCGATGTGTTTTCCTGGCTTCCCCATCAATTACTTATTTTTACTGATGTTGAGTGCAAGGTGGATGTTGTGACACCGCTTATCTATCTCACTCCTGTACACTTCTTTATTGCCATCTGTGATTCTGCCCACAGTCACAGTATTGTCAGCAAATTTGCTGATGGCATTTGAATTAAGCCTAGCTACACAGTTATGGGTTAAGTGGGCTAAGCACACATCGTTGAGGTGCACCTCAAGGGAGGAGGAGATGTTGTTACCATTCTGCACTGACTCTGGTCTTCCAATGAGGAAGTCAAGGTTCCAGTTTCAGAGGGGACTGCAGGGGCCCAGGGTTTGAAGCTTGCTGACCAGTACGATGGGAAAACTGAGCTATAATCGATTCCAGCACAGTACAGGCCCTTCAGCCCAAGATGTTGTGCCAACCTATGTAAAACTACTCCACAATAAATATAACCTTTCCCTCCCTCACACCCATAACCCTCTATTTTTCTTACACCCATGTGACAGACTCTTTTGAATATCCCTATTGTTCCAGCCTGCACCAACACCCCCAGCAAGGCCGTCTGGGGATCTCTGTGTGTGGGGAAAAAAATTACCTCTGACATCTCTCCAAATCTTTACTAATTCAGATTGGCTGAGAAATATAGAAAGAGCAGGAGTGATAAACAAAAAGAAAGAGAGAAAAAGGTATACCCAAATATCTCATCTCTCATGGCCCATCCCTTCGCAAGTGAAGATAAACACGGTGCCTTGTAGCTCTTCTGTCCCACAGAACTTTTGTTCTGTTTTCCATGGAGCTTTAGGCACCATGTGCCAGGGCAATGACTTGGAGGCGAGTGCTTGCCCAGGACAAATGCCTCCCTCTGGGTCCCACACCACTGGGCCTGGAGGAGTGCGAGGCATGACAGCCAGAGTGATGCGGGTGTTCAAGACCATGCTCGCTGGCCATTGTCCTTACGGATCCTTCACCCACCAAGTTTGCTGCTGCAAATTGCTAGGGAAACTGTTTCCTGCGCTCTGCCACAGCTGCCAGCCCCTGCTGCCAGACTGACATGTGCTATTTGCCCATAGCTGGGGCCCTTTCCAGCTACTGACGGCTGGAAAGAGGAAAATAGAAGAGAGAGATAGCAGTCAAAGAATGAGAGAAGGCAAGAAGCAGAGAAAGCAAGAGACAAAGGTGGACGGCCAGCACCTTTTTTCCCAGGGCGACAATAGCGAATTCGAGAGGACAATTGTTTAAAGTGAGTGGAGGAAAGTTTAGGGGAGCTAGGTTTTTTTTCCACACAGAGAGTGGTGAGTGTCTGGAATGCGTTGCCAGAGGTGGTGGTGGAGGCTGGTACAATATGGACATTTAAAAGATCCTTAGATAGGCACATGGATGTCAGAAAAATGGAGGGTTATGGCTGTGAGGGAGGGAAGGGTTGGATTGTTGTGGAGTAGGTTCACACAGGTTGGCACAACATCATGGGCAAAGGGGTTATACTGTGGTGGAATGCTTGATGTTCCACAGATAATAAAGTGATGAGATAGAAGGTGAGAAGCGCAGGTACGCATGGTGAGAATTGAGGTAGATTGTCTAACAGACTGAGAAAGAGATAAAGGAAGACCAATCCAGGCCCAGCATGGAGTTGTTATGAGATTTAACCCTTGATTTATTGAACCAAGGTTGAAGCTGGATGCAAGTTATCTGCTGTAAACCTCTATTTTCTCTGCAGTCTGTCCTTTGATAGCCAAGTGTCATTCTTTGATCACATCATGCAACAGTCAGTGACCTTGCATTGTGTGAAATGCTCATGAAAGATAGAGAGAGGATGAATAAAAGACGGCAAGCTGTCAAGAGCCAGGCAAGCTGGAGAGAGTTACATTGCTTGTTATTCCAGAGAGTCAACTTATTCAGCTGTGATTTCACTGAAACCTCACCAGACTAACTAAAACAAGAGATAGATCTCCCTGGGAATAGAGAGGAAGGAACCCCATGGAGAGGAGGGAGGAAGGGTCAAGCAGCTTCATGCAGCTAACAAGACAGGCCTTTCACTGAAGGAACTGAAAAGTTGAATGCTGCACTTATCTTGAAATTTCTGTTGCTTCTAGAGTCTTTATGACCCAATTGAAAGGAGGATAAACTCTCTACTATTGTGGGAAAGCCTTAGAATTGGGACTAAAGGGATCATGTTAGGTTATTGACCTCTGTAGAGTCACCACTGAAACAGGTTTCTGTCAAACATTCTCACAGGGAATATTGATGGCGACTATTGGCACAGAGGAAGAGTGGGAGGAATAGGAGTTCAGTTAAAGTAAAAGCATGAACATTTTGACAATGCTGTCCATGTACTTTTTCTGCTTTGTCCAAGAATCAGAGTATTTGAGGCTCTTTCACTCGCACACTCTGGGGAGTTGGACATGCTGGGTGTAAAGAATTCTAACAAGGCTTCAGTTACATGGTGCAAAGGGTTGAGGATGCGACAAAGGAGGGAGATTTGGATGAAAGTAAAGCATAGCAGGTAGATTTAGCATCAAGGCTTTTGAAAGTGGGTCATCGTGGGTGATTTAACCTAGTCCTAAACAACTACAAGCTCTACATTCTTGCTTCAAAACCGTTCACGCCTGCACTAAAACAACCAACACATGCCTCAATCATGTACATCATTTTCAAACCTGACCAAAAGCACTCACAAACCTATGAATCACATCACTTCCAAAACTGTAGCAATTTCCAGTCCCCAGCCAGTTCAGCTCACTGCAAAACGAGTTCAGCTCACCGCAAAGCCAGCACAATCGCACTACAAAACCAATCCACCCGACCATGCTGATTACTGCAGTCTACGTTCCACTTTCAGCTAATAAGGGTGAAGCAATGAAGGAGCGTTGCAGTGCCATCTGTGAAGCCCTGACCTCCCACGATGACAGTGCCATTACTGTAACCATGACAATCTAAAAGCAGTTTTACCACAGTTTCAACAGCATGTAAACTTCAGTCCAGAGGAGAGAACACCCTGGATGCGCACAAACTTGCCACTTGCCCTCCACCTTAGATACTCTGATCATCTATCAGTCCTGTTAACCCCAGCATACAGACCGCTGGCAAAACAAACAAAGTCAATTTGCAGGGAAATCAGGACATGGACAGGGTGGGGGTGGGGTTGGAGATGGGGAAAGGCTCTACAGAGGCGCTAAAGGACTGGAGCTGCTTCAGGGATCAGGGAGGTGGTCACCTACAACAGTCATGTAAACATCAAGGAGTACATAAGCTCAGTGACTGGCTACAGCAGCAGGGGGATTGAGGATGTCACTGAGATCAAATGCTGCACAACCAGGGCTAAACAGAAACCATGGTGGGACACAGAGCTCCAGTCACATCTCACAGCTTGTGATGCTGCCTTCAGAACAGGATAGGATGGCACCAAGACCAGACAGGGGAGAATTCTCCTGTCAAATTCAGAAGACAAAATGTTGGTATGCACAGAAACTTCACAGGTAGCTGGCGACGCAAGGTACATGTGGCAAGATATCAAAAGTATAACAGACCACAACACAACCTTGCAAGTCAAAGACAATGATACCTCCCTTCTGGACAGACAAACAACATCTTCTATGCATGGTTTGATGAGAAGAGCAGGTTGACACCGAGGAAAGCTCCATGTACCCCTAATCAATGAGTTCCCTGGATCACTGTGGCCGAGGTGAGTAGAACTCTATCCAATGTGAACCCACAGAAGGCAGTGGGACTGGACAATATACCTGGCGGGATACCTGAAGGACTGCCCAGACCAACTGAGGGAGGTCTTATAGACATCTTCAACACATCTCTGCAGAAGTCCATCGTTCCCATGGGTTTAAAGACAGCCACCATCATCCTGGTACCAAAGAGGGCGACAGTAACAGGCCTCAATGACTGTGGCACTGACCTCCACTATTATGAAATGCTTCGAGCGTCTGGTGATGGGATGCATCAAAGCACACCTCTCAGAGATGCTGAACTCATTTTAATTCACCTACAGACAGAATCATTGAGGCTTGTCCCTCCATCCTGACCCACCTGGAAAATGACACCTCATACGCCAGGCTTCAGCTCAGCATTTAATATGATCATTCCCCAGAGCCTGGTACAAAAGCTGTCCTCACTGGGACTCAACACCCCTCTCTTTAACTGGGTTCTGGACTTCCTAACAGAAAAACTACAGTTATGTCCTTAATGGTAGCAGAACATCGAGCACTGTCGCACTGAGCACTGGTGCACCTGAGGGCTGTGTGCTCAGCCTGCTCCTTTTCATGCTACTGACCCACGATTGCATTGCCAGATCCAGCTCTAACAGTGTCATCAAGTTTTCAGATGACACATCAGTAAGTGGCCTCATCAGCAACAACGATGAGTCAGACTACAGAGAGGAGGTGGAAAATCTTGTGTTATGGTGTGAGAATAACAACCTGAATTTCAAAGTGGATAAGACAAAGGAGATGATTGTAGCTTTCAGGAGGACAGGGATGACCACCCTCCACTACACACCTATAGTGGAGAGCATCAAGCTTCTTGGAGTCCACTTTAGAAGTGACCTATCCTGGTCACACATCTCCTCACTTGTCAGGAAGGCACAACGGCAACTGCACTTCCTGAGAAGACTGAAGCGGGCAAGGCCACCGTCAACAGGAGCTCTATCAATAGCGTCCTGGCCAGCTGCATCATAGTGTGGTACGGTTGCTGTAGAGCAGAAGATTGGATGTCAATCCACAATATCATAAGTGTGGCAAAGGATCACTGGGGTCTCCTTCCCCTCCCATCGTCGTGATCTACTGGGATTGTTGGAAAGTAGCTTGCAAATTGTTAAGGACCTTTACCACCCTGCACACAGCATCTCCCAGCTACTCCTGTTGGGAAAGAGATACAGGAGAATCAGAGCTAGGTTGAGAAACAGCTTCTTCCCACGGGCAGTGAGTCTGCTGGACATCTGATGAAGTGCTCATACAAACCCTTCAAAAATTGTCTATTATTTAGCAATATTTATTTATTTTTCTATATGTTCTGCATATAAATCACTTGCAAGCATATGTACTATGTCTATAAATATGTTTGGATATATTTACTCCAAGGACTGGAGAAATGCTGTATTGTCCAGTTATACTTTACAATTATATGATAATAATGAGCTTGAACTCGCATGGGGAGACCAGACCCACACACAATGTTGTAAAAGCAGTCTAAATTCTCTTGCAAAAATGATCAACGTTCCATTTGTCTTCTTTATTGCTTATAGGCCCTGTACCTCCTCGCAGACCACACTACCACCTAGCTTTGTATCGATAACAAGCATGGGTATATGTTCTATATGATAATTTCATTCACATCATTGATATAGGTTATAAACATTAGGGGTCATAGCGCAATCCCTCTGACAGCTTAGTTCTCAAAACCTCCCAATGTGATAATATGCAAATCTATACTCTTCATTTCAATCTCAGCAAAACGAAGGAGCTGATCATCCACTTGGGAAGCTTAAAGGTGCACACGTCCTGGTCTGTCTCAACAGTACTAAGTTGGAGAGCTTTAAGTTTTCAGGTGTAAGCATGACCAGCAATCTGTCCTGGTTCAACCACATTAACACCGTGGCAAAGAAAATGCAGCAACACTGCTCTTGCCTTCAAAGCTTAAAGAAGTCTCCAACGTCTGTTGCTAATTTCTACAGATGCACCATAAAAAGTATCCTGTCTGGATACAACACGACTTGGGATGGCAACTTCTCTGCCCAAGAGTGTGCAAAGAGTGGTCAACACAGCTCAGATCATTGCCCCAATCTCCCCACCTTTGACTCTATCTGCACTTCACACTGCCTCGGGAAAGCAGCTAACATATTGAAAGAGAAACACAAACACTGTAGCTATTCTCTCCTCCTGATTACCGTGTTTTCACTCATATAATGTGCATGCGCAATTAACACGCAGATACATACAGTTAGTCAACTTCTGACCTACACAAGTTATGTCCATCCACATATACGACCAAAATTTAAAAAAAAAGTTTTTCTGGCCTCGGAGCATGGATCCCGCAGAGATCAATGCAGTCACAGTGAAACTGCCCTCCCTTCTGGACACATCGCCCAGGTACATGGTTTGGGCAGGCGGAGATGCAATTTAGCCTCAGGAACATTTCTTCAGAGGCCACGATGTTTTACTACGTCGTGAGCGTACTCGATGAGTAGACCGTGGCCAGGGTGGACGACTTCATCCATGACCCGCCAGCCAAGGGTAAATACCCTGCCCTCAAGAACCTCCTCCTTGGCACATTCGGTCTCTCCCTACAGCAGCACATCTCCAGACTCCTGCATCTAGACAGGCTAGGAGACAGAGCACCATTGGCCCTGATGGATGAGATGCTGGCGCTGGCAGAGGATCACAAGCCCTGCTTCTTGCTCTCCCAGATCTTCTTGGAGCAGATGCCCGAAGACATTCAGCTCCTGCTGGTGGACGAGGACTTCACGGACCCATGGCGAGTCACGGCCCGAGCAGATACCCTCTGGAGAACCAAAAGGGAAAATGAAGCCGCCCTCAGCCAGGTCACCCACCCAGGGCCCAGCCGGTCACAGCACCCCCTCCCCACCCCCCCAAGCATAAGCCGGAGGAGCACCACCCCACCTGGTGCTTCTACCACCAATTCTGGGGGGCTCAAGCTCGTAAGTGCAGGCAGCCCTGTACCTTTCAGGGAAACAACTTGGCCAGCTGCCGTTAATGACTACAGCGGCTGGTCATGTGAACAGCCTCCTGCATGTGACCGATAAGTCCACCGGCCAGCGTTTCCTGGTGGACACCGGAGCAGAACTGAACATCTTAACCCTGACCGCCCTCGAGACCCGCACCCGAGCATGGGGTTCCACCCTGCAGGCAGCCAACGGTTCCACCATCAAAACTTTCGGCACCCGCAGGGTGCAGATCCAGAATGGGAAAGACAAGTTCTGCTGGAGGTTCGTGCTGGCTTCAGTGGGTACTGCGCTGTTGGGGGCCGACTTCCTCAGAGTGCATGGCCTGCTGGTGGATGTGAAGGGCAAACGACTAGTCAATGCTCACACTTTCCACTCAGTCCGCCTCGATGCCACGGAAGCCTGCAAGCCAGAGATAGCTGCCATCACCGCTCCCAGGGACAAGTACTCCAGCATACTCGATGAGTTCCCCACCATCATGCAGCCGCAGTTCACCACCACCATGGCCCACCATGGGGTCTATCATCACATCTCCACGCAAGGCTCCCAGCTGCATGCCAAGTCCAGGCGACTACCACCTGAAAAGCTACAGCTGGCCAAGGAGGAGTTCTCCCTCCTGCAAGAGTTGAGGATCGTCCACCAGTCCGACAGTCCCTGGGCCTCCCCCCTCCATATGGTCCCTAAGTCTTCTGGGGGCTGGCGACCCTGCGGGGATTATCAGCGCCTGAATGACATGACTATACCAGACAGGTATCCCATCCCACACATTCAAGACTTGCAGCAAACCTACATGGCACCAAGGACTTCTCGAAAGTTGACCTGGTCCGCGGCTACCATCAGATCCCGGTCCATCCTGGTCATCGGCAAGACCGCAATTGTCACCCTGTTGGGGCTGTTTGAATTCTTGCGGATGCCCTTTGGATTTAAAAACACGGCCCAGACCTTCCAGTGCCTGATAGACGAAGTGGGCAGGGACCTGGACTTTGTGTTCATATACCTCGATGATATTCTTATTGCCAGCCATGACCACGAGAAGCACAAGGCCCATCTCTGCACCCTGTTTGCCCGTTTGGCAGAGTTTGGCTTCACAGTCAACGTGGCCAAGTGCCAGTTTGGCAAGCAGACGCTGCAGTTCCTGGGACACACCATCTCGGCGGCCGGAGCTGCACCGGCACCAGGAAAAGTCAAGGCCTTGTGTCAGTTTCCAAAACCCACCACCCTCAAGGGCCCGCAAGAGTTTGTTGGTATGGTGAATTTTTACCATCGGTCATCCCCGGTGAGGCCCGCATCATGCAGCTGTTATTCTCGAGGATCGCTGAAAAAGACAAAGTCCTGGTTTGGTCAGAAGAGGCTGAGGGCACCTTCACAGCAACAAAGGAAGTGCTGGCGAGTGCCACCCCCACCCAGAGGCCCAAACCGTGCTCTCGGTAGACACCTTGGCCACAGCCGTTGGGGGTGTACTTGAGCAGTGGCTCAACGGACAGTGGCGCCCGCTGGCCTTCTTCAGCAGACACCTTCGAACTCCGGAGCTCAAGTACAGCGCCTGGCTCTGTACCTGGCCATCCGACACTTCTGGTACTTCCTGGAGAGCAGGCCGTTCATTGCATTCACTGATCCCAAGCCACTCATCCAGGCCTTCGCAATGGCCAAAGATCCCTGGTCGGCTCGCCAGCAGCGCCACCTCTCCTAATTGTTGGAGTTCACTACCGACATCCAGCACAGGACAGGAAGAGACAATGTCGTGGCAGACGCGCTCTCTCAACCCACAATCCACAACCTTGCCCCTGGCCTAAACTACACCCAGTTGGTGCAGGCACAGAGGGAAGACGCAGAAACGCAGGCCCTCCGTACCACCATTACAGGACTCCGCCTCCAGGACATGGGTTTGCCGGGCAGCCCAGACATACTGCTCTGTGACATTTCCACTGGTTCGCTGTGCTTGGTAGTTCCGCTGCAATGGAGGTCGCGGGCCTTCAGCATGGTCCACGATCTAGCACACCCCTCAGTCAAGACATCGGTGTGGATGGTGGCAGAGCGGTTTGTTTGGTACAGGCTCAAGAAGGAGGTAGCCCAAATGGCGAGGAGCTGCATTTAGTGCCAGACCTCCAAGATCCAGTGGTACACGAAGGCCCCGATTCAGCAGTTCAACCCGGCCATTATAAGGTTCCACCACATACATGTTGATATCGTGGGCCTCCTACCGGTGTCCAGGGAGGTGTGCTATCTGCTAATGGTGGTCGACCAGACTACGAGATGGCCAGAAGCCATCCCCATTAAGGACACTTCCGCCGAAACGTGCGCCAGGAACTTGCTTGCTCACTGGATCACCAGGTTCGGAGTCCTGGCGCACATCACCAGCGACATAGTCGCCCAGTTCACCTCTGCCCTCTGGACACAGTTGGCGAGCCTGCTGGGGGTTAAGCTCCACCACACCATGGCGTATCACCCACAAGCTAATGGCCTGGTGGAGTGATTTCACCGCCACCTGAAGTCGGCCCTCATGGCCCACCTCACCAGTCCCGGATAGGCAGACGAGATGCCCTGGGTCCTCCTCGGCATCAGGACAGCTCCGAAGGAGTTGGTGTATGGTGCGCCACTGTTGCTACCTGGTGAGTTATTCAGCCCGGAAACAGAGTCCATGACCAATCACCCAACCCTGTTGGCAGATCTCAGCAAAAACTTGCCTCGCTGGCCCCTCCGCCTCCTACGCACCACAGTGCCCGATCAGCCTGGCTACCCAAAGAGCTGGATGCGGCTGAATTTGTCTTCGTCCGGCACAGCCCGCACACTGCGCCCCTGCAGTGCCCTTATGAAGGTCCGTACAGCGTCCTGCAGTGGTCCAGCAAGACCTTCACATTGGACATTGGGGGTAAAAGTGACCTGTTTACGGTAGACCGCCTCAAGACTGCGCACCCGGACTTCATTCAACTGGTTCAACTGGCTCAGCCTAAGCGCTGAGGCCGTCCGCCCAAGCGGTGGGAAGCATAAGCCGGTTCTGGGTGGGGTTGTGTGGTGGCGCACATATTCATGGTGAACCAGCCCCACTTGTACTGATGTGTGGTGGGGTAGCCACGAGAAGATGGCACCGTCGGAGGACCTCCTTGCCTCATGGCTTTAGCCCAACGTGTGCCTCAGGCAGCCGTGAAGACATCCCACGTGGAGGCATAGCTCATGCTGCCCTTAAAGGGGCGTGCACGGGATTTGAATAAAAAACGATCATTGAGAACATCCAACGTGATGGTCGTTAGTCTCCTTCATCGTAGTTGCCGCCACACCCTTGCATTTTGTGCTCTGTGCATATTAACTTTGAGATCTAGAGTAGTTTTGACAATGCGAGGAATCAAATGCAAATCTTACACCGCTAACTTCAAAGTGAAAGTAGTTACGAGAGCAGAAGAAACTAGCCACAGAATTCGAGGTTGGTGAATCATCCTTCATGAATGGAGGAAAGAGAAAGATGAGCTTGAGAAAATAAACCTAGGAAAACACGCATGTCGTGGCCCCAAAACTAAATGGCCCCGGGTATGTGACTTGAAGGATTGGGTTCTTAGTTGGAGAGAACAAAATCAGGCTGTATCTACAGTTCACCATTCAGATGAAAGCGCATGTGAAAGAGGCAAGGCGGGTTTCCCATGGATATCAAAGTTTATGAAGTAAATATTTTATATTCAACATGTAAAAAAAGTTCTGGTATAGCGTCCTTATAGAGATAACATGTGGTGGGTTACCCAGTTTGTAAAAAAGCATAAAATGTGTGTTATTTGCGTAAAAATACGGTGCCCTTTTCCTCATGGAATTTTATGAGACTCGTAGAATCTTTTAGGATTCTCCCTTACCTTATCCGCCAAGGATATTTCACGTCCTCTTTTTGCTCTCCTGATGTCTCTTGGAAGTGTACTCCGACTTCTTTTATACTCCTCAAGGATGTTGCTTGGACTTGCGGAACTGAGTTACAGTGACAGGTTAAATCGGTTAGGAAGATTCCCTAGAGCATTGAAGAATTAGGGGAGATTTGATAGGAGTGTACAAAATTATGAAGGGTATAGACAACAGTAAATGCAAGCAGGAGTTTTCTACTGAGGTTAGGTGAGACCAGAACTAGAGGACATGGGTTAAGGCTCAAAAGTGAAATGTTTAAAGGGAACATTGGGGGCAGAGAGTGGTGAGAGTGTGACGAATGCGGGCTCAATTTTTGACATTCAGGAAAAATTTGGATAAGTACATGGATGGGAGGAGTAGGAAGGTTTTGGTCTGGGTGAAGGTCAATGGGGAGCATAATAGTTTGGCACAGACTAGATGGGCTGAAGGACCTGTTTGTGTGCTGCAGTGTTCTATGGTTCTAAGGGATTCACTTGCATATACCTAACATATACCTTCTTTCTTTGTTGACCAAAGCCTCAATATCCCTCATCATTCAAGATTCCTGTATCCTACCAGCTTTGCCTTTCACTCTATATAAGAACATGTTGGCCCTAAACTTACTCAATCTCAATCTTGCCAGATGACCTTTTACCTCACACAGTCTCTCTCAATCAACCTCTGTGAGTTCCTGTCTAATGCTATTAATTTAGGACTTTAACTTGAGGTGGGCCACGAGGGCCTATCTTTTTACAAGACTCTTTTAACCTCAGAGTGCTCCCCCACAGGCCCTTCCATTTTTTTGCCCCACCTCATTTCCCAAGAGGAGGTCATGCATTGGCCCCTTTCTGGTAGAGCCCTCTATTTGAGAGAACTTTCCTGGATGCATTTAACAAATTTTGCCCCATCCAAGCCTGTTGCAGTCCTGGTCAACAGATGTTTGGAAGATTGAGTGGGGTCTTGATTGAAACACAAGATCCTGATTGTTCTTAGAATCAAAGCATCATACAACATGGAAACAGTCCCTTTGGCTCAACTTGCAAATATCCCACCCACACTAGTCCCACCTGCCTGCT
The DNA here is from genome assembly GCF_036971445.1 of Narcine bancroftii. Classification (NCBI taxonomy): domain Eukaryota; kingdom Metazoa; phylum Chordata; class Chondrichthyes; order Torpediniformes; family Narcinidae; genus Narcine; species Narcine bancroftii. The sequence continues at coordinate 251,063,441 of NC_091469.1, read as the reverse complement.
TTCAACCCCTACCCCTCTAAACCCATGTTTTTCATGTATCTGTCCAGTTTTTTTGAAACATTCCAATATTTCCTGCCTCAATCACCTCTTCCGGCAGCCATTTCCATCCACCCACTCCCCTGTGTAAAACAAAATGTTATCCCTTAGGTTCCTGTTTAATCTCTCCCCCTCACCCTAAACCTGTGTCCTCTGGTTACCCCTTCTCTGGGCAAAAGACTCTCTTCATTCAAGGCAAGGCATGCATGAAGAGATTGTTTCCTTTTATGGGATAATCTAAAAATATTTACAAGAAGGAGGTCTCCATTTAGTATAGAAGTGAGAAGTTCCTTCTCTCAGATGGTCAGGTCCTCAAAGGGCAGTGGAAGCTGGGTATTGGAATACGTAGATCAATTCTTAGAAACCTGAGGCAGTGATAGGTTGCTGCAGGTCGACTAGAAGGTGACGGTTACAATCAGATCAGCCCTGATCTTGTGGAATACAACCCAATGAATCAAGTGGCCTCCTCCAGCTTCTCAATGGTAATGCCATGCATTATAAATTATAACAATGAGAGCTGCTGGCAGGTGAATGCATAACCTGCTGCTAGAATAGTGCATGCAGTAAAACTTATGACGTTGGCTTTCAGTCATGGAGCTATACACTATGGCACAAGCCCTTCAGCCCAAGGCGTCCATGCCAACCAAACTGGCATTCTGGCTCAGTCTCATTTGCCTCCATTTAGGCCATTTCCTTTTAAACCCTTCAAATCCATAAATCTATTCAAACGCCTTTGGAATTTTGAAATTGTATCAACTTCCACAGCTGCTTCTGGGCACACCACCTTCAGAGTGAGAAGTTTGCCTCTCAGGTCCCTCTTAAATCTTTCCCCTCTCACTTAAGCCCACACTCTCTAATTTCAGCATGGTCTAACCTGTGGGATAAAAACTGGTCATTGCAATGCTGGTCAGCTGGTGTGCTTGAAGTTTTTGTGCAAAGAACAGCCGTCCATTTATGAAGATAGCCTTCATTCTGGCACAGGACGGTTCCCACAAATTGAGACCCACAAATTGAGAGGCAGGAATGATTGGCTGTGAATGAACGCATAGTGCGGGTTACTAGCCTCCCTAGAAATGATCATCAGGAAGCTGCACTGATCATGAACTATCAATGAACACTGAGAGGATGTATTCCCTCTCTGTGAAGGAACATGTGGATTTAAACTAGGATCTCTCATGTTCACAAGCATACATTGGGATGCATCTCGGGGAAGCTTGCAATGGCAGCAACTCCCTAATCCTAGTTTGCATGCTGATGTGAGCTACAGATGAAGCCTCTTCTTGGACTGTACTCCTTGAAGAATGAGGGGGGACCTCGTAGAAGCATTTTGAATGAGGAAAGGCCTGGACAGGGTAGATTTGACGGTTGTTTCCCATAGTAGGGGAATCTGGACAAGAGGGCACAACTTCAGGATTGAAGGGCACCCATTTTAAACAGAGGTGTGGAAGAATTTCCTTAGCCAGAGAGTGGTGAATCTCTGGAAATTGCTACCATGGGTGTCTATGGAGGCCAGGTCATTGGGTGTATTTAAGGCAGAGATTGATAGGTATCTGAATAGTCAGGGTACCAAAGGTTATGGGGAAGAAGGCAGGAGAGTGGAGCTGAGAGGGAGAATGGATCAGCTCATGATGAGCCTGGTGGAGCAGACCCGACGGGGCAAAAGACTTACTACTGATCCTATTTCTTATAGTCTTCTGGAGTAGAGAAATTCAGTGGTTTCCCTAATCTAGTTGTGAGTAGATATATACATAAGTTGTGGTCTGTATTGACTCCTGCAGCTAAGACTGAGGGTGACCTTGACTTCAAGTGTGAAGAGTCCATGCACACCTATGTAGTTGAGGTTTTATGTCACAGTTTTATCTCAGTGATAACTGCCTGGTGCAAGTGCGGTCCATGTAGACATTGCTCCTCTTTGAAAAGTGGATGAGAACCTGGCCCCCATAAACTTTGGATGGATGAACTCTTTGGTGATGAGTCCTTGTATATTTTCTCATATTTAGTTCTCTTGAGGGCAAGAAGAGAGATATATCTGGACAAATATCAGTTTTAGTTTTTTTATTTAAAAAAAAATTGGGCAACACATTTAGCATAGCAGTTAGAGCCAGTGGCCAGGATTTGAATCCACTACTGCCTGCAAGGAGTTTGTACGTCTTCCTATGACCAGCGTGGGTGCTTCGGTTTCATCCCAAGTTCCACAGACATATTATGAGGATTGGTAGGTTAATTGGGCAGCATGAGTTTCAATGGCCGGAATTGGCTTCAACTATTTTATAAATCAATTAAAAATATTAGTTGGGGTGGCATTTGAATAAGCAAGGAAGGCTTGTTTACAGTGCAAGGGTACAGCTGGCTGACTCTGAATAGGCTTAATGCGATAGTCATCATGTTCAACAGCATAGAAACAGGCCCTTTGGCCCATCTTGTCCATCTAGACCAAACTGATCATACCCCTTATCCCATATTCAGCCCATGTCCCTCTAAATCTGTCCAATCCATGTACCTGTCTAATGTCTTTTCAACATTACAATTGTCCCTGCCTCTACCACTTCCTGCGTTTCAGATACCGTCCACCCTCTGTGTGAAGCAGAAGCCCTTTAGCTCCTGATTAAACCTTTCCTTAAATCTATGCCCTTTAGGTTTACATTCCCTGGCCCTGAGAGAAAGACCATGACCAAAAAGGCGATGATGTTTCAGAACAAGCAGTAAATGCCGGGTAATTCATTTAGAGATACAACGTGGTAACAGGTCCTTCTGACCCACAAACACGTGCCTCCCAAATACACCAATTGATCTACTAAGACCCCATACATCTTTGGAATGTGGTAGGAAACTGGAGCACATGGAGGAAACCCTCACAGACACGGGGAAAGTGAACCAACTCCTTGCAGTCAGTGGCCGGTTCAAACCCGGTTTGCTGGCACTCTAATAGGATTTCTCTAACTATTACACAAATCGTGCCACCCCAATCTGCAGGTACAATTACTAAGGCAAGTATATGCAAATTTGCTTTATTAATTTTGGAGAACACAATATTTTTTCCACTGTTGCGTGAACAAATGGCATGCATGCATTGTGAAAGCGAAAAGGGATACGGGTAAAGTGTTGTTCTGGAAGAAGAGTCACTGAATCCTTGGGGTATGACTGAGTGAGAAATTGTGGAAAGGAGAAGTTATTGCAATTGCTTGGATATTGGCTACTGGGCTGCCAGGAAGCATGTGCTAAGTGAGGGTGATGTTCAGTTGACCAGTTTCATTTCTGCTGTCACTTGCTGATTTTGCCAGCTCCGCGTGGGCGCATGGAAATGGCTCTTAGTATTTCTTAGACAGCTTGGAGACTTGGACAGATTTCCCACATCCAGAAAGGAGAAGTTTGATGTGTATGTTCAGCCAACGCCCTAATCCGTGGGAAGCCTCAGCGAACCCTCGTGTCCAATTATTTTGGAGCTAAATGACATCTCTCTCTCTCTTTCTCTCTCTGCACTGGACTTGTCTCCACCATTACTGCAGTCTTAGAAATATAGAGGGACGTTACCATTTACCATTTAAAATGGTGAGGTTCAGCAGGCAGGCAAAATCGCATTTGAGTGGGAAAGGTCAGTGAAAATTATGGATAGACCTTTGTTTCTTTGAATCCTGGAATAATTGAATGATATAACTGAACTGAGGGCTGACAGGTTCAGCTCTGACAGAATCATCTGATTTGAGGATGACACAATGGTAGTTGCCCTCATCAGCAACAAAGAGGAGGTTGAAAGAGGTATGTGGTGGAAGAGCGACAACCCGAGTCTCAAGGTGAGCAAGACAAAGGAGATGATTGTGGACTTCAGGAAGACCAAGGACCACTCCCCACTGCACAGAAATGGCTTCATTGTCGAGAGAGTAGGAAACATAAAGTTCCTTGGCATCTTCATTAGTCTGGAAGGTACAGCAGCGCCCTCACTTCCTAAGGGGGTTGAGGAGGGCAAGGCTACCGGCCCCCATCCTAATAACGTTCTACTGGACAGGAGCACAATAGAGAGTGTCCTTGCTGGCTTCATCATTGTGTGTGGTATGGTAGTTCCAAAGCAACAGATCAGAGGTCAGTACAGATCGTGATTAAAACTGCTGAAAAGATCATTGGGTTTTCCCCTTCCCTCTATTGACAATATCTACATGAGTGGTGCTTAAAGAGGCCTCAGTGAATTATTGAGGACTGTATCATCCTGCTCTCAGTATATTTGAGACACCTCCTTCAAGAAAGTACTGGAGTATAAAAACTAGGACTGCCAGGCTGGGAAACAGCTTCTTCCGGCAGGCGGTGAAACTGTCGAACAACCTTGGAAACCCATAAATTATTTTTACATATATTTTAGATCACAATGTATATATATCGTTTGTATGTCAGGTGTACTGTGAGGCTGGAGATGCACTGTGTGGTAAACCACTGGATGTATATATTTATCTGTCTGGGCTCACCCATTGGCCGACTGTACCTGTGGCTCCTCCCATAGGTTCCTGAATAAAGGTGACAGTCCCTCAGCCCCATTCCCAGTTCAGGTCAGTTGACCAGCAGGGATGTGCCTTCATTCTATTGCTAATAAAAGCCTATCAGTTTTGTTGAACTTCAGTCTTTTGAGGGGGCGTGACAAGATGGTGTAGAGTCTAGACATGCAATCTCGACCTCTCTGACCAGACCTATAAATACCTGTTTTTTAACCTTTTGTTTTCAAGTTTAAACTTTTTAAATTTTAGTTTAAAGTATTAAGGAATTATTATGGCCACTAATGGTAAAAAGACTAAACCTCAAGTTCATAAGAAGTTAAATTTTCGAAGTGCTGAAGATTTGGGGCCTAGACGACTTGATACACCCCCAGGCTCAATCTCTTCATTGTCTAAACCCCAAAGATAGCCTGTGGGGGCTGAAAAAAAAATCTATTGCTCACCAAATGAAGGATGGCGCTGGAATTACCCGTTCTCCGGAAGAAGGTGCATGTTCCCAAGAAGTGGACCCCGATTTGGAAAGCCTTTCGATTTCAATGGAGGGAGCACACAGGAAGACGACTCCATTGTTGGAAATGCATCAGGTAACATTTCAATCTGAAGAAATAGTTTTTCTTCGTGAATTGATGAGAAATCAACGAGATATAGGGGGAGACCAGCGGCGACCCTCTGAGGAAGTCGGGGTGCCGTCGCTGGGAGTCCAGACCCGCAGTAAAACTTTTAAAATGCCCTCTGTTGAGTTGCTGCAGGAGCTGCACTTACCTTGTTCTGCCACTATGTCAGAGAGAGCAGAGCTGAGATTTACGGATTCACAGTGTATGCAATTGAATGCAATTATTCAAGCTGTTATAAAATCTGGAATGGATTTGTTGACATCTCAAATGAATGAAATGTTTCAAATGAATACTGGTATAAGTTCAGAATTAAATATGTTTAAGACACGTGTGGATGCATCTTACGAAGAATTAAAAAAACTTCAGACTGCTTTTTTGGACTGTAAACAATGAGTGACTTCTAACAGAAATAGTGTTGAAGGTGGAAAAATCAGTCATAGAATTAGGAGAACATGAGAAGGAGCCAGAAAGAAAAATAGATTATTTGGAAAATCAAAGCAGAAGGAATAATGTGAAAATTGTTGGTTTGCCAGAAGGTATAGAAGGACAAGATCCTCTTTGCTTTTTTAAAGACTGGATTCCACAAATATTAGGGCAATAATTTTTCTCTGAGGGATTGGCACTGGAAAGAGCCCATAGAGCTTTAAGAAGAATACCCTCAGCTGGTCAACCACTGAGACCGGTAATAATTCGATGTTTGAGTTATTTGGATAGAGAAGCAATACTTCGACTTGCCGTACAAAATGCGAGACAACAACAAACTCCATTATTGATTCAGAATAGCAGAGTTTTTTTAAAATCCTGATCTGTATCAACATGTCATTCAATGTCGGCATCGATTCAATCCAGTTAAAGAAGTTTTGTGGAGTAAAGGTTATAAGTCTACTTTTCATTACCCTGCAGTGTTGAAGGTGTTTTACGGAGACTATCAATTTCAGTTTTTTGAAACTGATCGTGAAGCAATGATTTTTGCTGATTCATTGCCAGATATAAGAGGACCAAGACATAGTCCACCATTATCTCCAAAAGAAAAATTTGGTAGCTCTGGAAATGGAAGAAATGGCAGAAATGGGAAAAACAGGAATGGAGTCTACCTCTTTCCAAAATGGGATCTTCGAGATTGCAATCTTCTGGATGAAAAGAAGAATTTTCTTATTCTATTCTTTTCTTTTGTTATTATGATATTTTGATGTTATTGACTGTTTGGCTGGGGAGGGAGAGATTTGCACTAAGTTCTTTACTAGTCATCAGCCACTGGTGGGCAACCCACACCCAATTTTTGTTTAGGGGCTTACTACCTTTTGGTAGTTTTTTTGGGGGGGATTTTCTTTTCTTTATTTTTAAAAATTTTTTTTAGTTTTTAATTTGTGATTTTTTTTTAATTGGAGGGCCTATATACGTTGATTTGAGTTTTTATATAAAGATATTATTGGTATTTATTAATAATTGTAGATATGTCAAAGTTGAGGTTTGCTACTTTTAATGTTCGAGGATTAAATAGTGCGATTAAATGTAAGCGAGTCTTGGCGTATATTAAGAAAATGAAAAATGATATTGCCTTTTTACAAGAAACACATTTGAATGTGAAGGAAAGCATGAAATTAAAAAGGGATTGGGTTGGGCATGTATATTCTTCTTCATTTAATTCTAGAGCAAAAGGTGTAGCAATTTTGATACATAAAAATTTATCTTTTGAATTACAATCAATGGAGGAAAAGGCAGGATGTATTCTTAAATTGAATTGTAAGATTTTTAGTGAATTTTGGACTTTACTTAATATTTATGCCCCAAATGTAGATGATGAAATATTTATTTCGGATGCATGTTTATGTGAATGTCAAGCTAATGATAATATTTTAGTTGGTGGTGATTTTAATTGTGTTTTGGAACCTTTATTAGATAAATCTCCGAAGAAAGTTTAAAAAATCCAAGATGGCAATCCAGGTTCAAGCGTTGATGAACGATCTTAATTTAGTAGATATTTGGAGATGTCTTAATCTGACAGAGAAAGATTTTTGCTTTTATTCATCTAGACATGAATCATTTTCAAGGATTGACTTCTTTTTAGTATCGGCACATTTACAAGGGAAAATACAACAAGCGGAATATAAAAGTAGGGTGATTTCAGATCATTTCCTGTTATATTTTACATATGAAACTTCTGAGAAAATTCAAATAGCTTATCGTTGGAGATTTAATACAATGTTGTTAAAAATATGGAATTTACTGATTTTTTGAAAAAACAAATTAATTTTTTTTGAAAGAAAATTCTAATTCTGTTCGAAGTAAGTTTGTATTATGGGATGCTATGAAAGCCTATTTGAGAGGACAAATAATTAGTTATACTTCTAAAATAAAAAAAGAATCGATTAAATCAGAGTCTTGAATTAGAGAAACAGATTGATGAGTTAGAAAATGAATTTCAGAAAGATGCTACAGAAGATCAGAAAATAGACTGATATTGGAGGATGGAGATATACAGGAGTTAGAAGAACCATTTACTGATTCGGAAATTAAAATGGCTATGCTAGAAATGCCGAACGATAAATCGCCTGGTGATGATGGATTATCGGTTGAATTTTATAAAATTTTTTATGATGATTTATCTACAGTGTTTGGGGATGTATTACGTCAAGTTTGATAACATTATTATTTACCTGAGTCTTGTTCTAGTGCTTTAATTACAGTAATTCCTAAAAAAGATAGAGATCCTTTGAAAGTATCTTCATATAGACCAATTTTGTTGTTAAATGTAGATTATAAAAATAATAGCTAAAATATTAGCGAATAGATTGGCTAAATTTTTACCAAAGTTGATTCATATTGATCAAACAGGTTTTATAAAGAATAGATATGCTTCAGATAACATTTTGCGCGTGATTAGTTTGATTAATAGATTTCGACAATCTTTAGATAATCCGATGGTGATATCCTTAGATGCAGAAAAAGCATTTGATAGAGTTGAATGGAATTTTTTGTTTAAAATTTTGGAGAAATTTAAGTTTGGTCCTTCTTTTATTGGTTGGATTAGGGCTCTATATAGTAAACCGGTAGCTAGAGTATTGACGAATGATTTGATTTCTGAATCTTTTAAATTAACTCGATCAACTCGTCAAGGTTGTCCTTTATCACCAGCTTTGTTTGAGTTAGTGATTGAACCTTTAGCACAGTTGATAAGACAAAATACACAGATACAAGGTATGAAAGATTTAGATGAGGAGTATAAAATTAATTTATTTACTGATGATGTATTGGTGTATTTAATAAATCCAGCTCAGTCACTTTTGCATTTGAAGGAATGTTTAATACAATATGGATGTCTTTCTGGATATAAAGTTAATTGGGGAAAAAGTGAAATATTACCAGTAAGTGAAGGAGATTATTCAGTTTATAAGAATATTATTAATTTGAAGTGGACTAATCGAATTAAATATCTGGGTATAATGTTGAATGTTAATTATCAATATTTATATAAATTAAATTATGCTCCGTTAATGAAAAATATTAAAACTGATTTGATTAAATGGAAAGATTTACCTATTAATTTAATGGGAAGGATAAATACAATTAAGATTAATATCTTTCCGTGTATACAATATTTGTTTCAATCTATTCCGTATTTACTTGATAAATTATTTTTTCGAGATTTAAATAAAACGGTTAGGGAGATTTTATGGAGGGGTAAATTTTCGAAAGTAGCTTTGAATAAATTAACTTGGAAATATGAGTTAGGGGGACTACATTTACCACATTTTCAAATTTATTATGAGGCAGCCCAACTTAAATTTATTAGTTCATTGATGGATTTTGTACGGCCTCCTAGTTGGGCTAAAATTGAGGTGGCAAGTATTTCTGAATTTGAAATACATCAATTTTTGTTTAGGTGGAATATAAATTTGTTACAACAATATAATGTGCCTATACTAAAATATTTAATGAAGTTATGGATAAAGAAAAATAAAATGATAGTTTCTAGGGGTAAATTATTGGCTTTGACTCCATTGTATAATAATCATGTGCCTCAGATTGAAGAGACTGCCATCCGTGCGGTACCGGATGTAAACACATTCTTCGTTGTTGAGGTCTTTATTGGCTTGTTTCAGCATCATGCTGAAGAAGATAGTAAAGAGGGTTGGTGCGAGGACGCAGCCATGCTTCACGCCGTTGTCAATGGAGAAGGGTTCGGAGAGCTCATTGCTGTATCTAACCCGACCTTGTTGGTTTTCATGCAGTTGGATAACCATGTTGAGGAACTTGGGGGGGCATCCGAGGCGCTCTAGTATTTGCAAAGCCCTTTCCTGCTCACGGAGTCAAAGGCTTGGGTGAGGTCAACAAAGGTGATGTAGAGTCAATATTCATTGGAATGACTTCATCACCAACATCGAAGTACTCGAGCTGGCAGAGTCCGCAAGCATCGAATACATGCTGCTGAAGACCCAACTGCGCTGGGTGGGTCACGTCTCCAGAATGGAGGACCATCACCTTCCCAAGATCGTGATCTATGGCGAGATCTCCACTGGCCACCGAGACAGAGGTGCACCAAAGAAGAGGTACAAGGACTGCTTAAAGAAATCTCTTGGTGCCTGCCACATTGACCACCGCCAGTGGGCTGATATCACCTCCAACCGTGCATCTTGGTGCCTCACAGTTCAGCGGGCAGCAACCTCCTTTGAAGAAGACCGCATAGCCCACCTCACTGACAAAAGACACAGGAGGAAAAACCCAACACCCAACCCCAACCAACCAATTTTCCCTTGCAACCGCTGCAACCGTGCCTGCCTGTCCCGCATCGGACTTGTCAGTCACCAACGAGCCTGCAGCAGACGTGGACATACCTCTCCATAAATCTTCGTCCGCGAAGCCAAGCCAAAGGAATAATAATCAATATTTCTTTTTCAATACATAATCAAAGTTTATTGCATTGGAGATTTAAAGGTGTGAAAAATTTGGGAGATTGTTTTAAAGAGGATAAGTTTTTATCTTTTAATCAGATGAAGGAAGATTTTGGTATTGGTAAGAATTCTTTATTTCTTTATTATCAAATTCGATCTTTGGTAAAATGTATGTTTGGTAGAGATATGATTTTACCTGAAATGACTAAATTTGAGACTTTTCTTATGAAGGTACCAGTGAAGGGTTATATTTCATTTATGTATCAAATATTACAGGATGGTATAGATAAAAAGGGTTGGGATAGATCTAAAATTAAATGGGAAGCGGATATTGGTTTTATTTTTTCTGAAGAGGATTGGTTAGATACCTGTTATGATAGTGTAACTAGATTGATAAATGCACATTATGCAAGGATTAATTACAATTTTTTGCATCAATTATATTTGACACCTGAAAAATTTAAAAAATATGGTTTTAATGAATCAGATTTGTGTTTTAGATATGGTGATACGGTTGGAACTTTTTTTCATGCTGTTTGGTTATGTATACATGTACAATCTTTATGGAAGAAAATTCATTCATTTTTAGAATATCTGTATAAGATTAAAATCATTTTAGATCCAACAGTATTTTTATTGGGTAGTTTGCAACCTCTGAAAGGTTTAGATAAATTCCAGCTTGCTTTTGTATATTTAGCTTTATCTGTAGTGAAAATATGTATTGCTAGTACGTGGAAAGATACAAATATGATTGATATTAATAGATGGCATAATGAGGTGAAATATTGTTTAATAATGGAAAAAATTACGTATGGTAATTATAATTTTTTTATTAATAAGTGGCTGTTATACTCGGAATATTTACATTTCAATTTATATTGATTAGATTTTATTATGTATATTTAACTTTTTCTTTAATATTCTTTCTTTTTTCTTTTTTCTTGCTGAAGGGGGCGTTCTTTTCTTTTTTTTTCTTTATTTTTCTATATATATGAAAAAAAATTCATGTTCATGTTTAATTGCTGTGTATGTCATATTATTTGTTTTATAAAGTTTAAAAAAATGGTTTGGCACAGACTAGAAGGGCTGAAGGGTCTGTTTCTGTGCTGTAATGTTCTATGGTTGTTTCAGTCTCCCATGATTTTATTAGGTCACCCGTCAGCCTCCTACTCTCCAGTGTTTAAAAACCTATGTTGGTCCAATCTCTCCCCTTAAATCATACCCTCTAAACTGTACAACATCCTGGTAAATCTCCTTTTGTACCTTTTCAAAAGCCTCCACACCCTTCCTGTAATGGGGCAACCAGAATTGCATACAATATTCCAAATGTAGCCTCACCAAATTTTATACCGCTACAATGTGACCTCCTCATTTTTATACTCAATGCCCTTCCCAATGAAGACAAGCAACCATATGCCTTCTTTACCACCCAATCTACTTGTGTGGCCACTATCAATGAGCAATGGACCTGGATCCCAGATCTCTCTGCACATCAATAAGCCTGACCTGTAACTATATATTTGACCTCAACTCATCTGGATTAAACCCAATCGGCCATTTCTCTGCCCGTATCTTTAACTGATCTTTATCCTGTTGTATTCCCTCTACATTCTCCACAACTCCACCAATCTTTGTATCATCCACAAACTTATTAACCCACGCACCTACTTTTAAATCATCGTCATTTCCATAAATCATAAAGAACAGGGTCCACAATGCTGATCCCTGTGGAACACCACAGGTCATGGACCTCTAGCCCAAATATACCCTTCCACCATTACCATCTGTCTTCTACGAGTCAGCCAATTTCATATCTAAATCATTAACTCACCATGGATGCCGTGGTTTGGGGAAAGCGAGGCCATTCATCATGCAGTGCTTGCAGTGTTGGCAGGAAAAATCGGGTTGCTATTTTTCTCTGCTTCAAACAACTGCGAGCCATTTACAAGGAAGCACGTTTTCAGAGTTCTTCATTCACTGCACCATGTGAATGAAATGGCCACACACACACACACACACACACACACACACACACACACACACACACACACACACACACACACACACACACACACACACACACACCCTGTCACTATTGCGGACAGAGCAAAGATGCTCAGAAAAGCGAACTCCCAGTTTCTCCGATGTAGAGAAGGTCACAAAGGGAGCACTAGATGCAGTAGTTAACTCCTGTGGATACTTGAAAGGACTGTTTGGGGCCCAAATTGTGGTGAGGGAGGAGGTGTGAGGGCAAATGTGGTATTTCCTGCAGATTGGTGGGGAGGGCTAAGTAGATGAGAGAATCAAGGAGGGTCCCTATGGAAGGCAGAGATGGGAGGTGATATCCACAACATGATTCCACTACCAGACAATTCAGCGTCCCACTTCCATACTCACAGTGTCTGTCCATGGCCTCTTACTATCCCACCAAAACCACCCAAAAATTGGAGGAACAATACTTGATTTTCCAACCTGACCCTCTCCAACTGGATGGCATTAATATCGACTTCTCCAATTTCCGTTAGCCTACTCTCCATTCTCCCTCCCATCCCTGTCTTCGGTCCCCTGTCTTCTTTCCCTCAGGTCACCACCCTCTTCCATCTCTTTTCAGAGAGTTATCCCCCCCACCACTTGCAGCCATGCCCTCCCTCCCTCCTCCACCTATTACCTCCTGCCTCTGGGACCGTGCTCCTCTACGAACCCCTCCCCCACTACCATTCTGTCTGGGCGCCTGCTGACATTTTTCCATACCTTTATGAAGGGCTCAAGCCTGAAACACTGGTTATGTATTTTTATCTTTGCTATATAAAGCACACAGTTTGAACTGCTGAGTTTCTCCAGCACTGTGTTTTTCAGTTAACATGAGAATCAGAATTTATTGTCATGAACAAGTCATAAAATTCGGTGTTTTACAGCAGCATCACGGGGCAAATGACATTACTCTAAAAAAATTAAATAATAATAACTATACTAGTGGACGAAAAGTGAGGCAGCGTCTTTGGTTCATTAATTATTCAGGAATCTGATGGCAACTGGGAAGAAGCTGTCCTTGTGTTGCTGAGTGCGCATCTTCATGCTCCTGTATGTTTTTCCTGATGATAGCAGAGTGAAGAGGGCATGGCCTGGGTGGTGGGGATCCTTGAGGATAGAGGCTCCTTTCTTAAGACACTGCCTCATTGATATCCTCGATGGAGTGAAGTCTGGTGCCTGTGATATTGCAGACTGAGCTAACAACTCTCTGGAGTTTATTCTTGTTCTGAGAGTTGGTGCCTCCATACCAGGCAGTGATGCAACCAGCCAGAATGTTCTCTACAGTACATCTGTAGAAGTTGGCGAGAGTCTTCAGTGACATACTGAATCTCCTCAGACACCTCTCAAAGTATAGCCACTGGTGAGCCTTCTTTGTGATTTCATCAACATGGAGGCTCTAGGACAGATTCTCGGAGATATTGACACCCAGGAATTTGTAGTTCTTGACCCTCTCCACTATTGAGCCCTCGATGAGGATTGGGCCGTGTTCCCTTGACTTCCTCCTGAAGTCCACAATCATCTCCTTGGTTTTGCTGACGTTGACTGCAAGGTTGTTGCTACACCATTCAACTATTGATCTATTTCCTTCCTTTATGCTTCCTCATTGCTGTTTGTGTTTCTGTTGTCAACTATGGTGTCCTGGGCAAACTTGTAGATGGTATTGGAATTGTGCCTGACCACACAGTCATGGGTGTATAATGAGTAGAGCAGTGGGGTAAGCACGCATCCTTGGGGTGCACCGTTAATGATCAGTGAGGAGGAGACATTGTTTCCATTTCATATTGACTGTGGGCTTCTGATGAGAAAGTCAAGGATCCAGTGGCAGAGGTCTAGAGTTTGTAGCTTCTTGACCAGCACTGGGGAATAATGGTATTGAAGGCTGAGTTATAATCTATGAAAAGTAGCCATGTGTATGAGTTGCTGTTGTCAAGGTGATCCAGTGCTGAGTGGAGAGGGAGCGATATTGCATCTGCTGTGGAGCGATGGTGACGATAGATGAATTGCAGTGGGTCCAGATCTTTACTTAGGAAGCTGTTAATTCTGGCCATGACCAGCCTCTCAAATCATTTCATCACAGTAGATGTTAGTGCTACTGGATGGTAGTCATTGAGGCAGCCTACACTCTCTTCTTGGGGTCCAGGATGATTGATGCTGTTATCACAAGCACACCGGAATTACTAAAGTGATAGGTTCTCGTTGCTGTTAAACCAGGAGTGTGCAGATGCTGGGGTTGAGTGCAATCCACATGTGTGCTGGAGAAACTCAACAGGTCACAGAGCATCCATAGGAAGTAAAGGGTAACCAACATTTTGGGCCTGGGCCCTTCGTCAGGTATACATTTGTGTACTGCACGGTTTTGCATTACTTACTGAATACAATATTCAAGATTATTTTATTGTATGTAATACACAAAATTTAGTTTAGTTTGCTGTAACAGAAAATGCCTGGTGTCCTTTACAGTCAGAGAAAGAGAAGCAGAAGTGAGTCCTCCCAGTGACACTGAGTGTCCATGAATTCACCTCCAGCACTCTTGCAATTCCTCTGCCAAATAGACCAGTCCAAACGATCGGCAACCCGAGTTCCAGGTTCAAACCTTCAGCACAATTGGGAAGCCTTCATTGCCCTCAGCACCTTCTTGCATTCCAGTTCTGATACCCAGTATCCCTACAGTCAGCCTCCAGCAGCCCACAGCCTAGAGTGAATCCCTTGACCACAGTTTCCAGCAACCCATAGCCTGCGTGGATAACAGCCCTCCGCCGATGTATTCTTCAGCTATAAAGTTCCTCACTGGTCCACCGCCATGGTCACCGTTCTGTGGGGTCATATCCTCTTTCTCAAGCAGGGATGGTCTCCCTGTTTTCTTGGTGTCCTGCTCTAGTCCTCTGCTTCCCCGGAGTCTGCAACCCCTTGAGGCTGCTGCTGAACACAGGTGCCGCCATCTTGGGCCCAGTCTCCTCAGTCACAGGATTTAAAAAAAAACACCTTTAACAAGCCATTTAAACTATGTGCAGAGCCATCAGTAGTTGGACTGGGCAGCGAAACCTGGCGGAGGAGTGCTGTGCCTCCTTTTCCCAGGCCCACACCAGTGGGAGCACTGTCATTGAAGCAGTTCCAATAAAACATTGAAACCTTGTTGGAGGCAGTTCAGAGAAAATGTATTAGATTGATTCCTGATATGAAGACATTTGACTTGGGAGGAAAATTTAAACAGGTTGACGTTTAGAAGCGTGAGTGGTAATCTTATTAAATGTACACAATTATGAGAGGATTTGACAAGACAGTGATAAGATATTTTCCTTCAGGGTGGAATTTAGAAATACTGATATAGTTGCAGAAGGAATAAAAGATTGTCCATCTAAACTGGAGATGAGAAATTATTATGTCTCAGGGGATAGTGAGTTTATTGAGGATGAGATTTTTATAACTATGGATATTAATGGTTAATGGGAACAGGCTAGAAAATGGAGCTAAGGATAAGATTAGACCTGTTATGATCTCACTAAATGGCAGGGCAAGCTGTAGAGGCCTATTTCTGCTATTTCTTATTAAAGTAAATGTTGAGTAAGTCTCTCTCTCTCTTTCGCTCTCGGTCCCTCTCATTCTCTCTCTCCCTCTCATTCTCTTTCTCTCCCTATCTTCTTTTACCCCTGTCTCCCTTTCCTTCTCTCAACATTACGGACGCCAGTCTTCACTCCATTGAGGACATCCATTCTTTCTTAAGAAAGAAGCCTCTATTCTCAAGGATCCCCACCACACAGGCCATGCCCTCTTCACTCTGCTACCATCAGGGAAAAGGGACAGGAGCCTAAAGGCGAGCTCTCAGCAGCACAAGGACAGTTTCTTCCCCGCTGCCATCAGATTCCTGAATAATCAATGAACCACAGACACTGCCTCACTTTGACCTTTTCTTCCGCTATTTTTACTTATTTTGTAATGTGGCTTATATAAATGTTTGCACTGTGACGCTGCCACAAAGCATCAAATTTCGTTGACAATAAATTCTGATTCTGAAATTCCCTCTCTCTTACTTTCTCTTTCCCCACTCCCATTTTTCCTCTCTTTTTCCTGCTTCTCTCTGTTGCCCTTTCCTGCTTTCTCCTGTCTCTTTTATGGATCAATACTGTCTGAGTTCTCAATGATAACTCCTGGCTGTTCTTGTTGCAGGTTGGGTTACTGTGATGAGAAGGATGTCAATGCTATCTGATAATGATTATGGTAAGGCATTATGTTCACCAATTTAACACTCAGATGAGAAACTACAGGGATTTTAGCACCAACAAATGTATTTGACACAAGATTTAATATTTCTAAACACTATTTGTATGTTCATTTTCAATATAACTTCTAGTTCTGTATCTCAATCAGGCATTCACATCAGTGGTGCCCATCCAATTTGCAGGTGGCCTTGGGTTGGCAGTGCATGAGGCCATGGACAGACATGTAGGAGTGGTAATGATGTGTGGCTAGCGACTGAAAGGTCCCTGTTATTGTAGAGGACAGAGTAAAGATGCTCAATGAAGTGATCTCCCAGTCTTTCTCCAGTCTTACTGACGCCACAACAGGAGCACCAGATGCAGTGCATGGCCCCTGCAGAGTGTTTGGGGCCCTGATTGGTGGTGACGGAGGAGGTGTGGGCACAAGTGGAGTATTTCCTGTGGTCACAGGGGGTAGGTACCAAGGGACCAATTAGTAGGAATGGGTGAGTGGATGAGGAAATCACAGAGGAAGTAGTCCATACAGAATGTGGAGGGGAGGGGAAGATGTGTCTGGTGGTAGGATCAGGCTATAGGTGCCGGAAATGCATTGGTTGCGGAGGATGGTGGGGTGGTAGGTAAAGACAAAGGGAATCCTGGCTTTGCTGTGTCTTGTGGATGTGGCCAAGGCAGATGTGCAGAAAGTAGAGGAGATGAAGGGAAGGGCTGAGTTGATTGAAGTAAAGGGGAAGCCACATTTTCTAATGAAGGAGGCTATCTCGGTTGTTCTGGATGGAAGACCTCATCCTGGAAGCAGATGCAGCAGAACAATGCACTGCTTTCCTGTTATTTATTGCATTGGGGTTTTAATTGACGTTACAGTGTTCAAAAAAATTAGTTGTTTGCCTGTAAACAATGCATTGAATGTACATGGATGGCAACCAATAGCTATTGTGATTTGCAAATTGAGCGTCCCTGACTGATTTGTAACTGCACTTCAAAGTAATTAATATGATTGTGTTGGTCAACAAGGACCTTTGTTTAAACAACACTTCAAAATTTTCTCAATTATCATTAAACTCAGTTATATCTTGTCCCTCTCTCTCTTTCTGTGATATCCTCCCTCTCTAAAACCAACTAAAATACCTGCCCTTGCTGACCACTGAAATTGCCCATGTCTGCTTTCAGCTTGTCCTGCCTTCTCACTCTGTCATCGAGTCATACAGTGCAGAACAGGCCCTTCGGTCCAGCTCTTTTTCCCTCCACACTATATGGGCACTCTGGGCCCAGTCTTGACCATATTGAGGCCTGTGTGAAGTCTGCTTGTTCCAGTTGTAACTAGATTAATGTTCTCTGTGTGCTTCAGTCTCGCAACACCCAGAGATGTGTGGGTCAGTGTGTCAACTGACTGCTGTAAACTGCCTCTGGTGTGTAGGTAGGTGATCAAATCTGGGGAGATTTGAGTATAAATGAGTTGTTTGATGGACTGCAGGCCAAAGGGCCTGTTTTTTAAAAATATTTTTTTAAATACCAGAGAATGTGGGTTGAGGATGAAAGAGGAAAAGTTTAAAGGGAGAATTAGAGGGAACTTCTTCACACAGAGAGTGGTGAGAGTGGAATGAGCTGCCAGCTGAATGGGTAAATGCAGACTTAATTTTGACATTTTAAATAATTTAGATGGGTACATGGATGGGAAGGGTATGGAGGGATATGTCTGGGTGAAGGTCAATGGGACTAGGTAGAATAATAGTTCAGCCTTTTTCTGTGCTGGAGTGTCTTATGTTCTAACTTAGACATAGCTGTACACCACGGTAACAGGCCCTTACGGCCCACAATCCCATGCTGCCCAAATACACCAATTAACCTCTAAATCCTGTATGTTTTTGAAGGGTAGGAGGAAATCTTACCACCAGAGGAATCTCAAGCAGACACTGGGAGAACGTATAAACTCATTGCAGACAGTGCCAAATACAAGCCTGGGACGCTGGCACTGTAATAGCGTCACTCCACCCGCTGTGCTGTATTTCTTGACATAAATGCCTTGGTACATTTTTGTTGGCCCATACAAATGGAAGCTGTTGATTGGGCATGACTTTGATGTTTCTGAAAATCATTGAATCACATGGTACAGGAAATACTATTGGAAACGTTTAATGAATTGCTACGTCATGTTCCATTTCAACAATTCACTTGATTACATTGTAAATTCCCTTCCATCATCCTCTCCAACAGTGTAATCAACATTATAATTGCCCATGTCTCCCTATTCCCTGTGTTCTGAAATAAGACTTGTGCCTTGCAGGAGAAAGGTTTCTTCTGCACATACCAGCGCCACTGGTGGATGTGAGCAGGAATCAACCAGGCAGCAGGCTTTGGAAAGACCGAGATGTTGTAAGAATTACAAGAGCTCAGCACAATTACTCCGGATACCTGGATGGAGCAGCCCACAGCTACTGGACTGGAAATGTGAAACTGGAGGAAGGCCTCTCATTTTCAGCCAATCAGAACTTGGGTGAGACAATCATACCTTGTTCTGAGCTGGGATCATGTGTCTGTCTATCTTCTCTCCTCAGAGCCACACACTATAAAGAGAAGCAGGGATGGTGTAGGCAATGGTGGGTGAGGACAGGGTTTTAAGGGCGTTTTCAATAAAGAAAGATGCCATTCAGCCCAATGAGTCCATGCCAACTCACCGAGCAATTCCAATGCTCCACTATGTTTTCCTGTAACCCTCTTCTCTCACTGTTCCAATCAACCTACCATGGATCCCACCATTTATCTTTACCCTAAATGCAGCTAATACCTGCCATATTTCTTTAGGATAAGGGATAAAACTGGAGTGTCCAGAGGGAAATCTATCTGGACACTGTACAAGCTCTATGAAGGTAGCATAGGAGAATAGGAGTGGACCTGGGTCACTGGAATTGTTAAGCAGCAGGTCCATTATGCACAGTATAGCACCTTGCGGTGGGGTGTTATAGTCATACAATGTGGAAACAGGTGCTTCGGCCTTACTCACCTATGTTGACCAAAAATTGCCCCATCCACACTAGTCCCACCTGCCTGCATTTCCCTCAATACCATTAAACCCTTCCTGTCCAGGTACCCTACCTGACAAAGGGCCCAGGCATGAAGCGTTGGTCACCCTTTACTTTCTATGGACGCAGAGTAACCTGCTGGGTTGTGTGTACAGCACTAACTCAAATCTCCCTCTCTTTTAATTTGTATCTTGCACTTCTTGTTTAACTCTGTCCATGCATCCATCCAAATGTTGGGAGAAGTAGATTTCAGCAAAAGTAAGCAGTGAGATACCAAGGACTAGGGAGGGGAGAGCCAATAAGAAGACTTATTAAGGGGTGGTGGTGGGGAGAATTATTAAGAAACAAGGGACGGTTGGGAAAGATAACAAGGTGAAGGTTGGTTGGAATCAAGTATTGAATCAATAAAGGAGCATGGTATGAGTTTGCTGAAGGAGTGAGACAGTTAAGCAAGAGTCTGCAGATGTTGGGGTTGAGAGAACAATACAAAACATGCTGAAGAAACACAGCAGGTCATGCAGTGCCTACTGTGCAAAGCTGATGAAATCTTCTTAGTCACAAACGCCTTGGAGGGTGGCAAAGCCTTGTTAATCACTGCTCCTCTGACTGGAGGAGACGTAAAAAGGAGATTCACTAAAACAAAGGCAAGAGTAAAAATAAATAATTCTGAGGCTGAGGTGCGGATGCTGGAGAAATGGGGAGAGAGACAGGGTATGTAGGATGCAGCATCTGCGAAGAAAGGAAGATTGAGTTAAAGCTGTAAATTGGTCAAAAGTGGCTGGGTTCTGATACAAACTGGAAAAACTGGTTATCTGAAATCATTGAATTCACTCAGTGTTGAGTGCTAATGGCTGTAATGTGCTCCTCTGGAAGATGAGACGCTGTTCACACTTTCCTGGGCTTCGCTGGATTATAAGAGAAGGAGATTTGAGTTAGTGCTGCACACTGATTTGCTGGAGAAACTCAGCAGGTCACACAGCATCCAGAGGAAGTAAAGGGTAACCAATGTTTTGGGCCCTTTGCCTCCTGCTTCTGCAGAATATCTTGTAAGACTCTGAAATTTGTGCGAGTGGGGTTTTGCATCCGCAGGACTAGGGCTGTCAAGCCTGTCATGCTTCTCAACATAATTAGTGACTTCTGCCCGGGTTACAACTTTGTGACAATTCCTGATAGCCTTCAATTCTCCAATCTTTCAAAGGTTTACCTACCTTGGTGGGCACGGTTGGCGAAGTGGTTAGTGCAACGCCTTCACAGCGCCAGTGATCAGGACTGGGCTGGGGGTCGAATCCCGCGCTGTTTGTAGGGAGTTTGTATGTTCTCCCCATGTCTGTGTGGGTTTTCCCTGGGGGCTCCAGTTTCCTCCCACCCTTCCAAATGTACCAGGGGTGTACATTAATGGGCAGTAAATTGGGCGGCACAGACTCCTGGGCCTCTATGTCTGTGCTGTATGTCTAAATTTAAATTTAAAAATTTAGTTACTTCCAGCAATCTAGCCTCCACAATCCCCTGGGATAGGAAATTCCAGAGATTCACTACACTCTGCAAAATAAATTATACACCTCTGTTCTAAATGACTGGCCCCTTTTTGTTCCCTCATTCAACTTTCTCCCACCCTCCAAAAATCAATGCATTATCTTCCACAAACAAATCTGTGTGATTAATCTCTGACTTTTGACATTTAAATAGAACATTTTTTTAGTTTTATACTTTCCATTGGAATATATTTGAATAATGTTGTAAAACAAGACAATCTGCAGGTGTTGGGGATGAGTGCAATGCACATAAGGCTGGAGGAACTCAACAGGTTACACAGCATCCGGAGGGTAACCAATGCTTTGGGCCTGAGTCCTTCTCTTCCCCCTTCCCTTCCTTCTCCTAAAATTCAACTAATTGACCAGTAATTCCTTGGTTAATCCCTTTCTCCCATTTTCTAAGCAATCTTGCAATGTCAGCCACCAATCCTCTACCTGCACTCTTGTTAACCAGAAATAACTGAAAATGGTCATAAACTCTTCAGTTTCCTTCCTTACTTTAGCAGATTAGGATACAGCTCATCCCAGTCGGGAGATTTATCTATTTTCAAGACACTAAGGGCCTATTTTATTGATGGCATACTTCTCCTCCAATACTGGGTCCCACTCTCAGCAGACAATGGTAAAATATTCACGAAGAATCTTCCCCGAATCTTTCCCTCCTCACATGAGCCACCCTTTTCATCCCTTATAGCCTCCATTTTCTCCTCAGTTATTGTCTTGCCTTTTTTTTTGCTCCTACAGGACAATCCTTAGATGATCTTTGAATTTACCTGCAGGTTTTTTCAGTTCCTTCTCTCTGCTTTCCTAATGTAATGTTCCCCTCCATTTTCAACATGTTTCCAAGCATTCTGCTGTTTTTAGCTCTTGCAGTTTGATATTAATTGAACATAGAAATCTACAGCACAGTACAGGCCCTTCGGCCCACAGTGTTTTGCCGACCTAATAACCTACTCCAATAGCTGCCTAGAATTCCCCTACTGCATAACTCTCCAATTTTCTCAGTTCCTTGTACCTATCCAATGAACTCCAGCTCCCATATCTCAGCCCAGCTCTGCATTCTATCAATGTCCCTTTGCAACCTCCGGCAACCTTCCAGAATATCTTCAAATCTACTAACCCACTCTTGCATTTCCTCATCCAGGTCATTTATAAAATTCACAAAGAGGTCACCATTGGTCACTGACCTCCATAGAGAATATGAACTATTGACACTGCCTTGTCTTGTTAAGCTGATTCTGTATCCACAAAGCAAGGCCTCCTTGGATTCTATACCTCCTTACTTTCTGAGTGAACCTTGCATGGGGAATCTTATCAAATGCCTTTTCATATCTCTTGTAAGCTTTTCCTTTCTTCTTAACTAAATTTTCCACATCCCTCGTGCACCATGGTTCTTTCAGCTTACCATATACACTACATTCATCAGACTACTTTCGTTAATATTCTTTGTTACATCCTCAAAGAATTTAACCAGACCCGTGAGGCACAGCTTTCCCCTGATGAAGTCATGCTGACTATCCCTAATCAGATTTTGCCTCTCTAAATGCTTGTAAATCCTATCTCCCAAGATCTTCTCTAACAGATTCTCCTCCACTGGTCTATAATCACCTGGGTTATCTCTACTCCCTTTCTTGAACAGGGGAACAACATTTACATCCCTCCAATCCTCCAGTATTTCTCCGGTCCCCAGTGACAATACGGAGATCATCATTAGTGGCTCAGCAAACTCCTACCTCATTTCCCACCATCACCTTGGGTAAATCTTGTCTGGTCCTGGCGACTTACCTAACTTTATGCCTTTCAAAATCTCCAGCACATCCTCTTTCTTTATGTCAGTATGTTCAAGCATTTCAGTCCACTCTAAGTCATCCTCGTAATTTCCAAGGTCCTTCCCTCTGGTGAATACTGAAGCAAAGTACTCATTAAGGACCTGCTATGGTCTCCGACTCCATACATGTTTCCACAATCACCCCTGATGGGTTCTATTCTCACACAACTTATCCCCTTGTTCTTCTCAGAATGCCTTGGGGTTTTCCTTCATCCTGCTTGCCAAGGTCTTCTCATGGCCCCTTCTAGCTCTCAGTGTTTTCTTAAGCTATTTCGTGGCAAGCTTGTAATTCTCCAGCTCTATCAGTTCCTATCTTTTCATATCTCTTGCAAGCTTTTCCTTTCTTCTTAACTAAATTTTCCACATCCCTTGTGCACCATGGTTCTTTCAGTTTACCATTCTTTCCTGCCTCAATTGGAATATACTTGTACAAAGCATTATGCAAATGTTCTCTGAACATGTTTCTGCTGTACTTTTCACCAGGTACATCTACTCCCAATTTATGCTCCCAAGCTCTTGCCCAACAGCATCATATTTTCCCCTACCCCAATTAAATGTTTTCCCAAATTGTCTATACTTGTCCTTCACCATTATGGTAAAGGAGAGAGAGAGAGTTGTGATCACTTTCTCCAAAATATTCACCCACTGAGAGATCTGACACCTGATCTAGTTCATTTCCCAATACCAGGTCAAGCATTGCCTCTCCTCTCATTGGCCTACCTACATTGTGTCAGGAAACCCTCCTGAGCACACCTAACAAATTCTACTCCAGCTAAACCCTTCACTCTAAGATGGTGCCAATCAATATTTGGAAAATAAAATCACCCATTACTACAAACTTGTTATTTTTGTACCTTTCCAGAATCTGCCTCTCTATCTGCACCTTGATGTCTCCATTACTATTGGAGAGTCTGTAATATACGCACGGTATGGTTATCAGAATCAGAATTTATTGTCATCAACAAGTCATGAAATATGGTGTTTTGTGGTCACTTCACAGTGCAAACATTCATATTATAACCATCTTACAACATTACCATAAAAAATATAAAAAATAACAGTGCATGAAATGTGAGGCCGGGTCTGTGGTTCAGTGATCTTTCAGGAATCTGATGGCAACGGGGAAGAAGCTGCCCTTGTGCCACTGAGTGCTCGTCTTCAGACTCCTGTACATTTTTTGAATAATTTATTTTTGATTTTTTTCAAAAATATACATAGTAACTTTTAAAATATACAATATATTAAACTTTTTCTTACAAACAAAACAAAAACAAAACAGTTCTCCCTCCCTCACCCCCCCCCCCCATCCCTTTCCGTCACAGTCAGAGCTTACATATATTTTAAATATATAGAGTACATTTGGGGAAAATATATTTTTGTATATATAATAGTTACTTTTATACCCTTTTTTGTTCCTTTTTTAATCAATGTATCTGGGCCCCTATGTGGTGGCTCCTGTACCTTTACCCCGATGGTAGCAGAGTGAAGAGGGCATGGCCTGGGTGGTGGGGGTCTTTGAAGATAGAGGCTGCTTTCATAAGACACCGCCTCATGTGGATATCCTTGATGGAGTGAAGCCTGGTGCCTATGGCATTGCAGGCCGAGTTAACAACCCTCTGGAGATTTTTCTTGTCCTGAGAGTTGGTGCCTCCAGACCAGGCAGTGAACATATATATATGCTCGCCATGGCAGGCATCTCAAACAGCCTCTGACAACCAAGTCCAACTCCTGGCCTTCATGTTCTTATACCTGGCAGAGCAGGAGAAGGGGCAAAGGTGGGGCACTGGTGCCTTGAAACCAGTTGCTCCAGGCAGATGGGACTCGTTAACCATGGATAATAATTTATCTAGGAGAGGGAAAACTTCAATTTCAAACCTCCGCTGCCTTGTGGCTCTACCTACTCATGGGACTGCTGTATCCAGCACTGGCACAACAACTCCTGCGATGCTGCTGGCACCAAACCGTATCGACTTTTGTCGTTCCTTTGAATCTGTCATTACCATGGAAAGGGGTGGTCTCACTGCATGGGCAGCAGATAGATCTCCATATCAACTCTTCCCTGGCCTGCACCCTGGAGAGGGTACTCCAACTTTATCTACCAGAGGTGTATCACACATGGTTGACTACGACTGACGGAGGCCACACACACCTTCCTCAGAGGAGATCCCAGTGATCCACAAACCTGAACCCTTGACCCCTGCACCAGCCCCTCAGCCACGTATTCATCTTCCACAGCTTTCTATTCCTCCCCTCAGTGGCACAAGGCTCAAGCAGCAATCCAGAGATCACCACCCTTGATGTCTTTTCCTTCCTTTACCTTCCTTCCTCACTCCCTATATTCACCTTTCAGGACCTCCTTACTTTTCCTATCCATGTTGTCAGTACCAACGTGGACCACGACACTGGGCTTCTCACCACCCGTCTCAAGAATTCTATGGATTTGATCAGAGACATTCCTGGCACCTGGGAGGCAACATTACAACTGAGAGTCTCAATCCCATCCACAGAATCTCCTGTCTATTTTCATCACTGAATCCCCAGTCACTATTGCTCTCCTTTCCTCCATTCTGAGCCAAAGCATCAAACCCTGTAAGGTCACCCCCCCCAAAAAAAACAGTATCCAAAATGATATACAGTAAACCCCTGTTATCCAGAATTCAAGCAACTAGCAAAAAAAATAAATTCATACAATTTTAAAAAGATAAATAAGAATAAATAAAAATTTAAATAAAATTATGAGTAAATATTCTTAGAAGTAACACATAAACTTTTGGTGAAGATGGGAGTGAATATTCAGTCAGTGAAGCAGCTTGGTCGAGCTTTGAATAAAATATCGTCGCCCAGGATGAAGAGCTGGTGGAGGCTGCTTGCTGTTGGAGGCGGGGGGGGGGGGGGGGATTCTCTTAAAGTGCCTCCTTATCTCTGCTTCATAACGGTCTTTATTAGTTTATTAATAAGTATATTAGCAGGGCTTTATCTGTAAACTTGGGGGAGGTTGGGGGGGATTAATTATGATGTTATTGTTTGTCTTTTGGGTGGCTCCATGAAGGGGGAGAAACCTGCAGATGCAGCGATGGTTAAATGTTTTCAAAGAATATGACTGAAAATAAAGTAAAATGCTTTAAAGTTTCGATATTCAACCAAGTGAAGTTTTTTCAGTGTAAGTACAGTATAGTATTTATGTCTTTTTATGCAGGTGTATTCGTTAGGCATTGTAAGAGTGAGTCTCAGGCAACTAGAAAACTCACTTATCCGGCATCTAACAATCCCTGGAGGTGTTGGATACCAGGGATTTTACTTTATTGTTATTATGGGGAAATGGTCATGGGGATATCTTGCACAGACTCCCTCTTCCATTTTCCCTCACCTGACAGTCACCCTCACCTGCTTAATCTTCAATTTTTTTGTCTTGCCCTGCCCTGCGTGGACAATTTCAACTCAAGGGATTTAGATTTGCCAATCCATTTTTCTTTGTGGGTACGTGTTGGCCCTGATCCTCTTGAATCTCCTTTACATCAGCCAGCATTCTGAGACTGATAAGTCAAGTGGTCTCACTTGACCGCATTTTAGGCCTATACCCTCCATGCTGCTCTCATCTATGTAGTTATCCAAGTGTTTCTTAAAGGAAACCAACATTACCTGCCTTCACCACCTGGTCTGGCATGTGCCAACCACTCTCTGAATGAAGAACTTTACTCTCACGTCCCTTCTAAACCCCTCAATTACAGTTATGCCTTAGACGACACTTCCCAATCTCTCATATTTCCCAATTTCAAAACGTCATCATCACAGAAATGTAAGCAACGATATTCCGAATTACTATCTTTAATATTACAAATAAATCAATCTTTGTATTTGCAGCTGTAAGTAACTTTAATTCATTGATAAAACATTTTGCATAACTTCGCATTGAGATTTTCATACAATGAATAAACAAAACAAACTGTATAATAATGATATTCAACTTTAAACAGATATAAAAGAAATAAACAAAATAAGATAAATTAAGATGATAAGAAATGATTAAGACGAAATCAAAGAAAAGTATTTTGAGCTCATGCATCTTTCATGGTTCTTCCAAGAATGAGAAAGCAAGCTCCAAGTCTGCCAAATATTAAGGCATATGATGTCATAGTAACTATGGTAACACTACAAACAATAATTATCCTGAAAGGGATAGACACAAAATTACTAAGAAGCAAAAACACAAGGTTTTATCCTTTACAATGTCCTCTCACTTCAGAAGCTCCCACACTAGGAAACTGAATATCACAATTCACCTTTTCTCTAACCCGCATACTTCTAGAGAACCTTGAAGCTTTATTGGAGAGAGTTAAAGGAGAAAGAGTTCATGAAGGTGATGGTTTTGGAAAGGCTTAAGTAAAATGATAAGCAGAGGGAATTTAGTAGGTGAATTGTGTGAGTGGAGAATAAACAGGGACCATGTAAACTTTATAGCAACATAAAGGGAATGGAGAAAATGGAGGCAGGAATTTACCAGTAGAAGATGGGGAGATGCTGAGGTGCAGACCGGTGCTGACATCTGTCAGCAGATCTCACAGTCAGCAATGCAGCCTGTGTAGGATTACGGGTGACTCACCAAGCACATGTGTGCGTGCAGCCTGCAACCCTCTCGCTGAGGGTCCTTGCTGCTCATGGTTTTGAGACGGTGCCTCTTGCTCCACATGTAGTCCTTTCACTCATTGTGCAACCCCTCCTTGTGCCTATGTACTCCCAGTAGCAGAGCAGCACGCTGAGAAGCGGAAGAAAGGTCCGGCCCCGAAGATGCTGGGTAATGAAGTGTGCAGCGTGTGCGGAGACAAAGCCTCTGGCTTCCATTACAATGTGCTGAGCTGCGAGGGCTGCAAGGGCTTCTTCAGGCGGAGTATCATCAAGAGTGCACAGTATTCCTGCAAGAATGGAGGCCAGTGCGAAATGGACTTGTACATGCGGAGGAAGTGCCAGGATTGTCGGCTCCGCAAATGTCGCCAGGCAGGAATGTTGGAGCGATGTGAGTCTTCCGATAGGAACAGTAATCAGTGCCTACAGAGAGCATTATAACTGCCCTGAACTTGTGGGAGAAAAGTGTGGGAACAAAGTAATTCCAAAGGGAGTGGCACTGGGAAACAAATATTTTGAGGGGAAATTGCCTTGAATTCGATGGACTGCATGATACCAGGTCAATGTTCATCTACAAAGTAAGAGACAATAGAGAAAAATTATGTGCAGGTATATCCCTGAGTTAAAAGGGCCTGAGAACCTCCCCAACCACCTCCCCCCCCCACCCCCATCATAAGGTACAGATTTTTTTCTTTAAACCCATTTTATACAACTCAGTCACGAGCTCTCTTTGAGAAATAATGTTTTTAAAAACTGCTCACACTGCTGGACCATTTCGATGTCCTGGCCAATTCCACACCCAAGTGTCTTTCTCTGTGGGCAGCAATTCCATCAGTACAGCATGTAAATATTTCACATTAGTTATGGAAGCAGGATTACTTGTGGATCAGATAGAGGCAAAGGAGGAAAAACCCAACACCCAACCCCAACCAACCAATTTTCCCCTGCAACCGCTGCAACCGTGTCTGCCTGTCCCGCATCGGACTTGTCAGCCACAAACGAGCCTGCAGCTGACGTGGACTTTTTACCCCCTCCATAAATCTTCGTCCGCGAAGCCAAGCCAAAGAGATGTCAGGTGCATACAATTTTCCAGTAAGGTGAAAGGGAACTATACTAAACTTAAGATGTTTCCTTGAGGAACCGAGATCAGGGTACCAGTCAGGGTGAACACACCTTTCTGCAGAGGAGCTTTGCCAGGTACTAACCTCTCACTAAGGGACAAGTATTCAGAGGGTATCTCCAGAGTTTTGGTGAGGGCGGGCCAGTCATGGAACAGCTGTTTGGGGCTGCAGGGTGTGAGCAGGAGCTGCTGATTGTCCATTCAGTCCTCAGTCTGCACTAACGCTCATGGTTACACCCAGGTGTCCTGTCCGAAGAACAGATTCGACGGAAGAAGTTGAAGAAGTTGGAGGAAGTGGTGATGAAAGCAGTGAAGGTGACCCCTGGTTCCCTGTCTGGCTGGGATATTCCCAAACTCAACATAACACAGATTGAGATGATCAGAAGACTGGTCATGGCACAGCAACAGTGCAACAAACGTTCCTTCGGTGACCAGTTGAAAGTGACTGTAAGTTGTGCTAGAGTCTGACTGTGAAATGAGGTCAGGAGAAAAAAATCAGGTCGAAAAGCCCACTGTAGCACAGTACTCCCCCTCCCACACTGCGGCCCCCCCCACTTCATTACTCCCCCTCCCACACTACAGTTCCCCTCCCCTTTTGTTAGTCCTCCTCCCACACTGTGGTCCCCCCACTTCATTACTCCCCCTCCCACACTGCAGACCCCCCTTCATTACTCCCCCTCCCACACTACAGTTCCCCTCCCCTTTTGTTAGTCCCCCTCCCACACTGCAGTTCCCCTCCCCCTCCCACACTGCAGTTCCCCTCCCCGTTCATTACTCCACATTCCACACTGCAGTTCCCCTCCCCCTTCATTACTCCCCATCCCACACTGCAGTTCCCCTCCCCGTTCATTACTCCACATTCCACACTGCAGTTCTCCTCCCCCTTCATTACTCCCCATCCCACACTGTAGTTCCCCCTTCATTACTCCTCCTCCCACACTGCAGTTCCCCTCCCCCTTCATTACTCCCCCTTCCACACTGCAGTTCCCCCCTTCGTCACTCTCCCTCCCACACTGCAGTCCCCCCCCCACTTCGTTACTCCCCCTCCCACAGAACTCCTTCTTTTTGCCTTTTGGCAGTAAATCAGTACCACCTCTTTATTAGTCATCATCCACTGTTACGTTAGTCTACAATTCAGGCTATTCACATAAAACTTGTTACAAAGTTGAAAGATGCTTTTTTCAGTGGATACCAGTGTTGGGGAGCCAACCATTCCCAGAGACCCTCCAAATTGCCCGTGAGCACTGAGTGCTCCTTCTCCAGGGACACGTGCATCCTCAGAAGAGGGGTAGGCAGTCAGTCTGAGCCAAACGTTCAACTGCCGGCTGCCTGGACCCATGGTTGGCCATCTTGGCCAGGCCCAGTACCAGACCGATGAGGACAACCCTCAACTGGCCCTCCCTCCTCTGTACCAGGTGGCCAAAGGTCAGGGGCATGAAGGTAAAATGCGGCCAGAACTTAAGGAGCAATCCCTTCACAAGCTCGCGAGCAGGGGCAGCAGCCTTGCACACTCCATATCTCAGTGAAACGCTCTCTCAACCAAGCCATTGAAGTGACAGATGGCCGGTGAGTCTGTGAATCGATCCAACTCATGACCAGGCCCACCACCTTCATGGTTTGTAGGCAAATCACAGATTTCCCCACTCGCTGGAATGGCCAAGCTGCCATCGCTCCCCAGCATCGCCTTTGTGCATTTTCCAACTGTGATAGTTGGGGACATGTTTCATGACTGCATTCACCTCTTCCAGTGATCCAAAGGAATTACTGGCCACTGGGGTCACTGAAGTCACTGGTCCGGTGTGACTCCTGTCCAGGTCTTTTGGAAGACGGTTCTGCCATAGATATGAAAAACAAACAGGCTGGACTACTGAATAAAACAATAATCCAAAACAGGAAAGGACAAGTCTCATGTTGACAGAAGTCATTGCTCAATCCTCCTTGGAGCAGCTCAATCCTCCTTGGAGCACACCATCCCCTATTTCCCATGTGAAAACAAGAGTCTGAGTCATAAATCCTTTATCCGGATGATGAGATAGCAGACTGTGAACTGAAATCCCCAAATGCTTCACGGACTGGTTCTCTGGCAATCCACCAAAGCCTCCTGAACCCCTTGAAGATGAGGCCGAGGCTCCCAGGCCTTTGAGACAACGTTGAAAAGTCATCAACAACTGACTGCCGAGCTAATCAATGATGAACCAGTGGTCGAGTGTTCAACTTTTAACAAACCGATTAGACAATTCCTTGGTGGAGTAAATCCACCCTTGCAAACCACCAGTGAACTATATAGCTGGAGACAGCAGAGCTTTACTCACAAGTAGTATTCTTCTGCTTGAGAACTCCCAGACCACACACTCAAAGCCTCCTTTTGATTCAAATTTAAAATTTCATTTCAGCTGTTTAAATCATTTGCCTTTCTCCGTCTTCCAGGCATGCAGACCACCATCACTCCCACAGCACTGCCCCTCGTGCACTGCAATGGTCCCTCATCAATGTCCCTCTCCAATTCAGGGCTCCCTTAGAAGCAGAATTGGGGGACAACAACTTAAATTGAAAGACACAAGCCATGGTGGGATTGTGAAAAGGAGATATGAGAGATGAAAAAATCCTTTGATGCAGAGAAGGGGTTGCTCTGGATGTCAGGGATTGGTGCTGGGCACACAGCCGTTCACACCATACATAGGAGTGATTTGGGAGAAGGGACTGGGTGTAACGTATCTGCTCCTCCCTCCCCTCCTCTCCCCCCATTTTGTATTCAGGCACATGCCTGACTGCTTATACCTATGGATGCTGCGTGACTTGCTGAGTTTCTCCAGCACACTTGAGCATTGCACTCGACCCCAGCGTCTGCAGACTCTCTTGTTTGATTGCACTGTCCTTTTTCCTACAGCCATGGCCACAGAGCATTGATTCCCACAGTCGCGAAGTGAGGCAGCAGAGGTTTGCCCACTTTACAGAACTAGCAATCATCTCAGTCCAGGAGTTGGTTGACTTTTCAAAACATGTGCCAGGGTTCCTGGATCTCACCCGTGAAGATCAGATTGCTCTGCTCAAGACTTCCACTATTGAGGTATGCTTCTATCCCTGCAGGTTAGGAGTTCCAAACATTCACTTTGCAAATCTAATTCACTGTGCTGTCCCTGGAGAGGTCAAAGGGATGGGCAAGTGTGTTGAATGCAGGAGTGGGTGTTTAACATTGGGTTTATCACAGTGGACTTGGAGCGGGTGAGTGATCTGAAATTCTCAATATATCCGGGTAGGGTCGAGGGTAAGGAGAGTGTGTTTAACACTGTCCCCAAGTGGATTGGGCATGCATGCTTCACCTATTAAATTACAAGTGAGGAGACCATTAGGTCCATCAAGTCTAAGACCAGTTCCATCAATGCATTCCTCCACTTGTTTCCCTGTAACCTATTTCTTTCACATGCCCTCGAAGATGAGGCCGAGGCTCCCAGGCCTTTGAGACAACGTTGAAAAGTCATCAACAACTGACTGCCGAGCTAATCAGTGATGAACCAGTGGTCGAGTGTTCAACTTTTAACAAACCAATTAGACAATTCCTTGGTGGAGTAAATCCACCCTTGCAAACCACCAGTGAACTATATAGCTGGAGACAGCAGAGCTTTACTCACAATTCACGATTACTCACGATTCTAAGCCCATCCATCTACCAGGAACAATTTACGGTGGTAGGTAAACCTACCAACCACGTGTCTTGGGATGTGAAGGAGACTGGAGAATCTGGAGGAAGCATTCTTGGTTACAAGGAGAACGTGCAAACTCCACTTAAACAGCAGCCATTATCATTTTATACTTCTCATTTCGGACTCCATTCAACCTTCTAACTTTCCTTGAATCCAAACATTCTCATTGATCTCTCTCCTGGAACATCACAACCATATCAGTACTCACTCACAAGCATTATTATTACAATGTTAGTGTAATTGTCCTGCTATACATTCTATGCCTCAACTCACAAAGGAAAGCTTTCTGCATACCCCTCCTTCTTTACTTAAATTTGAATGAATCTGTGGGAGGGGCATTGTGTTTAACAGCAACATTATCAGAATGATCTGGGAAGTAGCTGAGCTGAGACACTGAATGTGCCAGGGGTATGTGGTTGAATTTAATATTGGGATTACAAACTCCTAGAGTCCAGCTCTCATGTCTGGCTGCTGCAACAGCAGGGACCTCCCAGTGACAACCCATTTTCATTCCACACTCCATTCCTGCCCTGACACGGCTACTCAGGCCTCATGCACGGCCAAACTGAGGCCACTTGCAAATTGCAAGAACACCTTATATTCTGTCTTGACAATCGCCAACCAGATGTCATTAACACCGACTTCTCCAGTTTTCGTTATCCACCCTTGTTTCTCTCTCTCTTTCCCTACCTCTCCATCCCTCCAGTTCCCCATCCCCCTTTCCTATCAGAACTACCCTCTGCACTCTCTCCATCAATGCTCGCTTTTTTTCTCTTCTACCCACTCACCTGTACCCACCTATTGCCTCTTATCTGTTAGCCTGTGCTCCTCCCCCCTCCTCTCCTCCTTCTCCCACTCCCATCACCTGTTTTTCTCTTGTACCTGACAAAGGGCCCAGGCCCGAAAAGTTGGTTACCCTTTACTTCCTAGGGACCTGCTGAGTTTCTCCAGCACATTTGTCCATTGCACTTGATCTCAGCATCTATCCCATTGACGCCTCCCCCAACCTCTTGCTGAGTGTTGTGTTTCACGTGGGATTCTCAGTGAGCCCTAGAACTGGGTGAGCGTCTTTAAACCTGGTGCCTTGCCCTGTGTTATACTTCTTGCATCCTGGTTTGTTCTCCAGTGCTGGGCGGTGGATTGTTGTTGGAGCCTGGATTTTTCCCTGGGAACATCTTTGCCTCATGACCCTTTGCCTTAGGTTTCACCCCACAGTTGTTACCATATCTGGACACGCTGCCCTGGTTTTACCCTGCAGTCCTCACCTTACACCTACCAACTGACTTGAGTTGTACACTGATGTTCTCACCAAAATGCATACACCTCTGAACATGCAAACTCCACACAAACAGTAGCCCTCATTATTTTATACTCCTCATTTTATACACCTTTTCCTGGCACATAGCTCTTTGTAAGACTGCTTTGGTAATCATATTACAAACACACAGAAATTGCCTGAATCTGAAATGTCGGCAATGTAACTTTACCTCTTGTGGACGCTGCGAGACCGGCCGAGATCCTCCAGCATTTCGGTGTGTTTTTACTGCAATCACAGCATCTGCAGGCTTTCATGCTTCACTTAGTAGTCATATTATTGAGTGTGGGGAGCAGGCCCTTGGCCAGGGTGGGTAAGTTGAGCCAAAGGGCGTGTTTCCATGCTATGTGACTAGTGGTCTTAAGGATCCATGGATTTTGATTTGAAGGTTCTTCCACCATCTTCCCTTTTGTATGTTCCCTTGCCTCTTTGTGCCTATTTAAGTACATAAGTGAAAGGAGGAAGGTTTAGGAGACTCATCGGGATAATTTTAATTTTGGTGCCTGGAATGCATTGCCGGGGGTGGTGGTGGAAGTTGTAACGATAGGGGGCATTTCAGACACTGTTAGACAGGCATATAGATGAAAGGAAAATAGAGGTTATGAGGTAAGAAAGGGTTAAAAATGTAAGTTTGTATAGGCCAGCACAACATTGTGGGCTGAAGGGCCTGTACTGTGCTGTAATGTCCTATATCCTTGATGATGTTCCCCACTGAGCTGGGCAGGCTGGCCCGCCTGCTGAACTGGTAGCCCCTCCCCTTAAGACCCAGAATAAAGGCCGAGAGCCCTAGTCTCCTCATTCATACCTGCCCTTGAGCCAGCAGCATGCTGAGGCATGCTAGGATCTTTAGATCAACAAAGCCTTTGGCCATTACTTCATGTGTGGGGGTGGTCATTGATCTCAGTACAATTTATTATCTAAAGTTTTAAGCACCATGGACAAAGCGATTCAGTTGGAGAAGCTGGAGATTGACCCAAAAGACCCAGAGGCCTCTGTGAAATTCGACATGTGGCTACACTGCTTGAAGGCCTACGAGGCACCATGAAATCACAGCAGACAACGACAAGTATGACCTAATGTTCACACCGGTGGGCCATCGTGCGTACCAGCTGATCCGCGATTGCACGGGGTATGAAGAGACTATGGCCTTACTTCGGCAACAGTACAGAGAGCCGAGGAATGCCATGCCCACGCGCTTCCAGCTTGGCTCCCGACACCAAGGCCCAGGTGAGACTGCGGGAGCCGGGTCGTGACGGTGGCAGAGTATCAGGAGGAGGTCATCCATGATGGGCTGGTCACTGGGTTCCGCTCCCAACACATCTGTGAACGACTCCTGGAGAAGGGTGATCAGTCCCTACAGGAGGTTGTGCAGATGGCCCGGGCCATGGAGACGGCCCAGAAGAATGCAGAGGCCTACACAGTAGGCCACGCAGCCCCCAGATATGCAGAATAGGTGGCTCCATCTTGGAATTCGGGGCCCCTGCCCCTGACTGCCACCGTAACTGCCAAGTACACAAGGTGCAACTACTGTGGCCAGAACAAGCATCCACGAAAGTACTGTCCTGCATATAGCGTGACTTGCTCAAACTGTCGGCGGAAAAGGCACAATGCAAGGGCAGCGCTGCGTGGGACCCATGACCCGCGTCATCATTTTGGATTGAGCAGCTCCGGTTGTTACTTCCAGTTGCAGAGAATCGAAACTCTGGGCCCACGTCATGACAAGGAGAGACGTCACTGCTGGTTTCGCTTCTGGGCCCCACCGCGTGCGATCAATGGTGGTGGCCATCTTCGCGATCTCCTGGGTAGTCATCTTGGTGGCTGCCGACTCAACGACATGGCAGCAGGGGGTCAGACAGCAAACTGACGTTAGCCTCGATCATCTTGGACCAGTCAGCCACCCCAGCTGGTACAGTCCATGATGGACATAGAGGTAAATGGTCACACTATGGGTTGCCTGTTCAACAAGGGGAGCACCGCCGAATGCTACTCCCTGACCGTGTCCCCTGCAAAGTGCTGCGTAGCACTAGCCTGCAAGTTCCTCTCAACAGAAATCCGCGTGAAGTGCTCTGTGAACCTAACCATGGGGGGGGGGGGGGGGGATGAAATACAAAAATGTCAGATTGCTGGTGCGCCCCCGTCATTTTGGGACTGGGTTTCCAGTGCCAGCTAAAAGGGGGTGCTGATGCAATTTGACAGCCTCCCATCACCACACATAGTCAGGAACGACCAGTTCTGGGTGGTCCTGCTCCCCCACCTTTTGGAGAGGCCCAATCACACACCTGGAGGCTGGGCAGTACTGCCAACCTGCAGCCTGGCCACCCTACAGTTCCCTCCTCCCCCCCCCACTGTTCCAAAACCTCAGCCCAGACTGTAGGCCAGTGGCCACTAAGAGCAGACAGTACAGCCCGGAGGACAGGGGATTCGTTAAGTCCGAGGTGGAACAGTTGCTGAGGGAGGGCATAATAGAGCCCAGTAATAGTCCATGGAGGGTACAAGTGCTGGTGGTAAAGGGGGCAGAGAAAAACCAGATGGTGATTGACTACAGTCAAACCATCAACTGCTTCACCCTATTGGATGCCTACCCCCTGCCCCAAATTGATGACACTGTGAATGGGATCGCAAAATACAGGGTCTTCTCGATCATAGATCTCATCAGCATACCATCAGATCACTATCCATCCAAAGGACTGGCCCTATGCCCCAAATTGATGACACGATGAATGAGATCGCAAAATACAGGGTCTTCTTCGATCATAGATCTCAAGTCAGCGTACCATCAGATCACTATCCGTCCAAAGGACGGCATTTGAGGCTATCAGTTGACTGTACCAATTCTTACGGGTCCCTTTCAGCCTTACAAATGAGGTGTCAGTGTTCCAAAGGGAAATAGACAACAGTGGGTTAAAAGCCACTAACCCATACTTGGATAACGTCACCATATGCTGCCATGATCAGAAAGAAAACAACGACAACCTGCGGAGGTTCCTGACCACTGAAAATGTCCTCAACCTAACATACAACCAGAAGAAGTGTGTGTTCAGCATGAATCGGCTGGCGATCCTGGGGTACATGGTGGAGCAGGGTGTGATTGCCCCGACCCTGAGTGCATACACCCCCTCCTGCGTTCTTCAGTGTGTCTCGTAATTACATCAAACACATCCTCTTGTCGACTTCCTTTGTTATAATCAACTTAATCAGACAATCTTCTGTTAACAAATCCATTCCAACTGTCCTGATTAATCAATGCCTCTCCAAAACAAATGTTTATTCTGTCCCTTGAAATGGATTTGAATAACTTACTCATCACCAAAGTTAAGCAAAATAGCCTCAAAGCAAACTTCTTATTTTTGTCCTGAATTAAATTGACGTATTTAACCTTTGATATCCTTGTGATTTGATTGTTTTTTTAAATCTTTTCCAGATAATGTTGCTGGAAACATCACGAAGGTATGACCCTCAGCTAGAGTGCATCACCTTTCTGGATTTTAGTTACAACCGTGAGGACTTTGCCAGGGCAGGTGAGCGATTCTCCTTCACTGCTTGTCCACACATTGTCGCTTTGGGAGTTTGGTTGCTGACAAACAACAATGGTGGCACAAATTTCAGCTGAGGTCTGAACCCTGATGCACTGGCTTGGCTGCATTGGGCTCTGGGGAATCTAGGACATGGAACTTTGATGCTTGCAGCTCTGTAGCACTTTACGTATCCTAGTGACAGTCCCAGCAACCAGTCCTCTGCCAAGGACTGCTGGGAAGTCCTGCCAGCAATCTACACACAAGGTCTGTGGAACTGATGTTTTTCTCCTGGAGACTGTTTCAGCTCGTCTTTGAAGTGTTTTACTCTGACATATTCTGAGGACGAGTTACGTAAACATAGACTGTATGGATGCACCAAAACTTTTACTTGCTGCAGACACACGGGGACGTGAGATACACCAACTGCAATGACCACCATATGACACGAGACAGAAAAGAGATGACAAAAAGGACACTGCTGAAAAAAGTGACATTTTTATAGCGCTGGCAGTTTTTATGGTGGTGACAGTCTAGTTTATGATTAGGATAAGGGTAGAACGGGGCGGTTCATGAGCCTGATGGCTGTTGGATCAAAATTGTCCTTGAACATCGAAGTTTGCCTGAAGGGATTGTGTGTGGAGGTTATGACTAAGCTGGTTAGAACATAAGGGCATAAGAACCAGGAGCAGAAGTTGAGCTGTTGAGCCTGGTCTGGCTGTGGACTCAGTTCCACTTACCATACTTTTCCCCATAACTCTACTTTGCAAACAATATCTAACTCTGTCTTAAATATATTTAATGAGGCAACCTCCACGATGTCCTTGGACTGAATTTTGCAGATTCGCCACTTCCCAACTCTGCCCTAAATCTACTCCCCCCAAATCTCGAGGCTGCGCCCTCTAGTTCTAGACATCTCCCAGAGGAAACAACTTTCCTGCCTCTCTCTTATCTGTCGCTTTCATTATTTTCATACATTTCCATAAGATCCCCTCTCATTCTTTTGAATTCCAGCAAGTATAGTCCCAGGCAACTTGATCTCTCCTCATTAGCTAACCCTCTCATCTCCAGATCTCAATCTGGTGAACCTCTTCTGCTCCACCTCCATAATTTCTCAAGTCAGGAGACCAGTCTGCATGCAGTACTCCAGGTGCGGCCTCACAAATACCCTGTACTGTTGCAGCAGAACCTTCCTGCTCTTAAGTTCAATCCCTTCATCAAAGAAGGCCAATGTTCTATTTGCCCTCTTGATTACCTGTTGTACCTGCAAACCAACCTTTTGAGATTTATGCCTAAGCACCCCCAAGTCCCTTTGCACAATAGAACACTGCAATCTTTCACAATTTAAATAATAAACGGATCTACTATATTTTCTTCCAAGTGGATGACCTCACATTTACCAACATTGTTCTCCATCTGCCAGACCTTTGCCCTCTCTCTTAACCTATCTCTATCTCAGTTCCTACTCTCCACATCCTGTGCAAAATTTGCTTTTCCACTCAATGTAGTGTCACCAGAAAACGTAGATACACCATACTTAGTCCCCTCTTCCAGATCATTTGGGTTTATAGTAAACAGTTATGGGCTCAGCACTCCATTCACCACCAATTGCCAACAAGACAACACTCATATAATCCAACTCTCCACCTTCCATTGAATAACTAATCCTCCATTCATACAAGTACATTATTCCCAATTTCATGCTGTGAATGTCTTCTATAAGGCACCTTATCAAATGACTGTGGAAATATAACATTCACCTGTTCCCCTCAATTCAATGGGCTTATATATGTGTAGGTTATACAGATATATATATTTATTTTTTTCCAAAAGATCTAAATTTATTACACAGGATCTCCTCTTCCTTGATCCATGCTGCATCTGTCTAATGGAATAACTTCTGTCCAGTTGTCTCTCTATTTCTTCCCTCATGATAGCTTCAAGCATTTTCCCTCCTTCCTTCAGGTGTTAAGTTTAACTGACCTATAGTTACCTGTCTTCTGCCTACATCCTTTTGTCAAGCAGTGGTGTGACATTTGCTGTCTTTCCATCCACCTGGACCTGCCCAGAGTACAGAGAATTTGAGGATGCATCTTCCTTTAGGTCCACTAGTTTTCTCAGTGATTTCTTCAGTAACAACAACTGTATTGAAATCCTTACTTCCCATCACATCCCTAACACTACTCTTTGGCATGTTATAGGTCTTCCACTGTGAAGACCTCGACCATTTCCACATTACCTCATATTA
Source organism: Narcine bancroftii (assembly GCF_036971445.1). Lineage (NCBI taxonomy): Eukaryota > Metazoa > Chordata > Chondrichthyes > Torpediniformes > Narcinidae > Narcine > Narcine bancroftii. Next base: position 251,024,283 of record NC_091469.1, on the reverse strand, counting down.
ATTCCCCTGTCTCATATATTGGGGGTCCTTTATGATGTTAGCAGCCTTCTTGAGGCAGCATCTCACATAGATGTTTGCAATAGATGGGAGGTTGGTGCCTGTGATGAACTTGGCTAGGTTTGTTACCTTTTGTAGTCTTCTGCATTCCAGGGCCGTCGAAGTATCAAACCAGCCCGTGATTCAAACAGCCAGCATACTTACCACAGTGCCCCTGTAGAAATTTATTAGAGTATTTGACGACATGCCACATTTCCTCAGACTTGGAAAGTAGAGGGATTGATGTACCTTCTTCATGGTTGTATCGATGTGATGGGGCCAGGAGAGGTCCTCCAATATGTGGACTCCCAGGGACTTGAACTTACCAATACTCTGTACCACCAATTCACCCATCCTCTTGTCACAGCTCCCCTTGCAGGATCACAGTGATCTTTTAAATATTAGCAATCACTCATTTACTGACATGATGAACAAAGTCTGGACAAATTCAGCAGGTCAAGTGGCATCAGTAAGGGGGAGTGGGGGGGAAAGAGGACCTCCATCATGAGTGAGGGAATATCGCCAGTGTATAGAGATGAAGAAGGCTGAGATGGGGGCCAGTAGTTGAGGCGTGGATTGAGGAGTGATGGATGACGGGCAGATGGATCCAGGTGGGGGATTTGTGAGTTGGAAGCTAACGGCAGACAGGTTTGGGGGAGAGGTGAAGGTGGAGACAGATGTTGGAGGGTGATAAGCAGTGATTGTGCAGAATCTGGTAAGTAAGGAAGGAGATAATAGGAACCATTAAAAGTGATCAGTAGGGCAGAGGGAACCAGCTGAGGATCAGGAAGGGCGGGGGGGGGGAAGGAAAAAGACAGAGAGAGAGATAGAAAGATGAAAAGGAGGGATGGGGGCTAGAGGGAGGATATGGGAAATGGAATAGAAGTGAGGGGACTGGAGGTGGATCAGAAGGCGAAAGAGAGGGGAACAGGGGAGGTTAGCGAGATTGGAAAATTCTATGTCCCCTAGTTTGCATTGGACCTCACTATGGCAGGGGAGAAGGTTCAGGATGGGTATGTTGGTGTGAGAGTGGGGAGGGGAGGTGAAAATGGCATACACTGGCTTGGACATTGAGATTGAGCCTGGATGCTTTGATGCATTCGGTGTCTTGCTATAGCCTTCAAAATATTGGCAAGACTGGTTTGCTGAGCACCTATGTTCTGTCCATAATAGACATCCTGACCTCCTGGTCACATGCCATTTCACCTCCCCTCCACAACAATGCATGCATTGGCTGGATATATAAAGGGCAGTTTTTATTGCAACACAGTACAATGTGGACACACAGAGAACCGGGATCCTGTTCTAATGAATTATTTCTTTTACATCTTTCTCTCTGCCTGATACAGGTCTACAGTTTGAATTTATCAACTCCATCTTTGAGTTCTCTAAATGTATGAATGATCTACAACTGGATGATGCTGAATATGCTCTTCTAATTACCATCAACCTCTTCTCAGCAGGTATGGAGTTTTGCCCATCATTGCTTTTGAGGGGTGGATCTGACCATTTGCCTCATCTATCAGTCTGCAATTGTCACCGGCACCGTGAAGTTAATCAATCCTCCCAAAATTTAAGCGATCTCATTTCTCAAACCAAAGCTTGCACTTTCAAAAGTAATTTTTTTTCTGGCTAAGCAATTACTTGGATTCAAGGATGATTTGGGTCCACTCCTGTTCTATGGTACCAAGCAGCCTGAAATCTGTTGACTTTGTCACAGTGGGTCAGGTGATGTTAGTGGATTGGGGGTGGGGTTATTTCAGATTTTGTGCACCTTTCAGCTGCATATAGAAACCTGAGAGGCTCAGCTGCTTCCCTTTTTTATTGAGTAGTTACAGAACAGGGTGAGTCAGCGAGGATTTTCCACCAGAAAGTGAACGAGGGAGCACTCAGCCTAGGGTGTGGATCAGAAACATTGGGAAGAGACAGATTTCAGAAGTTGTGACCAGGCGGCAGATTATATCAGTTTACCAACATTCCTGCTCACTGAGGTACAAATGGAGAAGTTTACACCAATCTTTAGGAAGATGCTGCTGGAGTCTCAGCAAAGGAAGATTCTGGATGCTCTTGAAGCCAAGTGATTTTAGAAAGACTCACGAAGCCTAATGGTGAGGGAGGTGACAATAGGAACTTCAGAGACTCAGGCCGATAATCTTCCAGTAAATCACCAAGATCTTCAGGTCTGGAAAATTACAAATATTACACTTTGTTCAAAACAAATGTGCAAGGATAAACCGAGTAACTACACACCAGTCAGCTTAATCTAGGAGGTGAGGAAAGCCTTAATCAATAGCAGGCATTTGGACAACCTGGATTGATTAGATTTTGATTGTTGAGTTTTCCCTCTTCTCTCCACTTTCATATATCATAAACACTTTTTTCTTAACGTTTTCAGACATTTATCAAATCATTAAATTCGGGTCTTAAACTATCCAGTTGGGGAGAGATGAGTTCCCACGTCTTCTCCCTATGCCATCTTGCCACTCCCCCTCCTGGATTGATTAGATGAAGCTGGCATGGATCTGTTGACAGCCAATTGTCCAACTTGATTGAATTTTTTGGATTGGTGAGGGAGAAGTAGTTAATTTGATACATGGACTTTCGATGTCATCAAGAAGGGCTGTAGAGTAAAAGGAACTGTAGCAGCAGGATGAGTAACTTCATTGAAGGACCCAATGTTTAGAGTAAACACACTATATATATATATATATATATATTGTGGTCTTGGGTATACAGTGCACGTATATGTAGATGGCATATTCCGGTAAATGAAAGGCATAGTGAACTGTGAGACTGACTATAAAAGATTTTAGAGAAATATAGACAGACTGGTTGAATGGGTGTATGAAATTCAATGTTGGGATTTGTGATGTCTCATATTTTGGGAGGAAGAATGAGAAGAGGCCAGATAAAATGGAATCTTTATTCCACACTTGCTTGGCCACAGCTGGAGCTTTGTGCCTCCCCCTTGGCACTGTACTTGAGAATGTTTTGGAAAGGGTGCAAATGAGGTAATGATTCTGTGGTTGAGGTGCATCAGTTAAGTGGATAGACTGGGGAAGATAGGTGCTCTCCTTGGAACAGTGAAGCTGCAAGAGAGATAATTAAAATCATGTAGGATAGATAGAGGAAAGGTACTCCCATGGGCATTGAATGAAGGGCAGGGAATGAGGGCCAGTGGCAAAAGGACCAAAAATGATGTGAGCAAGACATCGGGTCTCAAGTGCCAACCAGGGCTAAGATATGGACGGAGATTCAATTCTGGTATTCAAGAGACAGGTTCTGATTGAAAAGAACTAGGGGGAAAAGGTAGACGAGGGAGCCAATTGTTCCAATGTAGAGTCAGCAAAGGCCCACCGAGCCAAAGGGCCTCTTCACTCAATGATGCTATGAAAGTTGATGTTAGATCTTGTGAAAGACTGGGTCTTTTGGGAATACTAAATCGTGTGAGAATGATATTCCTGAGCAAGGACCAGAGACAAAATTCCTCTGCAAAATCAATAGAATTGAAACTCTGGAAGATTAGGTTAGGATAGTTTTCTAAATCAATATATCGTGGTGCCAACCAGAGAGAGAGCAATACTGGATCCATTGTTAGAGAGCGAGACAGGACAGGTGACAGAAGTATGTGTATGGGAAATTTTGAGAGTACAGAGTTTGAATGATTCTGTAAGGATTAAAGGCAAAGTTAACAGGCATAAGGAACCTTGGTTTTCAAGGGATATTAGGGATCTGGTTAAGAAGGAGAGAGGAGGTACATAGCAGGTATAGGCAACATGGAACAAATGAGATACTTGAGGAGTATAAAGAATGCATGAAAAAATAAGAGGGAAATTAGGAGGGCTACAAGAAGACATGAGGTTACTTTGGCAGACAAGGTGAAGGAAAATCTGAAGAGCTTCTGCAGGTATATTAAAAGCAAATGGATAGTAAAGGTCAAAATTGGTCCACTGAAAGATCAGAGTGGTTGGCTGTTTGGAGCCAGAAGAGATGGAGAGATCTTAAATGGAGTTTTCTGCATCTGTATTTACTCAAGAAACAGGCAGAGTGTCTAGGGAAGAGAGGCAAATTAAAGATGAGGTGCTTGCTATCTTAAAGCAAATAAGGGTGAATAAATCCCCAGGGCCTGACAAGATATTTTCTCACACCTTGACAGAGGCTCGTGCAGAAGTTGCAGGAGACCTGGCAAATATCTTCAAAATATCCCAGGAAATTATTAGCTGGTGAGCCTGATGTCAGTAGGTAAGTTAGTGGAAAAAGTTCTCAGAGATCAGATATACAAGTATTTGGATAATTATTGACTGATGAGGGATAGTCAACATGGCTTTGTGCCTAGTAGGTCATGTTCAATAATTCTCAGAGTTTTTCAAGGAGATTACTAGGCAAGTTGATGAAGGAAAGGTTGTGGATGTTGTCTCCGTGGATATTAGTAAGGCCTTTGACAAAGTCCAACATAGGAGGTTAGAAAGGTTCAGTCGCTCAGTATTCATGGTGAGGTAGCAAAGTGGATTGGACATTGGCTTTATGGGAGAAGCTGGAGAGTGATAGTGGATGATTGCCCCTTTGACTGGAGGCCTGTATATTAAAAGCAAAGGATACCCCAGCTGGAAAAAATGGGTTCCAAATTGCAGATGGAATTTAATGCAGGCAATATAAGATGCTGCATTCTGGAAGGACAAACCAAGGTAGGCATACATGGTGCATGGCACCCAGGAGTATGGTAGAGCAGAGGGGTATGGGAAATAAAAACACACTGAAATGCTGGAGGTACTTAGATGGTCTTTTCAGCATCCATAAAAAGCAAAGATATATTGGCGACATTTTGGGCCTGAGCCCTTCTTCAAGGGATGAGGCAGAAATAGGAAATCTCAGGAAGTCTCAGAATTCAGCCAAGGCCAGCTGGGGGAGGAATCCAGACCAGCAAAGTGTGTTAATTGGATGTGATAAGGGGAGAGGTAGGAATTTATCACATATGTACAAAAGGAGATAGGGAAAAGGGAGAGACAGAGCTGGGAAGAAGGCGATTGGGAAGAAGTGGGGTGAGGGGTGGGGTTTAACGAAAGCCACAGAAGTCGATACTAATGCCGTCCGGAAGATGAAGAGTTGTTCCTCCAATCTGTGGGTGGTCTCAGTCTGGCAGTGCATGAGACCATGGACAGACATGTTAGTGAAAGAATGGGATGGGGAATTGAAATGAGTGGTCACTGGGAGATCCTCACTATTGTTGCAAACAGAGGCGAGGTGCTCAACAGATTGATCTCCCAGTCTGCATCTAGTCTCTCCAACGTAGAAGAGGGATATAGGAATACAGATGTCATATGTAGATGGGATCGTAAAGAGAGCTTTTGGCACATTGTCCTTCATAAATCAAAGTATTGAGTATAGGATTTGGGATATTATTGTAAAGGTTTAAGACCTTGGTGAGGCCAAATTTGAAGGATTGTGTGCAGTTTTGGTCATTTAACTATAGAAAATATATCAATAAAATTGAAACAGTGCAGAGAATATTTACTAGGATGTTGCTGGGACTCATGAGGGGGCATTTGTGGACCATGAACCCCATGCCCCTCACCCCCACCCACCCAGGCCAGATTCAATGAGCACAACTCACAGCGAATGGCAGTTTGTGTCCCCTGCAATTACCCTAATGCCCCCCCCCACCCCCGATTAGATTTGTTCTGATGCCAACTCTGCTGGGACTTGAGGAACTCACTTAGAGGGAAGTTAGGACTTAATTCCCTAGAGTGTAAGAATGATGGGAAATTTGATCGAGGTATACAAAATTATGAGGAGGATAGATAGCGTAAATGCAAGTAGGCTTTTTCCACTAAGGGTAGGTGAGATACAAACCAAAGGACATGGGTCAAGGGTGAAAGGGGAGAAGTTTAGGGAGAGCAATAAAAGGAATTTCTTTTTTTTTTTGAAAATTTTATTTAATAATCATAATAATTCATACAATAAAAATACAAACAAAGACATAGCATTTTAACCTTTTACAACCCCCACCCCCAACCCTAATTCATTCCACCCTCCCAACCCCCCTCTAAACTACACAGAAAGTGATGGGAGTATGGAATGAGCTGCCAGCTGAGTGGTAAATATGGGCTCAATTTTAACATTTAAGAAAAATTTGGATACGAAGGACATGGATTGGGTGCAGGTCAGTGGGACAAGGCATAATAATTGTTTGCCACAAATTAAAAGGGCCAAGTCCTGTTTTCTGTGCTGCAGTGTTCGAGGTGGGGAGAATGTGTTTTGAAATACCAGTTTTTATCTGGAAGTGAAATTCCAATTCTAACCCACCCTGGAGTAGCTCTCTGATCTGATTTCTATCTCACTGGCTTTAGAAAAATGAATAGAGCCAAGGTGTTTGACCAAGAGCAGGTGGACTCGTTATGTATGGCAGATTCGTCAGTCTGTCAATTCTCCAGAGCAGTTGGCCTATTGAGTGGTCAGTTGTTGCTTAATTGGTGGCATCCTTCCATCTGAGTCACATGAGGGTGCTTCATCCCCTCCAGAGACCTGGGAAATTATTAAGGAGAACAGAGACACGGTTGCACTGCTGGTGAACCTGCCTCTAAATCTAGATATTAAACGGAGGCTCCATCAGCTCTTTCAGGTGGGTGGAAGTAATCCATGATCTGGGCATGAACTGTTGGTTACCCATAACTTCCTTTGGATGCTGGGTGATCTGCTGAGTTTCTCCAGCTTGCTTGTGTCTTTCAAGTTGTTTCTTTAATGAGAAGGGAGGACCCTTAGAAAAGAGAATATAAGGAAAGAAGTTTTGAATAATCTCAGGAAATAACCCAAGGTGTTCAGCATTGACCAATCACCTATGGGACATCTTTGCCTCCATCCAAGCACTAATGTAAATATAATTCACTGAATTGCATTCAATTGCCAAATATACTTAGCACAAAAATGACCAGATAAATGCTGTGGACTACAGAACACATAACATCACAGCATAGTACAGGCCCTCCTCCACAACAATCTAACCCTTCCCTCCCTCACACACACAACCTCCAATTTTCTTACATCTATGTGCCTAGCTCAGTCTTTTAAATGTCCCTGTGGTACCAGCCTCCACTCTCTGCTTAAAAAAAACTACCTCTAATATCTCCCTTAAACTTTCCTCCACTCACCTTAAACAGAGGTCCTCTGGTATTTGGTGTCGTTGCCCCGGGACAAGGGTGCTGGCTGTCCCCTTAATCTTATATACAGGTGGCCTAGACTTCCGACCGTCAGGAGTTATGTCCACCCGCACATACGACCAAAATTAAAAAAAAACTTTATTAAAATTACTGTACAAGTACATATTTTGTATGAAAAGTACTGTGTACAGTGGTCCTTACTCCCAGCAGCAGCCCGAGGTCCTTGCTCCCCGTTCCCTGCAGCAGCCTGAGGTCCCTGTTCCCCGTTCCCCATGGCTTCCCGAGGTCCCCATTCCCTGACGTACAGCCAAACCCGAGTTATAACCAATCATTCAGTCCCCACTACAGTCGTAAGTTGGGGTCCATCTGTACCTCTATTAAGTCACCTCTCATCCTTTCTCATTCCAAGAGAAAAGCCCTAGCTTTGTAAACCTTCCTTCGTAAGACATGTTCTACAATGCAGGCAGCATTCAGATAAATATCCTCTGCACCCTCTCTAAAACTTCTGCACCCTTCATGTAGTGAGGCAACCAGAACTGAACACAATACCAGAATTTTATAGAGCTGCAACATTACCTCATGGCTCTAGAACTCAATCCCCCGACTAATGAAGGCCAACACACCATATGCATTCTTAACCATCCTATCCACTTACATGACAACCCTGGGAGATCTGTGGACTTGGACCCCAAGATTCATCTGTTCTTCCACACTGTTAAGCATCCTGCTATTATCCATGTACTCCACCTTCCAAGTTCGACCTTCCAAAGTGCATTACTTCACACTTATCCAGGTTGAACTCCATCTGCCAACTCTGCCTCCTGTCTGTATCCTGTGATAACCTATGACATCCTTCTACACCATCCACAATACCTCTAACCTTTGTACCATCTGCAAACTTACTGATCTTCCCCTCCACTTATTAAAATCACAAAGAACTGGGGTCCCAGAACAGATCCCTGTGGAATGCCACTAGTCGCCAACTTTCAGGCAGAATACATTCCATCCATTAGTACCCTCTGCTTTCTGGAGGCAAGCCAATTCCAAATCCGAGCAGCCAAGGTTGCATGGATCCCATGGTTCATGACTTTCTGAATGGAGAACCTTGTCAAATGCCTGACTAAAATCCATTTTCACCTCATCCACCATCTTAGCTTCATCAATTTCCTTTGTCACCTCCTCGAAAAACGCAGTTAAGGCATTGTGAGGCATGATCAGCCCCTTTCAAAGCCAAGCCGACTATCCCTGAGAAGATGATGTTTTTCTAATTATAGAGGGATGGCCTATTGGTTTTGGAAGCAACTGATGGAACAGGGTTGTCGTGCAATATTACATCCAAATGATGGTAGCTCAGCACACCGCTCAGCCTCGGCCTGTATCAAGGATTGGTAACCCCAAGGTGGGGGTGGGGGGGGAGGAGGAGAAAATATGACACAGGTCATTGCGCTGAGCCACCTACCTTTACAGATGGGACCATCAGAGTTTGCTGTGTGTCCACTTCTATTTAGATGGCACCGAGGGAATGGCACTGAATCTTCTTGTTACTTTTGCCAGACCGCCCGAATGTTCATGACCACGGGATGGTGGAAAGGCTCCAGCAGCCTTATGTTGAGGCCCTTCACTCCTACACAAGGATAAAGAGACCAGATGTGAGTGATGGGATATCAACCCCAGTGCCCTCATTTCATTGACAATCATCGGAAATGCATCTTCAGATTTCACAATTTGTCAAGGATTAATTTGTTTACAATTACTTGCTGAAACCTGCAGAAGCCAATCACACATCTACCGAAGCAACATCTGGGGGTCACCCTTATAGCAAGAGGTGTTGATTACACCAAGCTCACCTCCCTTGGGATGCTACTGACTCCATTCCTGGCATTCGCCAGTGTTGCCTGTCCACCAACCCCTCAAACTGGGTTGTCACTGCCTCCTTTCACAATACGACAAGGAGCATCCCTGCACCAGCCTTGACGCTGAGGCACTCCAAGCAGGGTGCCCAAAATCTCAACTCCTTGTACTTTTCAGTACATGTGAATAAACTGCAGTGCATGCACGTTACTCAGTTGATCACAGCCCAAATGACGTGCAACCAATCCCTCTCAGCTTTTACTCCTACATTTCTCTTGATAAACTTTTGTTCATCTTGACGGGGCAGTGAGGTTGGCGTAACGGTTACAGCGCCAGCGATCAGGACTGGGGTTCAAATCCCACGTTGTCTGTAAGGAGTTTGTATGTTCTCCCTGCTTCTGCGTGGGTTTTTCCCGGGGACTCCGGTTTCCTTCCATCATTCGAAATGTACCAAGGGTGTAGGTTGATTGGGTGTAAATTGGGTAGCATTGGCTCATGAGCCGAAATGGCCTATTACTGAGCTGTATGTCTACATTTATAATTTAAATTTAAATTTGACATTGATGATGTCTTGTGTTCCTGGTGAAGTGTCATCTTCACTTTCTCCCTTATTCCTGAAATTATTTCTGTTGTTTTCTTTGATTTTCATTTTCTCGATCCACGAACAACAGTAATTTGACCAGTTGCATCCACACTAACCAATGGTTGAGTTACCTGTCTGCATTAATCCTATTGGCCAGCCCTTGGCCTTGTAGCCTTCCATGCCTCAGCCATTCAAGTGCTCCCTAAGATGCTTCTTAAATGCCGTCAGTGACTCTGCTTCCACCATTCTCTCTGGCAGCACTATCCAAATACAATCCCCTTCAGAATTTCTTCTCCCTTACTCCAAATTGATATCCTCCAGTTTTGATTGATGGGGGAAGAGTTTCATGCAGTCTACCTCTAGTCTAACTCTATTGACCTCATTTCATATCCCCTCTCTCCTCCTCTGCTCCAGGGAGAGCAAATCCAGCCTCTCCTCCCAATTAAAACAATCCATCTTTGGCAACATGTACCCCTGGAAAGGTGGTGGGTGGGGAGAAGGTAGGAAAATGGGGTTGAAATGGATAGTAAGCCAGCCATGATGAAATGGTGGGGTGGGCTTGATGGGTAGAAGGGACTAATTAGACCAAAAGACCATAAGGCATAGGAGCCAAAAGAGACTATTCAGCCCATCAAGTCTGTCCCACCATTCAATCATGAGCTGATCCATTTTCCCCCTCAGCCCTACTGCCTGGCCTTCTCCCTATAATCTTTGATGCCCTGGCTAATCAAGAACCATTTAATCTCTGCCTTAAATACACCCAATGACCTGGCCACAAAAGCCTGTGACAACAAATTCCATAGATTTACCACCTTATAGCTGAAGAAATTGCTCCCCATCTCTGTTCTGAGCTGACGCCCTTCAATCTTGAAGTTGTGTGCTCTTGTCTAGACTCTCCCACCATGGGAAGCAGACATCTACTCTGTCCATAACTTTGATTCAAAATTTTTCAATGAGATCCCTCCTTTTTCTCCAAAATTCCAATGAATACAGGCCAAGACCTGTCCTGTGTGTTCACATCCTGTCATATGGTGACCAGAGGTGCATGAAGTGCTCCAGCTGAGGTCTGACTGATCCTCTCTGCTCAAGTCTGTGTAATCTAGGCCTTTCTTTATCTTGCTGACTTGCTATTGGCAAAGATCAAAAAGATTGTAAGATATTTCCCTTTTTAAAAATTCTTTCCGACATGCTAATTATCCTTAAAGATGCCCTGTAAAATGACAATAAGCTGCCACACTGTTCCCTTGGTCACTGAACAAACCAGCAATATTCTTCTTATAACCATATACAGCACAGAACAGGCCAGTTTGGCCCTACTAGTCCATGCCGGAACAAATCCCCACCCTCCTAGTCCCACTGACCAGAACCTGGTCCATACCCCTCCAATCCTCTCCCCTCCATGAAATTATCCAGTCTTTCCTTAAATGTAAATAACATCCCTGCTTCAACCACCTCCGCTGGAAGCTTATTCCACATCCCAACCACCCTTTGCGTGAAGGAATTTCCCCTCATGTTCCCCTTATAATTTTCCCCCTTCAATCTCAAACCATGCCCTCTGGTTTGTATATCCCCCACTCTTAATTGAACAAGCCTATCCACGTTGACTCTCTCTGTTCCTTTTAAAATCTTGAACACCTCCACCAAATCCCCCCTCAATCTTCTACGCTCCAGAGAAAAAAGCCCCAGGCTGCTCAACCTTTCTCTGTAACTCAAACCCTGACATCCTGTCAACATTCTCGTGAACCTTCTCTGCACTCTCTCTATTTTGTTTATATCCTTCCTATAATTTGGTGACCAAAAATGCACACAGTATTCCAAATTTGGCCTCACCAATGCCTTGTACAATTTCATCATAACATCCCAACTCTTGAATTCAATACTCCGATTTATGAAGGCCAACATTCCAAATGCCTTCTTCACCACTCAATCTACCTGAGTATCAACTTTGAGGGTACTATTTACCATAACTCCTAAATCCCTTTGTTGCTCTGCACTCCTCAATTGTCTACCATTCAATATATATGACCTATTTAGATTTGCCTTTCCAAAATTCAACATTTCACACTTATCAGTATTAAATTCCATCAGCCATTTCTCAGCCCACTCCTCTAGCTTTCCTATAACTCTTATTAAGCTACGGTAATCTTCCTCACTGTCCACAATACCACCAATCTTTGTATCATCTGCAAACTTACTTATCCAATTCACCACCCCTTCTTCCAGATCGTTAATATATATAACAAACAATAGTGGACCCAGGACCGATCCCTGAGGAACTCCACTAGTCACTGGCCTCCAATTTGACAAACAATTTTCTACCAGTACTCTCTGACACCTCCCATCCAACCATTGCTGAATCCATTTAACTACCTCCTTATTTATACCTAACCCCTTCACCTTTTTTCCTAACCTCCTGTGGGCAACTTTGTTAAAAGCTTTACTAAAGTCTAAATAGACAACATCCACAGGCTTCCCTTCATCAATCTTTTTTGTAACCCCCTCGAAAAACTCTATAAGGTTTGTTAAGCATGATCTACCCCTGACAAAACCATGCTGACTACTTCCTATCAATCCCTGTTCTTCCAAATATTTGTAAATGCCATCCCTCAGAACATTTTCCATCAACTTACCCACCACAGACGTCAAACTCACAGGTCTATAATTTCCAGGCTTACATTTGGACCCTTTCTTAAACAGAGGAACAACATGAGCCACCCTTCAATCCTTTGGCACTACCCCCGTGACCAGTGATATCCTAAACATCTCTGTTAATGGCTCCACTATCTGTACACTAGTCTCCCTGAGTGTCCTTGGGAATACTTTGTCCGGACCCGGAGATTTGTCCACCTTTATCTTGCCATCACTACCTCCTCGGTTATCCTTAAATGATTCATGACCTCGCCACTATTTTTCTTTACTTCAACTGGTACAATATTTTTTTTCCCTAGTGAATACCGAGGAAAAGAAATCATTTAAAATTTCCCCCATCTCCTCTGACTTCTCACTTAGCCTATCTACAAGGGGTCCAATTCTATCCCTCACTAATCTTTTACTTTTAATATACCTATAGAAACCCTTTGGATTTATTCTTACTCTGCCTGCCAAAGCCTCTTCGTGCCTCTTTTTGGCCTTTCTAATTTCTTTTTTAAGATTTTTTCTACACTCCTTGTCATCCTCTTTCAATTTCTCATCACCCTGCTGTTTATACCTCTTGTACACCTCCCTCTTTCTCCTAACCAAATTTCTAATATTCCTCAAAAACCAATGCTCCCTATGACTTCCAGCCTTTCCTTTGATCCTCACTGGGACATATCTACTCTGTACTCTCAAAATTTCTTCTTTGAATATTCTCCATTTTTCATTTACATCCTTTCCAGAAAAAATCATGTCCCACTCAATACTCCTCAAATCCATTCTTATTCCTTTGAAATTTGCTTTTCTCCAATCCAGAAACTCAACTTTAGGCCCTTCTTTGCTCTTCCCTAAAACTACCCTAAAACTAATAGAGTTGTGATCACTAGACCCAATTTGTTCTCCAACATTAACCTCAGACACCTGACCTATTTCGTTCCCTAACAGGAGATCCAGTATTACACCATCCCGAGTTGGCTCCTCTACGTATTGATTAAGAAAACTATCTTGTACACATTTGACAAACTCTAGCCCATCCAGCCCTCTTACTGTATGGGTATCCCAATCAATGTGAGGGAAGTTAAAATCTCCCATGATCACTACCTTATGTTTATTACACATATATGCTATCTCCTTACAAATTTGTTCTTCCAATTTTCTTGGCCCATTTGGTGGTCTATAATACACTCCTATTAGTGCCCTCATGCCTCCTCCACCCCTCAATTCCACCCAAATAGCCTCATTGGACGATCCTTCCAAACCATCCTGCCACCTCACAGCAGTAATGTCCTCCTTAACAAGCAGAGCAACTCCCCCCCCTTTTTTTTTTTACCCCCTGTTCTATCACATCTAAAACATTTGTATTCTGGAATATTTAGTTGCCAGTCCTGTCCCTCCTGTAACCAGGTCTCACTAATTGCCACAACATCATGATTCCAAGTGCCAATCCATGCTCTAAGCTCATCTACCTTGTTCACTATGCTTCTTGCATTAAAGTACATGCATTTCAGAGAATGACCCTCACATATATTCCCTTTTTTACCTTTTACCTTAACCTCCATCCTTCCTTTATTATCTTTATCATTCTTAATTAGGTGGCCATGCACCCCAGACACTGCTCACAAACTCTGCTCCCCAACCCCCTGCCAAACTAGTTTAAACCCTCCCCCACAGCTCTAGTAAATCTGCTTGCCAGGATATTGGTTCCCCTCCAGTTCAAGTGGAGTCCGTCCCTTTTGTACAGGTCTGACCTTCCCCAGAAGAGATCCCAATGATCCAAAAATCTTATCCGCTGCCCCCTGCACCAGCTCTTTAGCCACCCATTCAACCTCCACATCCTCCTATTATTACCCTCTCTAGCACGAGGTACTGGCAGTAATCCAGAGATTACTACCTTAGAGGTCCTGTTTTTTAACTTCCTGCCTAATTCTATGTATTCCTGTTTCAGGACCTCATCCCTACTTCTAACTAAGTCATTGGTCCCCACATGGACCACGACTTCTGGCTGCTCCTTCCCCTTGCAGAATTCTGTGAACTCGATCAGAGACATTCCTGACCCTAGCACCAGGGAGGCAACAGACCAACCTGGATCCCCGATCTCATCCAATAAACCTCCTATCTGTCCCTCTGACAAGTGAGTCCCCAACCACAATTACCCTGTTCTTATCCCTCCTTCCCTTCTGAGCCTCAAGGGCAGCCCCTGTGCCAGAGACCTGACCCCCACGACTCGTCCCTGATAGGCTGTTCCCCCCAGCAGTATCCAATGCCGAATACATGTTGCTGAGGGGCACTTCCACTGGGGTACTCTGCACTGGCACTCTCCCTCCTTTCCTCACAGTCACCCAATTCCCTGACTCCTGCCTTCTAGGGGTGACTGTCTCCCTGTAACTCCTCTCTATCACTGCCTCTGCTTCTGTTATGATCCTCAGTTCATCCAATTGCAACTCAAGCTCTCTAACACGGTCGCTCATGAGTTGCAATTGGATGCACCTTTTGCAGGTGTAGTCGTCAGGAACAGCTGTGCTGTCTCTGACTTCCCACATCCCACAATTGGAGCACTTGACTACCTCAGCTGACTCCATTACCTCCTTTCCAATGTATATAGGTTATTTAAAAGAAAAACTAAGCAAATCATACTAAAAGACTAACCAAAAAGGATACCTTACCACACAGGGAGCTCCTTCTTAGCCCCTGCTCACCGAAGTCCCTCGAGCCAAAGTCCCAAGTCTCCACTCCTTCACTGCCTCACTTAATCTTCATTTGATTGCTGAGGAACTTTCTATCCCATTGCCCTTTGCTTAACAAATTCTTTCAACCATCTTTACCCAAGGGGACTGCATTCCTAGACCACCATGGCAAATTGCTTCACCATTACAGCCCCATGGGCAACTGTAATTAGATGGAGGATAACTTGCCCTTTGACTTAATGACTATGCATTACTCTGTCATGGGGAGAGTGTTAGATTGTATCCATGCACGATTGTATTGTTAATGTAACTGAGTTAAACCCCTTTGTACCAGTTGAGACGGACAATTTCTTTCTGGGTTATGCTCACCTCTTGCCCCAGCCCAAAACCAACCTTCCTGTGAGAGTGAGCTCACCTTGTCTGATGTTCTCAGCTGCCATCATCCATCTCTTGCAGGACCACTTGATGTTCCCACGAATGTTGATGAAACTGGTCTGCCTGCGGACTCTGAGCAGTGTCCATTCTGAACAAGTCTTCGCACTGCGGCTCCAGGATAAACAGTTGCCACCCCTCCTCTCAGAGATCTGGGACATGCAGGAATGATTTTGGGACTGACTGTGAAGGACCCATCTCACTCAGCCTGGGAAGGAGGGTCATGAGTGGATGGGGTAACAAAAGGGCTCGGTTCACAGGAAGGAGGAGGGAGAGCACCAACCAGAATTATCAATGCAAACGCCTTACAGAGATGCTTTGAAATGAGTTTTTAAGTTGGATGTAGACAGATCCATTTTGCTAAGCTTGGATTAGATGATTGGCCTATTTTGACATTAACCAATGGTCTTAATGTTGCCTTCAGACTACACGGAACTCACCAGAAGCAGGCTGGTCTCTGCTGGGTTCAGCACGATCAGAGTGTGGAGTCAGCTGCTCTCATCTTTGCGACGTAACCAACGTCAGCAGTTGGCTTAGGACATGGACTTTATTCATCATGGGACAGGCAATGGAAAATCCCTAAGGGAGCTTTAGCGGAGTAACAAGATTTAGAGCAAACCCTGTATCAAAAGCGAAAATATTTTTGTTACTAATGCACTAAAAGCAATCTAATTCCTGCACAATAATATTCATTTGGCATCTGTTATTCAATCCAAGCTGGTATTTACTTAGGCCAGTGTTTCCCTAACTGGGCTCCGCAGAAAAGTCCAGGGGTTCCGCAGAAGAAATGACAGGGATTAGTAGGGGAGACACGTGCGACCCTCCGCCAATGCTCACCTCGGTTGCTCTTGCACAATACCCGCTCCCCATCCCTGCTCCAATCAGCACCTGGGCTTACATGTCTGACAAAGGGTCCGATGGCAGGGGTGGGGGGGTGGTTTGGCATGGGTATTTTTTGAATGCCTTCTTGATAGTGCACGACTGCTTGTGAATGCAGTAAGTGGAGCTCCCCAAGAGCCGAGTGAATTAACCAGTCCAGACTGCTTCCTCTTTGCAGTGACTTCCTTGCTGGGTTCTCTTTCCTCTCAGACACTTTCATAGACTAGAATCCATAAATAATAACACCTGGACTCCCAGATCAGTACCTATTTTACAGTGTTTACTACTCCCAAGCTGGAGACCACTGTTGACCAGGTTAACCAGATTGTCACAGAAATGTTTTTCCTGTAAGTACACAGTTTTGGTGTTCTACAAAGGGCATCTCCCTTTCCGATACCCTGAGCCATTTTCTATATATAAGAGAATGGAAATAGTGGAATGTTTTGCACATCTCTGAGTGCAGCCCCAACATCAGTAAAGCATAACGCTGTACAGAACCAACCAACCTGCTCTTACGGTTCTGTACAAAATCTTAAACATTAGTCGCCCCCAGCACATTGCTAAGGCTTACACTGAATGTAATTGGTACCACCTTCGATCTCAGACCCTTGACTTGTGTCCTCTGGAACGAAAAAGGCAGCTAACGCACAAGAACACAGTGGTTCCTCTGGCAAAGCTGCTGCCTCATTGGGCCAGCGACCCAGGTTCAACCCCAACCTTGGCTGGCTGCTGTCAGTGTGGAGTTTGCATGTTCTTCCCGTGACTCCTGTGATCTCCTCCCAATGACGTGAAGGTCGGTATGTTAATTGGCCGCTGTAAACTGCCCTTTGTATAGTGAGTGGGAGAGGTGGTGGAACTCCAGGGAGAATCATGATTGGATTAGTGCACATGGGTGCTTAATGGTCAGCGCAGATACAGAGGGCAGAATCATTCCTTGACCTCTTCCCAACTGCACATCATCCTGAATGGGAACACATTCAGTTTCTGCTGGGTTACATTTCTGGAATTCTTTAATTATCAGCTCCATATCAAACCCAGCACTTTGGCAGTATGGTCACTGACATCTAACCATGGTACGAGTAACACTTGCCTACTCATGCAGAGAGTTTGCATAGTTGCAGTGTCTCTTGTGCTCTTCCAACACCTGTTCCAAGGAGAGAAATTTCAGGTTCTTCTACCAGTCCATGTAACTGGAATCCCTTTTCCCCGCAATCATTCCAGAAGGTCACTTCTGTTCAAATGCTACATCCCCTCCTGCATCTGTTTGTTAATGCAAGCGATTGTCATACTCAAACGTAGCCTGGAAGAAATTCGACATCATGTAGTGGTAGAGTTGTCACGGTTAATTTGTGTGTGAATGAATGTGTACGTGACAGAGGGAGAAAGAGAGTGTATGTGAGGGAGTCAGAGAGACAGTGTGTGTGAGAGTGTACATATGCAAGTATGTAGATGTGTGGGAGTATGGTGTTTGCATTAGAGAGATGAGAAGGGGTAAAGGAGTGAGAAAGGTTAAATGGCAGCTGGAGAAATGACTACAAGGTGCATGAAAATGGTGCTTGGTTGGAGTCACGTTCTGAAAACTCCATCGTAAGTCGAGAAAACCGCAAGTTGATAATAGATACTGTCCGGTACCTGGTTTAGGTGGCGCTGCTGTCGATTGATTAAGTTGTACAGGTATCACCATTAACATTAACATCTGAAATCCCACTGGGCATGAAGATTGCTTGCAGCTTTGAACTAAAATTAATTGCTGGATGGTGGGGATGTTAACATCAATTTTCTTCTCTTCTGATTAAGCTTGAGAGCAGCTCATTGAGTCGTTGAATGACTCAAAGACTTGTTGACTCAAACCAAGGCTTTTATTAACAAAAGACTGGAGCGTGGTGCATTGAGGTCGACCAGTCCAGACTGACCTAGGTCTGGTTAGGTGCAGCCTTTTATGACCTGGCTAGTAGGTGTGGCTACAGCTCTTAGCCAATCATTATTGCTATATACAAATATATACAGTGGTGATAGGATCCCATACTATCACAGGGGCCTCGACACTTCTTGATGGTTTATCAGGCGTAGTCTTCAGGAAGATATCAATTTTGACTGGACAGTTTGTTTTTTTTCTTTTCATTGTATATTTCTCTGTAGCAAGCAAGAGCTTCCTGTCAGCTCTTGCAAATCTCTCATA
This sequence comes from Narcine bancroftii, assembly GCF_036971445.1. Classification (NCBI taxonomy): domain Eukaryota; kingdom Metazoa; phylum Chordata; class Chondrichthyes; order Torpediniformes; family Narcinidae; genus Narcine; species Narcine bancroftii. Next base: position 251,005,851 of record NC_091469.1, on the reverse strand, counting down.
ATTGACTTCCGTTTCTTCTAACATCTGTACTCCACTATTCATAGTAGCGAGCACCTCAGCCACTCTCTTTGCTGTGAACTATATTGGTGCTTCGTGGTATAACTTCCAGCTCCTCATTGGAAAGCTCTCCAGCCTCAATGCCAACAAGCTGATGAATGCCTTCTTCATCCATTTCCAATTCTAGCTGTTCCCAAGCACTAATATCTTGTTATTTATTTTATAAACAGTAGAATCTTTGTTAAAGTCTTTGAAAGTATTCACAAATGTCTTCAAAAATTTCTTCCAAATGCCGTTCATGCATTGCCTTGTTACTTCTTCCCATGCGCTCGGCCACATTCAATCAATTCAAGAGCCTGGGCAAACATTTGGTGTAAATAGTACGTAGCTATTGCACCTTGCTCTATTGATTGAATGAGCGGTTATGTTCAGTGGCAAAAATACAACCTTTATATCAGGATGCATGTTGCCGATGGGCTGTGGTTGCCCTAGAGCATTGTCAACAGTCAGAAGAATCTTGAGTGGTATGTTGTCTTGACAACAATATTCTTTTGCCTGGGGAATAAAACAGTTCAAAAACCAGTCTTCAAATAATGCTAATATCATCCAGACTTTCTTGTTATGGCGATAATAAACAGGAAGCATACACCTGCTGACATTCTTGAATGCTCTAGGGTTCTCAGTATGGTAGATTAAGAAAGGGTTCGATTTGAACCCTGCAACATTTCCACCCAAAAGCAACGTTACACGGTCTTTGAATCCTGGCATTGTTTTGGCTTCTTGATGAATGTAGGTACACTTACATTTCTAGAACAAGCTCGTTTCATCAACATTAAATATTTTTCATCAACAATGATCCTACAGTGCAAAAAGAACAAGAAAATGATCAGACATAGTCGAGTCGAAGGTCAGTAAAAGTCATTTTACTCAGTCACGCATAGCTTTTTAAAACCCTGCACGTTCCAAATGATGTCATCGTATTCTGATGTCACGACGTCACTCAGAACCTCCCGAGCCGATTTGATTATGCCTCCAGTGAGTCGCTACATGCCACCACCTCCTCCAAACCAGCGATAGGAGGCTAAACCTATCTAAACCCATTACTGTCCACCGCTCCTGGGCGGTCGTCCACACCTTCACATTGAGGTTTGTGGTAAGGGCCGATCGAGGTTGAGATGAGTAGACTTTAGTCAGTCATTCGTAAATGTCCCTAGATGCCCCCCAATTTCCAGTACACAAGTTGTATAATTGTTTTGTAGCACTCTGAAGGGGCCCTTATGTGGCTTCTGTCAGGGTGTCTCTACACACAAACTCACAGTCCCGCAGTTCCTTTTGGATGAAGGGTGTCATTGATCCATGCCTTGACGTGGGAACCGGGGCTAATTTTCCAAGCCATTCCTGCAGTCTGTCTAAGACTTCAGTCGGTGGCACCTTCTGTCCACATGCAGTGGGCACAAACTCCCCAGGTACAATGAGCGGGGCTCCATAAACCAACTCATCCGATGAGGAGCTGAGATCCTCCTTGGGTGCCATTCTTATTCCCAGAAGGATCCAGGGAAGCTCGTCTGCCCTATCAGGTCCCTCGAGGCAGGTCATCATGTGCCTTATGGAATTGCTCCACCAGGCCATTCAACTGCGGGTAGTAGGCTGTCATGTGGTGGAGCTGCATTCCCAGCATTGTGACAAAACGTCCCAGCGTACAGAGGTAAACTGTGGACCTTTGTCAGAGGTGACATGTGTGGGTAGGCTGAACCGAGATACACAGGCAGAAATAAAAGCTTTGGTACATGAATCGGTCAATGAGTCCATCATAGGAAAGGCCTCCAGCCACCTAACATCTGTTGATGACCATTATCAAATACCTCGACCCTCGTGACACTGGAAGCGGGCCGATAATGTCGACATACACATGGTAGAATCTGTGCTGTGGAGGCTGGAAAGGCTGAAGCAGCGCATTCACGTGCCTTTGCACTTTTGCAGAATGGCCATCCATGCACGCCTTTGCCCTTTAGATGACCTGCATTTTGAGTCAATGCCATACAAACTTGTCGGTTATCAGGTGGACCATTGGAGGGGTGGGACATTCTGCGAATGGCATCGAAAATGCAACATCTCCATGCAGCAGGGATGATAGGGAAAGGCTGACCTGTGGAAACATCGCCCAGGAGAGTGGTACCTTGCGGCTCAAAGGCTACATCCTCAATTTGCAGATTCGAGTCAGCAGTTCTATAAGCCAGGAGTTCGTCGTCCTGGTGCTGTAGCCCACACCTGGAAAGAGGGAATGTATTGCTTGAACGAAGAAGCAGGACAGAGCATCAGCCACCACATTACTCGAACTGGAGATGTGTTTAATCCTGGTTGAAAACTCGGATATGTAACATCAGTGATGTTGCTGGTGGACTGATCAGGGATCTGATGCCTTCGCGAAGGCAAACATTAGCAGTTTATGGTCAGTAAAAACCGTGAACTCCCTGCCTTCCAAAAAATAGCAGAAGTGTCTGACCATTTAGGTACAGCATCAGCAGTTCCATATCGAATGTGCTGTCTTTCATTTCTGGAGGGTGGTGCCTTCTAAAAAATGCTAGAGGCTTCCATTGTCCAAAACCCCAGTCTACTGCTGCATCAGACACATCTGTTGTCAAGGTGGTTGGCACATCCATTTATGGATAGACCAGCAATGTTGCCTTCGCTAGGGCATTTTTGGCCTGCTGGAATGCTACCGTTGCCTCTTCCGTCCATTCGAGTTCTTTGGCATCACTGGACATGAGGTCGAAAAGGGGTTTCATAATATAAGCTGCAGAGGGTAGAAAGCAACGATAGAAATTGACCATCCCCACAAATTCCTGGAGTCCTTTGATCATATTGGGCCTCGCAAATTTGAGGATGATTTCCACCTTGCCAGGCAATGGAACGACGCTCCAGCTGCTGATCTGATGTCCCAAGAACTCGACAGAGGACTGTCTGAATTGGCAGGGTTTACATTTAGCCTGAACTCCTGTAGGCAATGGCAGAGTAAACGCAGATGCTGCAGGTACTCTTTGCTGGCAACAAGAATGTTGTCCAAGTATTCGAAAAGGAAGTCCATTCCATGCCCCACTGCACCCATTAGTCACTGGAATGTTCTCAAAAATTTGAAGAGGCCAAATGGTCTTTGGCACATCCTCTGGGTTTACAGGTATTTGGTGGTATCCATGCACTGTCAATTTTAGAAAATGTCCTGGCCTCATGAAAATTATCTGTAAAGTCCTTTATATGGGGAACAGGGTAGTAGTCTGCAGTGGTTCATTGAGACACCTGTAATCCCCACAAGGTCTCCAGCCTTCCATGACTTTGGGCACCATATGTAGCGGGGAAGCCCACGGGCTATCAGACCTACGTATGATTCCAAGTTCCTCCAGTTTGTGGAACTCTTGTTTTGCAAGCCGCAACTTGTCAGGTGGCAGACGTTGGGTTCGGTCATGTAGAGGAGGTCCTTGGGTGAGGGTGTGGTGTGCGACACCATGTTTGAGTGTGGCAGTAAAGAACTGGTGAGTGACAATGTCCAGAAAATCTGCAAGAAGTTTGGCAAATTCGTTGTTCGAATACTCCTCGGAGTCTAGGTGCGGGACGGGTAATTTGGCTTTTCCAAGGCAGAAAGTCTGGAATATTGTGGTGTTCACCAACTGGCACATTTTAAAGTCCACCGTCAGTGAGAGGGCTCTGATGATGTCGGCACTCAGCAACAGCTGGGACACAGCAACAAGAATGAACTTCCATGTGAACTTAATGTCTCCAAATTTCAGGGTATATTCAGTGTACCATGTATAACCATATAACCACTTACAGCACAGAACAGGCCAGTTCGGCCCTACTAGTCCATGCCGTAACAAATCCCCACCCTCCTAGTCCCACTGACCAGCACCCAGTCCATACCCCTCCAGTCCTCTCCATGTAACTATCCAGTCTTTCCTTAAATGTAACCAACGATCCCGCCTCAACCACGTCTGCCGGAAGCTCATTCCACATCCCTACCACACTTTGCGTAAAGAAATTTCCCCTCATGTTCCCCTTATAATTTTCCCCCTTCAATCTTAAACCATACCCTCTAGTTTGAATCTCCCCCACTCGTAATTGAAAAAGCCTATCCACATTTACTCTGTCTGTCCCTTTTAAAATCTTAAACACCTCTATCAAGTCCCCCCTCAATCTTCTACGCTCCAGAGAAAAAAGCCCTAGTCTGCACAACCTTTTCCTGTAACTCAAACCTTGAAATCCTGTCAACATTCTCGTGAACCTTCTCTGTACTCTCTCTATTTGTTTATATCCTTCCTATAATTTGGTGACTAAAACTGTACACAGTACTCCAAATTTGGCCTCACCAATGCCTTGTACAATTTCATCATAACCTCCCTACTCTTGAATTCAATACTCCGATTTATGAAGGCCAACATTCCAAATGCCTTCTTCATCACAGCATCTACCTGAGTATCAGCCTTGAGGGTACTATTTACAATCACTCCTAAATCCCTTTGTTGCTCTGCACATCTCAATAGCCTACCATTTAATGCATATGACCTATTTAGATTTGCCTTTCCAAAATGTAACACCTCACACTTATCTGTATTAAATTCCATCAGCCATTTCTCAGCCCACACCTCCAGCCTTCATAAATCACCTTTTAATCTACGGTAATCTTCCTCACTGTCCACAACACTACCGCAAACATGCTTATCCAATTCTCCACCCCTACTTCCAGATTGTTAATATATATAACAAACAATAGTGGACCGAGGACCGATCCCTGAGGAACTCCACTAGTCACCGGCCTCCAATTGGACAAACAATTTTCTACCACTACTCTCTGACACCTCCCATTCAACCATTGCTGAATCCATTTCACTACCTCCTTATTTATACCTAATGCCTCCACCTTTTTTCCTAACCTCCTGTGGGGAACTTTGTTAAAAGTTTTACTAAAGTCTAAATAGACAACATCCACAGCTTTCCCTTCATCAACCTTTTTTGTAACCCCCTTGAAAAACTCAATCAGGTTTGTCAAGCATGATCTACCCCTGACAAAACCATACTGATTACTCCTTATCAATCCTTGTACCTCCAAATATTTCTAAATACCATCCCTCAGAACACTTTCCATCAACTTACCCACCACAGATGTCAGACTCACGGGCCTATAATTCCCAGGTTTACATTTGGACCCTTTCTTAAACAACGGAACTACATGCGCCACCCTCCAATCCTTTGGCACTACCCCCATGACCAGTGACATCCTAAATATCTCTGTTAATGGCCCCACTATCTGTCCACAAGCCTCCCTGAGTGTCCTTGGGAATATTTTGTCCGGTCCCGGAGATTTATCCACCTTTATCTTTTTCAACACAGCCATCACTACCTCCTTGGTTATCCTTATATTCTTCATGACCTCCCCACTATTTTTCTTTACTTCAACTGGGTCAATATTTTTTTCCCTAGTGAATACCGAGGAAAATAAATCATTCAAAATTTCCCCCATTTCCTCTAACTTCTCACTCAGCCTACCTTCGCTATCTACAAGGGGTCCAATTTTATCCTTCACTAATCTTTTACTTTTAATGTACCTATAGAAACCCTTTGGATTTATATTTACTCTGTCTGCCAAAGCCTCTTCGTGCCTTTTTTTGGCCTTTCTAATTTTTTTCTTAAGAAATTGAACTGTTATTCACCACAGTGAGTGCTGGATTCACCCTCCTGGTATGGGTGTCAAAGCCTAAAGGAGGAAGGACACTAACCTCCGCACCCGTGTCAACTAGAAATTTGCGCTGGGAGAGTTTGTCCCAGCCTTAGAGTAGGCTGTCACAATGGCCATGGCGTTTTCCTGAAAGTGTGCAAGGGGGTTGGCAGTGGCGAACTCCATAACCCCAACATTCATGGTAAAAACAGCAGGTAGTTGTCACAGATTTATGCTTGTCCGTGGGAATGTCCACCCTCGATGCGGTACTCATGGAGCCTGGGCCTTTGGGTGTGACGCAACACTAATTTCTGTGGGCCTTGCATCTTGCTGTTTCGCACACTACAGAATGTCTGCGCAGGCGGCCACTGTTCGAGGGTTAACAAAATCCTTGTCAGCCAACATGATGTCTTCTGGCATATGCTTTAAAAACAACTGCTTGAAGAGCAAGCAAGGCTTATGGCTGTCTGCCAATACCAACATGTCGCTCATTAACTCTGAATGGGTGTGGTCCCCAGGCCATCGATGTGGAGGAGCCGTAGAGTTTGCTCATGTTGAGAGAGACCATAAACCCAGAGAAGGAGGGTTTTTAGGGCTTCGTATTTGCCAAAAGCTGGTGGGTCCCGAAGGAAATCCATTACTTGACTGGCCGTGTCCTGGTCGAGGGCACTTACCACATGATAGTATTTATGACATCCACTTCTATCTTGTGAATGTTCAGCCTGTCTGAACCAAACTTCTGGTCCAAAAGGCAGGCAGTTCGAGCAAAACTGCTGCATTGTGCATGTTTGGGCCCATCGGGGACACCAATACAGCAACTGTATCACAGTGTGAAATGAGAAAATGATCAAATGTAGTCAAGTCGAAGTTCAGTAAAAATCATTTAGTCAAACAGTCACGCGCAGCTTTTGTAAACCACGCACGTTCCAAATGATGTAGAAACAATGAAACATAGAAGATAGGAACAGGAGTAGGTCATTCGACCCTTCGAGCCTGCTCCGCCATTCAACGAGATCATGGCTGATCTTAAAGTTCAGTACCTCGTCCCCGCCTTCTCTCCGTAACCTTTAATACCCTATACTGAAGAAATATATCTAATTCCCTCTTAAATATATTCAATGAACCTGCCTCTACTGCCCTCTGTGGCAATGAATTCCACAGATTCACCACCCTCTGGGTAAAGAAATTCCTCCTCATCTCGGTCCTAAATGGTTTGCCTATTATCCTCGAACCATGGCCCTGGGTTCTGGACTCCCCCACCATTGGAAACATCCCTTCTGCATCCACTCTGTCCAGTCCTGCCAGAATTTTATATGTCTCTATGAGATCCCCTCTCAATCTTCTAAACTCCAGCGAGTACAATCCCAATTTGCGCAATCTTTCCTCATAAGTCATTCCTGCCATTCCAGGTATCAGCCTGGTGAATCGCCTCTGCACTCCCTCCATTGCAAGAACATCCTTCCTTAGATAAGGTGACCAAAACTGCACACAATATTCCAGGTGGGGTCTCACCAAGGCCCTGTACAGCTGCAGTAAGGTATCCTTGTTCCTGTACTCAAACCCTCTTGATATGAAGGCCAACATACCATTTGCTTTTTTAACCGCCTGCTGTACCTCCATGCTCGCCTTCAGAGACTGGTGTACAAGTACCCCTAGGTCTCTCTGCACTTCCCCATCTCTTAATCTATTGCCATTCAAATAGTAATCTGCCCTCCGGATTGTATTACCAAAGTGGATAACCTCACATTTATCCACATTGTAGTGCATTTGCCATGTATCTGCCCAGTCCCTCAATTTATCCAAATCACAGTGGAGCTTCCTGACCCCCCCTCTTCCATGCACACAACCCCTCCTAGCTTAGTGTCATCTGCAAATTTGGAGATATTACATCCAATCCCCTCATCCAGATCATTAATGTAAATTGTGAACAGCTGGGGTCCCAGTACAGATCCCTTTGGCACCCCACTGGTCACCGCATGCCACTCAGAAAATGAGCCATTTAATCCAACTCTCTGTCTTCTACCTGCCAGCCAGTTCTCAATCCACATCAATACTTTGCCCCCAATCCCATGAGCCTTGATTTTGGAAGCCAGTCGTTTATGCGGGACCTTATCGAAGGCCTTTTGGAAGTCCAGGTACACCACATCCACTGGCTCTCCCCCATCTATTTTACCTGTCACCATCTCAAAGAATTCCAATAGATTTGTCAAGCACGATTTACCTTTTGTAAATCCATGTTGACTCTGTCCGATCCCTTCTCTGCTAGTCATATGCTCCTCTATTACATCCTTAATAATGGATTCCATCATTTTGCCCACTACTGATGTAAGGCTCACCGGCCTATAATTCCCTGCTTTTTCTCTACCCCCCTTTTTAAATAGTGGGGTAACATTAGCTACCCTCCAATCCATGGGTACTGATCCTGAGTCTATCGAGTTCTGGAAAATAATTCTTAAAGCATCTGCTATCTGAATGGCCACTTCCTTAAGTACCCTAGGATATGGATTATCAGGCCCCTGGAATTTATCTGCCTTCAATCCCATCAATTTCCCCAAGACCATGTCCTTAGAGATACTGATTTCTTTCAGTTCCTCCCTTGCATTAGTCTCTATGTTTCCCAAAATCCTTGGGAAGTTATTTGTATCCTCTCTTGTGAAAACAGAACTAAAGTAAGAATTTAATTGCTCTGCCATTTCCTTATTCCCCTTTATATATTCCCCTGATTCCAACTGCAAAGGACCTACTCTGGATTTCACCAATCTTTTCCTCTTGACATATTTATAAAAGCTTTTGCAGTCGGTTTTTATATTTTCCGCAAGCTTACTTTCGTAATTTATTTTTGCTCTCTTGATTAATCCCTTTGTCCTCCTTTGGTGCATCTTGAACTGCTCCCAGTCTTCGGTTGTGGTACTTTTTTTGGCCAATTGATATGCTCTCTCTTTGTCGTCACATTGTGCACAGTGCAGCTCTTCCTTAAAAACTTTGGCAGCTTCAGTATTGGCACTTGCTACGTCAATACTGACCTTCACATTATGAACATTTTGACACATTTTGAAGCATTGGAACCTCCATGACTTGCAGTAAACGTTTGCGTGCACATAGGATCATCAGAACACTCTCTAAGTGTATCAAAAAGGCTTCTTGCTTAGCTTGTATTGTCAGTGGCTAAGTGGTATCCCCTTTTGTATTTGATCTTCTATTCATGTGACAAACAATCTTTCCATATCATCAATGGGCCCAGCTCTTTTCTTCGTGATGATCGTGGAACTCACTGATGTTAACGATTTCACTGCATCACTGATTCGATTCATACACTCTTCACCCTCTCCCACTGGGAGAACCATAGAACACTACAGCACAGAAAACAGGCCATTTGGCCCTTCCAGTCTGTGCTGAAACATCATTCCACTCGTCCCACTGACCTGCACCCAGTCCATAACCCTCCAGACCGCTCCCATCCATGTATCTATCCAATTTATTCTTAAAGCATAAGAATGAGCCTGCATTAACCACGTCAGGTGGCAGCTCATTCCATGCTCACACCATTTGCTGAGTAGAGGTTCCCTCTAATGTTCCCCCAAAACTTTTCACCTTTCACCCTAAAGTCATGTCCTCTCATATTTATCTCTCTTAATCTAAGTGGAAACAGCCTATTAGCATTTACTCTGTCTATACGCCTCATAATTTTGTATCAAATCTCCCCTCATTCTTCTATGCTCCAAAGGATAAAGACCCTACCTGTTTAATCTTTCTCCATCCAGCCAATGTCAAGTCCACTTTACTACCTCACCATGAATACTGAGCAACTGAACCTTCCTGACTAAACTCCCATGTAGGACCTTGTCAAAGGCCTTATTAAAGTCCATGTAGAAAATATCCACAGCCTTTCCTTCATCACCTTTTCTGGTAACCTCCTGGAAAAAATAACTCCATAAGATTGGTTAAACATGACCTACAAAGCGACATTGACTATTTCTAATCAGTACTTGGCTATCCAAATAATTGTATATCTGATCCCTAAGAACACATCCCAATACCTATAACTGATGTAAAGCTCACCGGCCTATAATTTCCTGGTTTATTTTTGGAGCCTTTTTTAAACAATGGAACAATGTGAGGTACTCTCCAGTCCTCCAGCACCTCACTTGTGTTTAAGGACATTTTAAATATTTCTGCCAGAGCCCCTGCAATTTCTACACCAGCCTCCCTCTTGTCAGGAATATCTTGTCAGGCCCTAGGGATTCATCATCCTTTATTTATCTTAAGACAGCAAGCACCTCCTTCTCTTTAATCTGTACAGGTTCCATGACCTCACTGCTTGTTTTCCTTACTTCCTTCGACTGAGCCACTTTCCTGAGTAAATACTGAAGCAAAACCCCATTTAAGTTCTCCATCTTTTCTGGCTCCATACAGAGCCCACCACTTTGATCTTCAAGGGGACTAATTTGTCTCATCATTTTGTTCTTAATATACCCTGTAGAAACCCTTAGGATTTTCCTTCACATTGTCTGCCGAAGCAACTTCACGTCTTCTTTTAGCCCTCCCTGATTCCTTGCTTTTTTTCTTGGATTTTCATTTCCTCCATGTTTCCTATACCTGCTATACACCTCTTTCTTCTTTCAAAACAGATCCCCATTTTCCCATGAAGACAATTCCCTCTGCCTGTTAACTTTGCCTTTGATCCTGACAAGAATATACAAACTCTGTACTCTCAAAATTTCAGCTTTGAAGGTTTTCCACTTACCTCGCATATCCGTCCAAGGAAACACCATCCCAATCCACGTATTCTAGATCCTTTCTCATTTCCTCAAAATTGGCCTTTCTCCAATTTAGAATTTCAACCTGAGGCCCAGACCTAACCCAGACATAATTAACTTGAAACTAATGGCATTATGATCTTTGGACCAAAAATGTTCCCCTACACATACTGCTGTCACCTGTCCTGTCTTATTCCCTAATAGGAGATCCACTATTGCACTCTCATTGGTACCTCTATATGTTGATTTATAAAATTTTCCTGAACACATTTGTAAAACTCCCAGCAATCTATAATACAACCCCATGAGTGTGGTTATACCTTTCCTTTTCCTCAGCTCCACCCATATAGCCTCTGTAGATGAGCCCTCTGGTCTGTCCTGCCTGAGCCCAGCTGTGATATTTTCCGAGATGAGCAATGCCACTCCTCCCCCTTTCATCCCCCCCATTCTATTATGTCTGAAACAACAGCAGCCCAGAACACTGCCCCTCCTTCAACCAAGTTTCACTGATGGCCACAATGTCATAATTCCATGTGCCAATTCACACTCTTAAGCTTGTCTTCCTTTCCTACAATACTCCTTGCTTTGTAATAGATGCACCTGAGAATATTTCCACCGCATAAAACCCATTGACTTCTAACAATGCATGTAATTTTCACATCGTCTTTTTCTTCCTCCATTTCTCTATCTGCTCTGGCACCCTGAGTTCCATTACCCTCCAAACCTAGTTTAAACCCACCGGAGCAGCACTCGCAATCCTTACCACAAGGATATTTGTCCCCTTCCAGTTCAGATGGAAACTGTCCCATTGGAACAGGCCCCACCTTCCTTAGAAGAGAGCCCAATGATTGAGAAACCTGAAGTCCTCCCTCCAACACCATGTCTTTAGCCACATGTTAAGCTGCATCTCACCTCACTAACATGTGGCATGGGTAGCAAATCTGAGGTCAATACCCTGAAGGACCTGTCCTTTAACTGTCGTGGTTCATTGAATGCCAAGAATGACCAGGAGACACAGAAGAATAATTCTGGAAGTTAGTTGTCAGCCATGGACCCCAACTGCCTGGTTTACTCTCTAGCCAGTCAAAAAACTGATGTCCAAGCCCTGCATTTTGTTTAACTTCTTTCCTTAATTTTTTAATTTTATCCATTACCTTTGTAAAAGATCCCTCAGGGCTAGTGTTATTTGGTATAAAAGTACACCTTTTTCCACCAGTAGCCAGTCTAACACTTGTCTATTTTGCCATGCCATTTTACTGGTGGCACCTAATTGCTGTCCTAAGGCTTCAAGTGCGTCATCAATGTAATTGATAAATCTCTGTTGATTGTAATATATATAATTTATCCATTCAATGTTTTTACTAACCCCTATCATGGCCTCCCATCTAGTGGCAATTTCATTTCTTGCCTGAAATTCATTGGGATACCCCTAGGCTATCGATTTGAACTGTCGAGTTGGACTCATGTTTTCTCTTTTTCCGTTGCATTGTCTGGTGGAACAAGGTGCCAAATTGTACTTCAGGGGACACTGCAGCCTCTTGAATTAGCATAACACACACACAGGTACCTGCCCTCGTTTCCCCCAAGGAACATACTGTAACTGCCTTTGTCCTTTTCGATAACAGTGGCATTATTCTCCCCTCCTTTCCCTTCTTGCTCTGACTTTCTCCCCTATCCGACTCCTCATCACTTCATTTCTCTTTTTTTTTCTTAGATTTGGCTCTGGGTTTGTAATTTTTAATGAGTTCCTCCATCTCATCACATCAACTTACATGGAAAGATCCTTCTTTTGGCCATTTTGTAATGAGATTTTTGGTTCTCTTTTCCCATTTCTCCAAAATTTCTGTGATCTAATTTTGGCTTCCTGAAACCTTTTACTCAGTATTTCTACTGCCGTTCCTTTTTCTGTCATGTTGCTCTTTGGTAAGGTGTTCCTCAGAATTTCTCAACTTATTTATACTTTTGCTACTTTACCTGCACTACTTTTATGTCTATGCATGCAACAAAGGGACTGCAGTTAGAATGGGTGACTTTAATCTACATGTAAATTGGGTGAACCAAATTGGTAAGGGTAATGAGGAAGAGGATTTCTTAGAATGCATGCGGGATTGTTTTCTAAATCAGCATGTTGAGGAATTGATGAGGGAAGAAGCCATTCTAGACTGGACACTGAGTAAATGGAGAAGGGTTATTGCAGGGATTAAAGTCAGATAAATCCTCAGGGCTGGATGGTCTGCACCCAAGAGTGGTGAAGGAAGTAGTCCAGGAAATAGTGGATGCATTAGTGATAATTTTTCAAACCTCCTTAGATACTGGATTAGTTTCTGAGGATTGGAGGGTGGCCAAAGTAACCCTACTCGGGAAACTACAGACCAGTTAGCCTGACATCAGTTGTAGGGAAGGCACTAGAATCAGTTATTAAAGAAGCAATCACAGTACATTTGGAGAGTAGTGGTATCGTCGAACAGAGTCAGCATGGTTTTGTGAAGGGAAAATCATGTTTGACGATCCTAATAGAGTGATGTAGAATGACTTACTTTAGTAAGTCATTTGATAAGGTTCTGCACAGAAGACTAGCATATAAACTTAAAGAGCACGGTATAGGAGGTATGGTATTAAGGTGGATGGAGAATTGGTTGATGGACAGGAAGCAAAGAGTAGGTATAAATGGGTTCTTTTCGGAATGGCAGCCAGTGACTAGTGGGGTACCGCAGGGCTCTGTGCTGGAGCCACAGTTGTTTACAATATATATCAACTACTTAGATGTGGGAAAAGATAGCAATATGTCAAAATTAGCAGAAGTTGGGTAGTGGGGTTGACTGTGTTGAGGATTCTAGAGGAGTACAGAGTAATTTGGACAAATTAGGCGAGTGGGCCAAGACATGGCAGATGAAATATAATGTGGATAAATGCGAGGTTATCCACTTTAGAGGTAAGAACAGGAAAGAGGATGATTATATAAATGGTATCTGTCTAGGAAAAGGGGAGATACAGAAAGACTTGGGTGATGCTGTGCACCAGTCGTTGCAGGTGCAGCAGGTGGTGAGGAGGGCGAATGGTATGTTGGTATTCATAGCAAGAGGATGTGAGTCCAGGAGTAAGGAGATCCTGCTACAGCTGTACAGGGCCTTGGTGAGACCACACCTGGAGTACTGTGTGTAGTTTTGGTCTCCTTATCAGAGGAAGGACATCCTCACCATGGATGGGGTGCAGAGAAGATTCACTAGAATGATACCAGAGACGGAAGGACTTGCATTTGAAGAAAGGTTGGATAGAGTAGACTTGTATTCTCTGGAATTTAGAAAATTGAAGGGGGAATTTTATAGAAACATATAAAATTTTTAACGGTTTATACAAACTAGATGCAGGTAAGTTGTTTCCAATGCTGGGAAAAACCAAAACCAGGGGTTACAGTTTAAGGACAAGGGGGAAGTTTTTTAGGTCTGAGATGAGGAAAAATTTCTTCTCTCAGAGGGTGGTGGATCTGTGGAATTATTTGCCACAGTAAGTAGTTGAGGCTGGTTCCTTGTCAATATTTAAGAGTAGGTTAGATTTGGCCCTTGTGGCTAAGGGGATCAAGGGGTATGGGGAGAAGGCAGGAACTGGGTACTGATTAGCGATGATCATATTGAATAGTGGTGTAGGCTTGAAGGGCCAAATGGTCTACTCCTGCACATATTTTTTCTATATGTTTCTATCCTTATAGTTAAACTTGTTGCCATTTAAATTATTTATTAAGCTATCCTCACCTCCCTACTTTGTTCTGCCAGTGCAGACCCCTACCTAGGGCGGTATCTGCAGAACTTTCTTTTATACCTTGTCTATTCAGACCCTTACATTTCTTAAGGTGGTATCCACGAGGACTATGCCCTGGTCTGTCCAGAAAAACGTAATCCACCGTGACTTACCAACACCACGTGGAATTTCTTTTTACTTATTTTCTGTTATCTTAACCATACTCACCCCCACTGTAGTTTCTCCTGAACAATCCTCTGAGCCTCCTTTAACTACAATTTTGCCAGATTCTTTGAGTTGGAGAGACAGTTGTTTCACACTCCTGTGTCCCCAAAACAAACAGAACTTTTAGTCCAAATTTTTAGCAAAAGCACTTACCTTAATTCTTTTAATCTTGTGAGGGTCCCCGAGGGACCAGGAAGCATCCTCAAGCTGCTGTTCCCTTTGTGCCTTTTTCTGACCCTGCTCACAGCACTGAATTTGCCGTGGTTCATCGAATGCCGAGAATGACCAGGAGATGCAGAAGATTCTTCAAGAAGTTTAAACTTTTATTTGCAAACAAAAGCTGTGACAATCAAAGAACTAGTCACTGACCGCCCGCACAACACAGCGCATAGCCTTTTTTTCCTGACTTAATTACATTTCTGCACCCAATCATTCATAACCATATATCTCAGCAGGATACCATCCCTCAGCTCACCACAATTAGTTTCTACTCATTAATCTAATCATGGTTTGAACCACTCATTTCATCATATCCTGCCACCTGCAACCTTATCTTTTACTCATTCACTGTGGCATAGTGTAGTAAATACTGAATAAATTGTTACTTTTGTAGCATAGTGTGTATAGTGTAATAAATATAGAACATATAGATTGTTACATAGTAATGGATTAATGAATACATAATAAATTGTATATAGATCATGTGGTTTATTTTTCATCCAACCTAGTCCCTGAACTCTCTTTGCAGGACCTCCTCACCCTTCCTACCCACATCATTTTTGAGGGGGATTATTTTATTTATATTTTCAAATCAACATAAAAGAAATGTAATCTTATCATTCAATGTTGATTTTGGATAAGAAAAAAACAAGAAAAAAAAGAACAAGCCCTCACCTTCCCCTCCCATCCACCCAGGGGGAAGAAAAGGAGAGAAATAGACAATAGAATTGAAGGGAGAAAATAAAAAGGGACAAAAAAAGAAGAAAAAGAAAAAGGTTTCATTGGAATCATCAGTTTCTGCCAAGGGACAAATATCCTGACTTTCCTGGAATCCCAGGTAGTTCCTGGATGCCGAGGGCAGGGGGGGGGGGAGCATCGTTAAGAATGTACACCTACGTGTTGAAGATATGGACTCCAAATTTTGAGAAAAACATTGTGTCTTCTCCTGAGATTATAAATTATTTTCTCCAGGGGAATACAAGCATATATTTTTGGTTTCCAACAGGTCATATCTAGATGGGAATCAGATTTCCAGGTAACCACTATACACTTCTTGGCGATCGCCAATGCAATCTTTACAAATTCAAATGGGTGTTTCGACAGCCTCATTTTAGGTCTTATATCCGCTATATTCCCCAATATAAACAATTTTGGTATCTGTATAAATCAAATCTTAGTGATTCATTCTAGAAGATTTCCCAGAAAGTCCCCACCTTGGAACATGACCAGGTTGAATATAAAAAGTTTACTGTTTCTTTGCCGCATCTAAAACATTGATCTGATATTTCTGATTTTAATTTGTGTAATTTTGCAGTGTAAGATATAGTTGGAGCAAAAAATCGTATTGCGCCAATCTATAATTTACCTTAATATTATTGGTCATGTTGTCCCGACATAAGTTGGACCAGCGTTTATTGACAATCAGTTTACCCAAATCTATCTCCCATCTTTGTCTAGATTTATGTCACCCCCTGTTTCAAGTACCCATTTGAAGTAGGAAATATGCCTTTGAAATAAATTTCTTTGTCGTTCCCTTTTGAACCAGATTCTCTACTTCACTGCACTGCGGTGAGGTCATCATTGGACCCAATTTGTCCCTTAAAAAAGATTTTAATTAAAAATAGCTGAAGATATTATTAGTTATGGCATAATTGGTTTTTAATTATTTTGAATACTTTATTTATAAATTTTAAAAACACAGTAATAGTTACATTACATTCAATTCTAAAAATTGTTTCAAAAATTATACATTTGGTATATATCATCCCACCCCACCAACCCACCCTCCCACCTCCTATCCCCACTCCTAAAAAAGAAAAATCTTGGAGAACACCAAGAAAATAAAACAATAAAGTTTATTGGAAGTTACCAAGAAGTGAAGTCTTCAGAGAGCCAATCATACAGGGAAACCAACATTTTGTAAATATGGGCTCCATATTTTAAAAAAATATATTTATCTCGCGGATTATAAGTAATTTTCTCTAATGATGTACAATTACCAAGATCTGCACATCACCTTTCCATACCTAAATCTATTTCTGACTTCCGTGATATTGCTATACCTTTCCTAACAACTGCTAAAGCAATTTGCACAAATTCAATTTGATAAGTATTTAATTTTA
The DNA here is from genome assembly GCF_036971445.1 of Narcine bancroftii. NCBI lineage: Eukaryota > Metazoa > Chordata > Chondrichthyes > Torpediniformes > Narcinidae > Narcine > Narcine bancroftii. The sequence goes on along the minus strand of NC_091469.1, from coordinate 250,989,091 downwards.
ATTTTATTTTTTTTAGCTTAATATTACTCAATAAAAATACATCAAGACCTGTGGGAATTTGACCCCAATAATCCATTCCAAAAAATTACCTGCTCCTGACCAAAATGGAATAACTTCAGGACATTGTCAAGTTGAATGCAAAAAAGCTCCAATTGCAGATCTACACCTAAACCATAAATCTGATATGGCAGAATTTAATCTATTTAATTGTTGTAGAGTCAAATAAAACTGATGTAAAAAATTATATTGAACTAAACTCTATCTTCCATTTATAAGTTTAGTCCTATTATTCTTACACAAATCCATCCAATCTTTCTCCCTTATATGAGTATTTAAATCTATTTCCCATCTTAATCTTGATTTAAACACACCAATTTTGGGGGCCTTAGTTTGAAGTAAATTATACATTACTGAAATTAATGTATTTTCAATAGTGTTAGAAATCAATAATTCTCATTCACTTTGACTGGGTAATGTCAAAGTAGAATCTATTTTGCCAGATAAAAAAAAGCTTTAACTTGATAGGAACAAAATAAAGTATTACCAGGTACATTAAATGTTTCTCTCATTCTTTCAAATATTATAAATCCCCCATCCTCAAAACAACCTTCAATCTTCTTAATACCCTTCTGTCTCCAAATCCTCAAAATTGGTTATCCATTGAAAAAGGAATAAGCCTATTTTGATATAGAGGCATTTTCCTAGATATTAAACTTTTCATACCAATTCTATTATCAATATTATTCCACAACTCAAACAAATGTTTCAAAATGGGTGATTCCCTACTTCCAAATAACAGTTTAGAATTCCATTTATAGATAAAATCCTGAGGATTCATATCTCCTATTGCATTAAATTCTATAGAAGCCCAAACTGGAATATTATCTAAACTAAACAGTACATTTATAAATCTCAATTGAGCTGCTTTATAAAATCATTCCTAAAATGAGGAAACCCCCTAATTCACAGTTCCAAGTCAATCTTTCCAGAGACCCTAGGCATTTTATCTTTCCATAAAATTTCCTAACCATCTTTAAAAATCTTTGAAGGAATTGGAATAAAGATTGATTGAAAAAGATATTGAATTCTATGAAAACATTCATTTTAACATAATTTACTCTGCCAAATAAAATAATAGGTAAATTATTCCACTTTTTAAAATCTGCAACAATTCTATTAAGCAAAGATAAATAATTCAATTTATATACATTTTTCAAATCATTATCAATTCAAATACCTAAATATTTAATGCCTACATCTGGCCATCTTAATTTTGTGACCATTTTACAATCTGTACCTACAGCTAAGGGCCTAATCGCACTTTTTTCCCCAATTAACTTTATACCCAGAAACTTCCCCATATTCTTTCAATCTAATCTGTAATTGGGAGAAATAATTTATAAGATCAGTTAAATAAACCAAAACATCATCAGCAAACAGATCAATTTTATATTCTTCCTGATTCACTTTAATCTTCGAGTCTTGTCTAATATTTTCAGCTGAATGTTCAATTCCTAAAATAAACAAAGCTGGGGCAAAGGACAGTCTTGTCGATTTGATCCAGTTAATGGAAAAGAGGCAGATATTTGTCTATTAGTAATAACCTTTGCCAAAGGATTTTATATAAAGCTTTACCCCAATTTTTAAACATAGAACCAATAGAGTTTGTGAAATGTGTGCAAGATAGTTTTTTTACAACAATATGTAGAGGTGCCGACCAGAGAAGGAGCAGTGTTAGACCTACTGTTGGCAAATGGGATGGGTCAAGTGACGGAGGTTAGTGTTGGCGAGCACTTCGGGTCCAGTGATCATAATGCCATCAGCTTCAATGTCATTATGGAAAGAGAGAAATCAGGGCCAAGGATTGAGGTTTTTGATTGGGGAAAAGCTAGATTTGAGGAGATGCGAAAGGACTTGCAGGGTGTGCATTGGGACAATTTGTTTTATGGGCAGGATGTAGTAGAGAGATGGAAGTCTTTTAAAGATCAGATTTTGAGAGTGCAAAAGCTTTATGTTCCTGTTAGGTTAAAAGGAAGGGCAAAAGGTTTGAGAGAGCCGTGGTTTTCAAGGAATATTGGAAACTTGGTTCGAAGAAAAAGGGAGGCGTACATTAGATATAAGAAGCATGGAGTTAAGGAGATGTTTGAAAGATACATTGAATGTAAGAGGAATCTTAAGAGAGGAATTAGGAAAGCTAAAAGAAGGTACGAGAAAACTATGGCAAGCAGGGTGAAAACTAATCCAAAAGAGTTCTACAAATATGTTAATGGTAAGAGGAAAGCTAGAGACAAAATTGGTCCCTTAGAAAATCAGAGTGGAAAACTGTGTGTGGAACCTAGAGAAATGGGGGAGATATTGAACAGTTTCTTTTCTTCGGTATTCACTAAGGAGAAGGATATTGGGAGATGTGGGATAAAAAAAGCAAATTGGGTAAATATGGGGAATATAGAGATTACAAAAGGTGTAGTTTTAAGGCTTTTGAAGAATATAAAGGTGGATAAGTCTCCGGGACCAGACGGGATCTTCCCCAGGACATTGAGAGAAGTGAAGGAGGAAATAGCAGAGGCTCTGGCGGTAATTTTTCAAATGTCATTAGATATGGGGATAGTGCCGGAGGATTGGCGCATTGCGCATGTGGTTCCGTTATTTAAAAAGGGTTCAAGGAGGAAGCCTGGCAACTATCGGCCTGTAAGTTTGACGTCTGTGGTAGGTAAATTAATGGAGAAAATTCTTAGAGATAGTACTTATAAACATCTGGATAGACAGGGTCTGATCAGGAGCACTCAACATGGATTTGTGGGAGGAAGGTCATGTTTGACCAATCTGATTGAATTTTTTGAAGAGGTGACTAGGAATGTGGATGAGGGTAGCGCAGTGGATGTTGTCTATATGGACTTCAGTAAGGCCTTCGATAAGGTACCACATGGAAGGTTAGTTAGGAAGGTGCAGTCTTTAGGTATAAATTTTGAGATAGTCAAATGGATTGAACATTGGCTGAAAGGGAGAGGCCAGAGAGTGGTAGTGGATAATTGTCTGTCAGGTTGGAGGCCGGTGACCAGTGGTGTGCCTCAAGGATCTGTATTGGGCCCATTGTTGTTTGTTATATACATTAATGATCTAGATGATGGGGTGGTGAATTGGATTAGTAAATATGCAGACGATACTAAGATAGGTGGAATAGTGGATAATGAAGAAGGTTTTCAAGGATTGCAGAGGGATTTGGGCTGCTTAGAAAAGTGGGCTGAAAAATGGCAGATGGAATTTAATGCTGATAAGTGTGAGGTGCTTCATTTTGGTAAGAAGAATCAGAATAGGACATATGTGGTAAATGGGAGAGCATTGAGGAATACAGAAGAGCAGAAAGATTTAGGAGTGACGGTACATCGTTCCCTGAAGGTAGAAACTCACGTGAATAGGGTGGTGAAGAAGGCTTTTAGTATGCTGGCCTTTATCAATCATTGCATGGAATATAGGAGTTGGGAGGTGATGTTGAGATTGTATAAGACGTTGGTGCGGCCTAATTTGGAGTTCTGTGTGCAGTTCTGGTCGCCTAATTATAGGAAGGATATAAACAGAGTGGAGAGAGTGCAGAGAAGGTTTACCAGAATGTTGCCTGGGTTTAAGCATCTGGAGTATGGGGAGAGATTGGACAGATTGGGTCTTTATTCTTTGGAGCGTAGAAGGTTGAGAGGGGATTTGATAGAAGTATTTAAGATTATGAAAGGGATAGACAGAATGGATGTGGATAGACTATTTCCGTTAAGAGGAGGAAAGTTTAAAACAAGAGGACATGAGTTAAGAATTAAGGGGCAGAGGTTTAGAGGTAACATGAGGGGGAACTTCTTTACTCAGAGAGTGGTAGCTGTGTGGAATGATCTTCCGGGAGAAATAGTGGCGGCGGAGTCAATTGTATTATTTAAGAAAAGGTTGGACAGCTATATGGATGAGAGGAAGATGGAGGGTTATGGGCATTGTGCAGGGAGGTGGGATTAGAAAGGAGTGTTTGGTTCGGTGCGGACTAGAAGGGCCTAATGGCCTGTTTCCGTGCTGTAATTGTTATGTTATGTTATGTTACTTTTCAGTTGTTCGATTGCCTTATATGTCTCATCCAGGGTGGGAACCTCATCCAGCTCTAGCCTTAGGGGCTGTTGAGGGAGCTGGAGCAGGGCGGAATCTTGGACTGAGCGGTTGGTACTGAAAAGAGATTGGAAGTGTTCTGACCATCGGTTGAGGATGGAGATCTTGTCGCTGAGGAGGACTTTGCCGTCTGAGCTGCGCAGCGGGCTTTGGACTTGGGGTGAGGGGCCGTACACAGCCTTTAGAGCCTCGTAGAAACCCCTGAAGTCGCCAATGTCCGCGCTGAGCTGTGTTCGTTTGGCGAGGCTAGTCCACCACTCATTTTGGATCTCCCGGAGTTTGCGCTGAAGATGGCTGCATGCGCGACGGAAGGCAAAGCAGCAGGTATGGATGGAATCCCCCCAGAAGTCTGGAAGGCTGGCGGCAAAACTCTGCATGCCAAACTGCATGAGTTTTTCAAGCTTTGTTGGGACCAAGGTAAACTGCCTCAGGATCTTCGTGATGCCACCATCATCACCCTGTACAAAAACAAAGGCGAGAAATCAGACTGCTCAAACTACAGGGGAATCACGTTGCTCTCCATTGCAGGCAAAATCTTCGCTAGGATTCTACTAAATAGAATAATACCTAGTGTCGCTGAGAATATTCTCCCAGAATCACAGTGCGGCTTTCGCGCAAACAGAGGAACCACTGACATGGTCTTTGCCCTCAGACAGCTCCAAGAAAAGTGCAGAGAACAAAACAAAGGACTCTACATCACCTTTGTTGACCTCACCAAAGCCTTCGACACCGTGAGCAGGAAAGGGCTTTGGCAAATACTAGAGCGCATCGGATGTCCCCCAAAGTTCCTCAACATGATTATCCAACTGCACGAAAACCAACAAGGTCGGGTCAGATACAGCAATGAGCTCTCTGAACCCTTCTCCATTAACAATGGCGTGAAGCAAGGCTGTGTTCTCGCACCAACCCTCTTTTCAATCTTCTTCAGCATGATGCTGAACCAAGCCATGAAAGACCCCAACAATGAAGATGCTGTTTACATCCGGTACCGCACGGATGGCAGTCTCTTCAATCTGAGGCGCCTGCAAGCTCACACCAAGACACAAGAGAAACTTGTCCGTGAACTACTCTTTGCAGATGATGCCGCTTTAGTTGCCCATTCAGAGCCAGCTCTTCAGCGCTTGACGTCCTGCTTTGCGGAAACTGCCAAAATGTTTGGCCTGGAAGTCAGCCTGAAGAAAACTGAGGTCCTCCATCAGCCAGCTCCCCACCATGACTACCAGCCCCCCCACATCTCCATCGGGCACACAAAACTCAAAACGGTCAACCAGTTTACCTATCTCGGCTGCACCATTTCATCAGATGCAAGGATCGACAATGAGATAGACAACAGACTCGCCAAGGCAAATAGCGCCTTTGGAAGACTACACAAAAGAGTCTGGAAAAACAACCAACTGAAAAACCTCACAAAGATAAGCGTATACAGAGCCGTTGTCATACCCACACTCCTGTTCGGCTCCGAATCATGGGTCCTCTACCGGCACCACCTACGGCTCCTAGAACGCTTCCACCAGCGTTGTCTCCGCTCCATCCTCAACATCCATTGGAGCGCTCACACCCCTAACGTCGAGGTACTCGAGATGGCAGAGGTCGACAGCATCGAGTCCACGCTGCTGAAGATCCAGCTGCGCTGGATGGGTCACGTCTCCAGAATGGTGGACCATCGCCTTCCCAAGATCGTATTATATGGCGAGCTCTCCACTGGCCACCGTGACAGAGGTGCACCAAAGAAAAGGTACAAGGACTGCCTAAAGAAATCTCTTGGTGCCTGCCACATTGACCACCGCCAGTGGGCTGATAACGCCTCAAACCGTGCATCTTGGCGCCTCACAGTTTGGCGGGCAGCAGCCTCCTTTGAAGAAGACCGCAGAGCCCACCTCACTGACAAAAGGCAAAGGAGGAAAAACCCAACACCCAACCCCAACCAACCAATTTTCCCTTGCAACCGCTGCAATCGTGTCTGCCTGTCCCGCATCGGACTGGTCAGCTACAAACGAGCCTGCAGCTGACGTGGACTTTTTACCCCCTCCATAAATCTTCGTCCGCGAAGCCAAGCCAAAGAAAAGAAAGAGATGTTATGTTGATACCAAACTTCTCCGGTTCTTTAATCAAAAAATTCCATTCTAATCTATCAAAAACTTTTTCTGCGTCAAAATTTACTGCTATGGTATTAACCCCTTTTCCTTAAATTAAATTAATTAAGCTAATTAATCTTGCAATATTGTCTGCTGAATACTGTGTGATCCATATGAATTAAGTTAGGTAAACAGTTAAAAAATCTATTTGCTAAAATTTTTGCAAAAATGTTATAATCCACATTCAATAAAGATATCAAATGCAGGATCAACAAACCTTTATCTTTCTTTGGTATAACTAATTATTGCTGCTGAAAAAGAATCTGGCAAAGAATGGGATTCTGTCACCTGCTTCAACACCTCCATAAACGGAGGTATTAAAAGATCCTTAAATTTCTTATAAAATTCCATATTCTCCTGGAGATTTACCATTCAGTAATGAACTAAGCACTTCATTAATTTCTCTTATTTTAAAAGGAGCATCTTAAATATTCTGATCTTAATATGTCAAGCTAGACATATTTATCTGAGATAAAAATTTATCAACTTCATTGTCAGTAAATTCTGACCTACATAAATCGGAATAAAAAATCTTTAAATACATCATTAACTTCTCTAGAATTACAAGTCATCATCTTTGAATTCTTCCTGGAAGCATTAATTATTCTAGACAATTGCTCAGTTTTTAACTGCCAAACTAAAACTTTATGAGCTATTTCTGCTAATTCATAATATGTTTGCTTAGTTCTATCAATTAGTTCTTCAGTCCTATACATCTGGATCACATTAAAATGTAACTTTTTCTTTATTAATTCCTTTCTTTTCTCATCTGTAGGTTTTTTCTGTAATACCTTTTCCAAATATTTCCCTTTCTAACTGATCAACTCTTTTGTATAATCTTTCTTAATTTTTGATGTAAAACCTATCATATGTCCTCTCAAATATACTTTTAATGCATCCCACACAATAAATTTATTGAGAACAGAATTAGACTTTAATTCTAAAAAATCCTGAATATGCTTTCTTATAAAATCACAAAAAATTGTCCTTTTTAACAATGTTGAATTTAATCGGCATCTATAAAGCATTTGCTCCTCTTCCAAAAACAAATACAATATTAAAAGTGGTGGATGATCAATTAAAATTCTAGCCTTATAATCCACATTCATAGTGTTTCCTTGCAATTGCACCGAGATTAAAAATAAATCTATTCTAGATTAATATTTGGTTTTTAATTGATAAAGTTACATTAATTTCCCCAGCTCATAATAATCCTCGATATGCCTGATCCATTTTTGGGACCAAGTGTCTGGGATTTTATTGTCCATTGGAAAAAGAATAAACCTATTATTAGCTAGAAGCATTTTAGGAGATAGGCTCATTTTGTCCCAATTTGATAATTAGTCCCTGAATTTGGTTAGGAGAAAAAGGGAGGTGTACAAAAAGTATAAAGAACAGGGAGCTGACAATTTGAAGGAGGACTACAAGGAGTGTAGAAGGAATCTTAAGAAAGAAATTAGAAAGGCCAAAAAAAGGCACGAAGAGGCTTTGGCAGACAAAGTAAAAATAAATCCAAAGGGTTTCTATAAGTACATTAAAAGTAAAAGATTAGTGAGGGATAAAATTGGACCCCTTGTAGATAGAGAGGGTAGGCTGAGTGAGAAGTCAGAGGAAATGGGGGAAATTTTGAATGATTTCTTTGCCTCGGTATTCACTAGGGAAAAAAATATTGAACCAGTTGAGGTAAAGAAAAATAGTGGGGAGGAAATGAAGCATATAAGGATAACTGAGGAGGTAGTGATGGCTGTATTGAAAAAGATAAAGGTGGATAAATCTCCGGGACCGGACAAAATATTCCCAAGAACACTCAGGGAGGCTAGTGGACAGATAGTGGGGCCATTAACAGAGATATTTAGGATGTCACTGGCCACGGGAGTAGTGCCAAAGGATTAGAGGGTGGCGCATGTGGTTCTGCTGTTTAAGAAAGGGTCTAAATGTAAACCTGGGAATTATAGGCCCGTAAGTCTGACGTCTGTGGTGGGCAAGTTGATGGAAAGTGTTCTGAGGGATGGCATTTACAAATATTTGGAGGTACAGGGATTGCTAGGGAGTAATCAGTATGGTTTTGTCAGGGGTAGATCATGCTTGACAAACCTGATTGAGTTTTTCAAGGGGGTTACAAAAAAGGTTGATGAAGGGAAAGCTGTGGATGTTGTCTATTTAGACAACATGTTGTCTTTTGACAAAGGTCCCGACAGGAAGTTAGGAAAAAAGGTGGAGGCATTAGGTATAAATGAGGAGGTAGTGAAATGGATTCAGCAATGGTTGGATGGGAGGTGTCAGAGAGTAGTGGTAGAAAATTGTTTGTCCAATTGGAGGCCGGTGACTAGTGGAGTTCCTCAGGGATCGGTCCTCGGTCCACTATTGTTTGTTATATATTAACAATCTGGAAGTAGGGGTGGAGAATTGGATAAGCAAGTTTGCGGTAGTGTTGTGGACAGTGAGGAAGATTACCGTAGATTAAAAGGTGATTTAGGAAGGCTGGAGGTGAGGGCTGAGAAATGGCTGATGGAATTTAATACAGATAAGTGTGAGGTGTTACATTTTGGAAAGGCAAATCTAAATAGGTCATATGCATTAAATGATAGGCTATTGAGATGTGCAGAGCAACAAAGGGATTTAGGAGTTGTGGTAAATAGTACCCTCAAGGCTGATAACTCAGGTAGATGGAGTGGTGAAGAAGGCATTTGGAATGTTGGCCTTCATAAATCGGAGTATTGAATTCAAGAGTAGGGAGGTTATGATGAAATTGTACAAGGCATTGGTGAGGCCAAATTTGGAGTACTGTGTACAGTTTTGGTCACCAAATTATAGAAAAGATATAAACAAAATAGAGAGAGTGCAGAGAAGGTTCACGAGAATGTTGACAGGATTTCAAGGTTTGAGTTACAGGGAAAGGTTGTGCAGACTGGGGCTTTTTTTCTCTGGAGCGTAGAAGATTGAGAGGGGACTTGATAGAGGTGTTTAAGATTTTAAAAGGGACAAACAGAGTAAACGTGGATAGGATTTTTCAATTAAGAGTGGGGGAGATTCAAACTAAAGGACATGGTTTAAGATTGAAGGGGGAATATTATAAGGGGGAATATTATAAGGGGAACATGAGGGGAAATTTCTTTACGCAAAGGGTGGTAGGGATGTGGAATGAACTTCTGACAGACGTGGTCGAGGCGGGATCATTGGTTACATTTAAGGAAAGACTGGATAGTTACATGGATAGAAGAGGACTGGAGGGGTATGGACCGGGTGCTGGTCAGTGGGACTAGGAGGGTGGGGATTTGTTACGGCATGGACTAGTAGGGCCGAACTGGCCTGTTCTGTGCTGTAAGTAGTTATATGGTTATATGGTTATTTTATTCCAAATATTAATTATATGTTTTAATAAGGGTTTTGGCTTCACTACCCACATCATTGGTTCCTATATGGACCACGACATCTGGCTGCTCACCCTCCCTCCTGAGAATGCCGTGAATTCGATCTAAGCTATCTCAGACCCTGGCAACATAACATTTGGGATACTCAATCTCTTCTACAGAACCTTTTATCTGTCCCCCTAACTATGGAATCCCCTATCACTACAGCTCGCTTCTTCTCCTCCCTTCCCTTCTTGGCCTCAAGGCCAAGCTCTGTGCTAGAGATTTGATTGCTGCAAATTTCCCCCACCAACAGTATCCAAAATGGTATACATTTTTGACGGGGACAGCCACAGGGATGCCCTGCACTGCCTGCCTGTTCCCTTTCCCTCTCCTGACTGACACCCATCTACCCTCCTCTTGCCTCCCATATGTGATAGCCTCCCTGTAATTCCTGTCTATCACCCCTTCTGTCTCCTAAATGATCTGGAGTTCATCCAACTCCAGCTCCAGTTCCCTCACTCAATTTGTAAGGAGATGCAGTCAGATGTATGTTGCAGATAAAGTCATCAGGGATAGTGTTGGCTTTTCAAACAATGCACATTCTTCAAGAGGGGCATGTTCCTGCCCTGGCTGCCAGTCCTACTATCGAGGAAATAGGAAAGATATTGAAGAAGACCTGTCCTTACATTGCCTCAACTCTTGCACCTCATCCTCAGGTTTTCTCCCAGAGCCTCAACATCCCACTCCCACACTGACCACTCTGTTGTGCTTCCCCTCTTTTTATTGGCTGGAACTAATTGGCCAACGGAGAGATTCAAAAGAACACTTCATGTGGTTCAATGACAGTTCCTTTCCAGTCTTTATCAGAACCAGAATGAGTCCAGTATAGCAAACTGATGTTGCCTTTGCTCTGTCTCAACTAAGAGACACCACTTTGTCCAGCGCTCCTCACAGAAACCTACAGCACCAGGCGGCCTCCCCTCCAAGTACCGACCAGGCGTGCGCCTGCTTAGCTTCCAAGATCGGACAATCCCAGGTACATTCAGGCTTTTAGGCTTCTGTATGGCCAATTCTATGATAATGGCAAGAGCATCACACTCTAGAGGACATACAAGGCACAGAGAGTGGAGGGTACCTGGAGGGGCTGCCAGGGGTAATGATGGAAGCTGAGTGGGGAGGGGGTGGGCAGACGGTTGGGGAAGGGATGGTCAGGCGAACGGACAGCTGGGGCTAGGAGCGAGGTGGTCAGATGAGGCGAGGACAGTGACGCTCTCCCCCCCCTTTAAGGTTAGCGATCTTGAGTCATTAAAACAGGCTATCAATGTGGAATCTCATACCTGCTGCACAAAGATGAAAATATTTAATTGTACACAAACACAGGTACCTTTGCTACCTTTGCCACGCGTTAATATGGCCCTGCTTCTGGCTCACGAGCCCATGCACCCAAAAGTACACCAATTAACCTATAAACCCCACAAGGTTTTGAAGGCTGGGAGGAAACCGGAGCACTTAGAGCAAACCCACGCAGGCACAGGGAGAATCTACAAACTCCTTACAGAGAGTGCTGGCTACAAACTTGGGCTTCCTGCACTGCAATAATGCTGTGCTAACTACGACTCTAAATGTACCGCCCACAAATTTGTGTGCTTATTTTCTTTCCTCTGTCCTCACTGTTCTGCCTGCCTCTTGCCCTTCACCTGTCCCTGCTGTTAACAATAGTCCCTCTGTGTGTCAAGGCGAGAGACAATGGTGGAACCACAATTCATAACTTAGCAAAAATCAAAAGATTTTTTTGTAAAGGGAGTATTCCTTTAGAGGGCACTGAAGCAACAAGTTGACCACAGAAAGAGATTAAGGAGGTTGTCCTCTCTGAGAGCCCAGATTCACCGTTTTTTGGGAACATTTTAAGTGATGATTAGCCCCATCTGAAAAATACTAAACTGAATAGTGCAGACTTTTCTTGAAACTTGCCCAATTCTCAATTCAAACTCCTTTGTGCCGTATTCTGTATATGCAATACTTGATTATCTGTTAACTGAGCACAGTTCAGCAGTTACTTTGCCTTCAAAATGCTGGAAATTGAGAATCCATCCCTGCGAATGTCATTGGGCACATTTGCAGTTTTTATAATATGGGTGGGTCTACGGAATATAGAACATACCGGCTCCTCAGCCCCTGGTATTGTGCTGCGTAAACCTACTCACAGCAATCTTCCCTACCTCACACCCATACTATTATCATCAAATAACTTTAAGGAATCTCCTCTTAGCCTTCAGGGCTTTCACACCACAAATCTCCAGGTGATACAATACCGTTCCACAACATCTGATGCTGGATTCTGAAGCTTTGACATCCCTTAATCAGTCACCTACAGCTGGTACCTGGATGACTTGATCTCGGTGTGTTTGCTCTTCCTGAACACTGTAATCTGCATCATTGAGCTCAGTGGCATCAACTCACTTACTGAGACTGTCAAATCAAGTCAAGTTTATTGTCTTCTGTCTCCACAAGTACAACCCGATGAACAGTGTTCTCAGTGGAAAACATGCAGACACACAACCAGACATAACACATGTACAGGCAAATAATACATATACAGAACAAGTCTTCATCTATACAAATAAATAAGTAAATATTGTTTCATGAATATGAGAGTCCAGGATTATTAGTGTGAGCAGTTCCTTTGGTTGTTCACCATTCTCACTTTCCGTGGGTAAAGCTGTTCCTCAGCCTGGTGGTCCTGGCTCTGATACCCCTGTATCTCTTCCCCGACAGGAGCAGCTAAAAGAGGCTGTGTGCAGGGTGGAAGGGGTCCTTAATGATTTTGCTCACTTTCTTCAGACAACGATCCCAGTAGATCATGTCGATGGAGGGGGAGGGAGAGTCCTGTGATTCTCTCTCCCACTCTTATGGTCCTGTGGATTGACCTCTGATTTATTTCTCTGCAGCATCGTAACCAAACTGTGAAGCCACTGGTCAGGACACTGGCGATAGAGCTCCTGTAGAAGGTTGACATAATGGCGCCTGGCAGCCTTGCCCACTTCAATCTTATCAGGAAGTGCAGTCACTGTTGCGCCTTCCTGACAAGTGAGGAGATGCTGAGTGTCCACAATAGGTCACTAGTTAAGTGAACTCCAAGGAACTTGGTGTTCTCCACTCTCTCCAATACAAAGTTGTTGATGTGTAAGGGAGGGTGGTCATTCCTGGTCCACGATCATCTCTTTCATCCTGTCCACATTGAGATTCAGGTTGTTTCTCTCACACCATTTCATGAGATTTTCCACCTCTTCTCTGTAGTGAAACTCATTGTTGTTGCTGATGGGCCAACAACTGTTGTGTCATCTACAAACTAGATGACTCTGTGGGATCTGGATTTGGCAATGCAGTTGTGGGTCAGTCGCGTGAACAGGCTGAATCATGTCAGAGAGACAGTGGGCCCTGACACTGACACAATTCCATCTAGCTTTCCTTTTCCAAATGAGCCATGGTGAGGTGCTAGTTCTGAAACTAATGGGGCAGAACAGAGCTGGAAAGATAAACAGAGAACAAAACATCTATTTACAGACTACTTCAAATATCACCATGACCTTACCTTACACTCAAATTCTAGAGTTAAAAGTGCAAGGCATTGGAAGGCAAACAATTCATGCATTAACCATTAAGCAGTGAATATGAATTATTTTTCACATTGCATCTACAAATCTTCTGATATATCACAGCCCAGATGTGCGAAGAATGGGTTGAAGAATCAGATATTTAGAACTGTTCAGACGGCAGTTCTTATGGCCTCTTTAGGCCCTTTCAGGTGGCCTGAACACCCCAATGTAAAGCTGCATATTCATTCCCCCTTGCAGCTAAAGACATACTCACCTGAATGCTCCGAAAGCGCCTCCAAAGCGACAACGCCAACCCTCCTTGGGGTGGGATAATCGGCAGAGTGCTGAGCTCCGCCGAGGCACCTGAATGTGCAGCCGCTGTAAGCAGCCGGTGACCCAACTCCCCACTGCCTGACAACCCCTCTTCCACACGACCTGATAAACAGACACTCGGTACCTGACAGGTGCCCCCCGCCCCGCTGCCTGACAGTCACACCCTCCTCTCTGCCTGACAGCCGCCCCTGCCCCGCTGCCTGACAGCCATGCCCTCCCCGCTGCCTGACAGCCGTCTCCCTCCCCACTACCTGACAACCACCCACCCTCCCCACTACCTGACAGCCGCCCCCCACCCCGCTACCTGACAGACCCTGCCCTACTACTGGGGAGGGGTGGCCAGTGGGGGCAGTCGGGGCAGGGGCAGCTGGCAGGGGAACGTCAGGGCAGGGGCGGCCAGTGGGGGACATCAGGGGGGGCAGCTGGTGTGGGCTGCCCACTCCTGCACTGGGGCCACTCTCTGTGGCTCAAAATGCCCTATCCATAAAACACCATGAAGCTCGAACTGTGTGGGAAACAAAGAGCAGTTCCACCTGTGCGGGGGATTATGGGTAGAGAAGATGGCTATGCCACATATTTATGATGGGTGGCACTGTGAGTAGCAGTTGCCCTGCCTCCATCAGATCCGGAAGCACCACGAGATGCCTCTGGTTATGAATAGGCCCTTTCAGGTGGACCAGGCAACGCTGTAGCAGACGTTTAGGACTGCCACCTGAAAGGTGAGTCCACAGGTTAAGATCCGCTCCTGCGGCCGCCCTCAAAGCAGAGGGTCCACCTGTAAGGGCCTTATTTTGATGCATCCTCCTTGCTAGTTGTAATGTGAGGTGATACAGCTGAAAAAAATCACAAGCAGTGACGTGCATCATCTTCAACACCAGTTAATGTCTAGGGGTGGCCAGTAGTTTGAAAGCTGATCAGTTACTGATGAGCTGACCAAACAAGGGTTGGCGTCATGCAGAGCCAGGTTTCAACATGTGTTAATGAACAAGGGCTTACCACCCTACATAACACAAAACAACTGGTTAGTGCACATCGAACACAGCAATGCTCATTTGTAATTGACTGTGTCACGGTCACAAGTTCAACTGGAATACTGATAACGCTGAGAATATAAACAAATAAATAACTAACAGAATTCTGAGTGATCAATGAAGGACTGGAAGGGGTTAATGGGTCAGGCAACATTCAGAGTTAGAAACGGACTGTCAACATTTCAGAATTCTGCTTATGAGCTGTGATGGTCTTAATTAGGATGCCACAAGTCCTGAGGCTGAGGAGACCTTGGCTGTGGAGAGCAGGAATCAGGAGGGGACAGTCACGGGTGGGGAGGAGACCGAGGGGGCGATCGGCAACATTACCTTATTCAAAAGTACCAAGGATCCTTCACATGTTGACGCGAAGCCCGTGAACAAAATGACAGCTGTCAAAGGACTTTCGCAATAAACCTGGTATTGGCCAGCGAATTTCTCCAGCAGTCTCCGGGACAAATCCCAGTGGGATGAAGCCCAAGGAGAGGACCAGCAGAGAAGTTCACACGACAGTCGCTAAAATATAAATTTCATTCAGCACATTTGTGTATCCAATTAAAAATTAATATAAATTAAAATAGTATGTCCTATCCCAGAAGAGAACAAGAGGACACACAAGCCACTAACTTAATTTGTGCATTTATAGCCCTCCATTAAGCACTCAGATTCAGTACTATCTTTGAAAATTACTGTCAAGATGGGTGATGAAGACAAAGACAGGATAAAAGAAACTGGATTGTCACAGGGAACAGATGTAACATTTTGCAATAATCAATTGTCGCTCATCGCTAAAGCATATAGCAAGTAAAACCTTCGCTCAGTTAAACAAATCCTTTGGCTGCAGTGCTATTTAGAACTTTTGGATACCCAAACAACACCACAATAAATTATCTTTGAAAAAAAGTGTTTCTTAGGTATCAATACAGTAACCAAATTTTACACAATATTACTGTACTCAGATAATGACCAGAAATATGTTTCAATTAAAAGCTCACAACACTGGTGTTGGGCGCTATCTGTAGCCCCAATAATGAAGTTGGGATGAGTCTAAAGTCCTGATCAAGTCGATAGCCTTTTTCAGTGGAAGTGGGTCCTCCTTGAGGAGTCGTTGTCGAATATAATCCGACCTCAGACCCGACACGCAGGCAACTCGAATCAGCTCTTCTACGCACTGGGTTAGTGATATTGTGGCCATGGGATCCCCTAGTCTTTTCCCAGTATGACCAGGGACCAGACAAACTCTTCAGTGGACTCTCCAGGTTGTTGTTTTCAGAATGCCAGCAGGTAACGGGAGTAGACCACGTTCACTTTGGTGTCCGCAGCTCAGCCATCGCTTCGTTGTAGGTCACACTGTCTTGGATAGCCAGGAAGGCTCTCTGGCCAACTTGTGCCTGAAGGATCTTGAGCCTCTTTTCGTCAGAGTCGACCACCTCAGCAGCAGCGTCGAGGATGTTGTTGAAGCAGTTCATCCACTGCTCGAAGAGCACCAATGCACCCGGGACTTGGGGGTCAACTTCCAGCGTTCTGGGCGCAGCAATTTCTCCATTAACAGAGACCTCCAAAATCTAGTACAATAAATTGTTGGTCGCTATCTGTAGCTCCAATAATGACACAGACAAAAGGTTGAGGGGAATGATAGGCTTTATTATACTAGAAACTGCTGGCCCAGGTCCAAGGCTAGGAAATGAGTGGGAAGGAGAGGGGACTCGACCTTATGGCCTGGGGTCACATGGGCAGGACCAGGGAGGAGTTAAGGACAGGGAGATACCCGGAGGGTGGGCCAGCCAGTGCACATAATCATATCACCACAGCTGGAGAAACTCAGCAGGTCAAATAGTGGCCTTTACCATACAAAGGTAAAAATACAGAACAGTTTTACTTTTTACTGGTTTACTTTAATATGCTTTAATTGTGTTTTCTTCAGGATTAACGTCAGTCAGAATATCTGTGAGTCTTTGGACATCCATTAGAGGGACCATGATTTAATTTTAACTGAAAGACACAGTTCGCTTTCACTCTCGGGCACGGCTCAGGAGTGGAAACTGAACCTGACATTCTCATTCAGAGTTCACTTGAGGAGGATTTTGTTGACTTGGTAATGAAGTACTGATGGAACCTGATCTACAGTGAGAAGACGGTGACCTGGGAAGGGAGTAGAGCAGAACTAGAAATGGGAGGCAGAAAATTACTGGATGATTCTGAATGTGGAGAAAACAAGGCCACAAAAGAGAAGATTGGCAGTGCTTAATGTGCAAGGTAGAAAGTGAACAAAACAGACAAAGGCAACATGGAAATAGGATATTTTAACTATACTGAAACATCTTAATAAGAGCAGGACTGGCAATAACGTCCCTGGTTAGAGAGTTTTTGGACAAAACAGTAAAGGCAATAACATAGTGTGGTTTGGAGGGAGCTACAGGGAGCTACAGTGATGTGAAAAGTGATGATCTGTTAGCAGATCATTGAATAAGTCTACAGTATATGGGTTGCATTAAGGAACGTCAAAGGGATAACCACACAGATGGCACTGTACCCTTTTGGATCAGTGAATCTTAATTTTTCCTCTGTACCACAGCAGTTAGGCCAAGGGACCAAAGCTATACTTTCAATATCACTGACCTTGGCAGCTTGATACCTGCGAGAGTTGCCAAACGAAGCGGTCAGAAGCATGGAATCCTTGAAAATTTCCACCAGAGGAGACCATTTGGTCTATTATGTGTCAGAAGAGCAAATATGGAAGCAAATATCTGACAGCAGGAATTTCAATAATGATAATTCCAACAGGGATATAATTCAAATGGGGTGAAACACCAAAGAGAGAGTGTAGACGACTTGATCGTGGTAATGCCACCCTTCAACCGGATGGCATTAACATCATTTTTTTGTGTTTGTCAGCTCCAACCCCCCCATCTTTCTCTATGTTTCCTTTCCTCCAGCTCTCTGTCTGTCTCTCGTTCTCTCATTCTCTCTTCCCTTTTCCCTCTGTCTCCTTTCTCCTAGCTCTGCTTCCACAGAGCCTCCAAACCCCCTCCCCTCCCCCAGTCACCTTACCTTTCCCTTTCCTCTCTCCTGTGTCCCATCCCATCCAATTAGGACTTTTTGTTTGCTCCTCTCCCTGCCCATTCTTCCCTCCCCAGACATTTAATCCAGGCTGCTTTTCAGTCATACCTTGAATAAGGGCTCATGCCTGAAATATCAGTTTTAGAACATAGAACACTATAGCGCAGGACAGGCCCTCCAGTCCTCAATATTGTGCCAACCCATATATTCCTTAAAAAACTAGCCCCTCCCTACCCTGTAACCCTCTATTTTTCTTCCATCCACGTGCCTGTCTAACAGTCTCTTAGATGCTCCTAATGTTTCAGCCTCCACCACCATCCCTGCAAGGCATTCCAGGCCCCCACAATCCTCTGTAAAAAACCTACCCCTGATGTCTCCCCTAAACTTCCCTCCCTTCACTTTGTACACACGTCCTCTGGTGTTTGATATTCCTGCCCTTAGCACGGGCTGTCCACCCTATCTATCCCTCTCATAATCTTGGAGGCCTCTATCAAGTCTCCTTCTACGCTCCAAAGAGAAAAGTCTCAGCTCTGCCAACCTTGCCTCATAAGACATTTTCCAATTCAGGCAACATCCTGGTCAATATATCTTTACCTCCGATGGACATGAAGTTCCTCCAGCATTTCTGTATTTTTACTAACACAGTTCAAATAGCACAGAACATCTAAAATACATTAAACTCTTGGCTATTATTTTTTATTTTATTATTTTAACAATACAGAAGGCCCATTTGGCCTAAAACTCCATGTTGCCCAATTACACCCAATAAACCAACTTCCGTGGGAGGAAACCGGAGCACTTGGAGGAAACCCCCGCAGGTGAGGCAGAGAACGTACAAATGGTGCCAGATTCAAGCCCGGGACTCAGGCATTGCAGTAGCATTGCCCTGACCATCGCACTCATCTTGCTGCTGTGAATCCAAATAGATTTATGTTAGGGTGGGAGAAGGAAAAGAAGTTGTCCAGGAGGAACAATATAACGGGGGGCGGGGGGGGGGGGGGGGGGGTGGAATGAACCTTAGTGCTCTAGTAATCCTAATTCTGTTCAATTTAGCATGTTATTGAAAAATACACAGATAAAAAAGAATTGGAAGTTTGAAAATGGGGAAAGGCCAATATTAATTAGTAGATTGAGTTTTTAGTAAAAACAGACTAGAAACAGCTACTTAAAAAAAATAGATATTTAAAGTACAGAATCTTTGGAAAATGTGAGACTGTAGCCTCTACCTAACGGAGAGCCGTCCACACAGCACGAGGTGAACCAGTAATGGAACCTTATTTTGAATTCATTGCGCTGCTCGAAGGGACCGCCCACGTCCTGTGAGGGACGCCCTGGCCTTGGGCAGTGACGTCAGCCCGTCGCAGCGTCACTCCCCATCCAGCGGCCCGCACCATGGAAGCGGCGCCGTCCCCGTGCCGCCAACCTTGGGCTTCTCCCTGGAAGGGAAGGAGGGGGCCAGCACCATCTTGCGTCAGATGACTGGGGTGGCGATTTAGCCCATCTAACCTCAGGGTCGCTCGGCCCGCTACCCCACTATGAAGCGTAAAAGCACTCAGACAATTAAAGGGCAGTTTTGCCTCAATGCTGTGTAAATAATTGAAACCACAAGAAAGCAGGATTCAACCCTCATGCCTACCCCACTGTTCAATGTGATAATGGCTGATCTACACCGGCCTCAGCACCACTTCTGTACTCATTCTTCATTGCCCTCAGTCACCCAGTCTTTAAGATATTTATCTAACTCCACCCTAAATACATCTCATAATCTCGCTGCCACAAGCCTCTGGCTGGATGGGAGGAATTCCAGAGACTTAGCACCCTTTGTAAAATTATTTTTAAAATCAGAATCATGTTTATTGTCCTGAATGTGTATCACAAAATGTGTTGTTTGTGGCAGTGGTATTGTGCATTCTCCCTGGAAGGGAAGGAGGGGGCCAGCACCATCTTGCGTCAGATGACTGGGGTGGCGATTTGGCCCATCTAACCTCAGGGTCGCTTGGCCCGCAACCCCACTATGAAGCGTAAAAGCACTCAGACAATTAAAGGGCAGTGGACGGTGCTAAATTGCTATAAATTACAGTTCTGTAAATGCAAGATTTTAAAAGTAAATAATTAGTGCAAAAAAAGAGAAAATTGTGAGGAGTGTCTACAGGTTCAGAAATCTCATAGTGGAGGGGAAGAAGCTGTTTTTGTAATGTTGAGGGTGTCTTCTGGCTGCTGAACCTGACTGTCCCGATGGTAACAGAGTTGAAGCCATGGCCTCGAAGGTGAGGGTTCTTAATGATAGAGGCAGTTTTCTTGAGACACTGCCTTTTAAATATGTCTTTAATGGAGTGGACTAATGCCCATGATGGCGCTGGCTGAGTTTACAACCCTCTGTCCTGTGCATTAGCACCTCTGTATCCGACAGTGATGCAACCAGTCAGAATATTCTCCACTGTAGACCTGAACAAATTTGTGTCTTTGGTAACATACCAAATCTCCTCGTTCTCCTAATGAATTATTTAAGAATTATTTTCCAGAACTCGATAGACTCAGGATGAGTACCATGGATTGGAGGGTAGCTAAAGGGGGGTAGAGAAAAAGTGGGGAATTATAGGCCGGTGAGCCTTACATCAGTAGTGGGCAAAATGATGGAATCCATTATTAAGGATGTAATAGCGGAGCATATGACTAGCAGAGAAAGGATCGGACAGAGTCAACATGGATTTACAAAAGGTAAATCGTGCTTGACAAATCTATTGGAATTATTTGAGATGGTGACAGGTAAAATAGATGGGGGAGAGCCAGTGGACGTGGTGTACCTGGACTTCCAAAAGGCCTTCGATAATGTCTCACATAAACGACTGGCATACAAAATCAAGGCTCATCGGATTGGGAGCAAGGTATTGATGTGGATTGAGAACTGGCTGGCAGATAGAAGACAAAGAGTTGGGATAAAAGGTTCATTTTCTGAGTGGCAGGCGGTGACTAGTGGGGTGCCACAGGGATCTGTACTGGGACCCCAGCTGTTCACAATTTACGTTAATGATCTAGATGAGGGGATTGGATGTAATACCTTCAAATTTGCAGACGACACTAAGCTAGGAGGGGTTGTGTGCATGGAAGAGGGGGTCAGAACGCTCCAGTGTGATTTGGATAAATTGGGGGACTGGGCAGATACATGGCAAATGCACTACAATGTGGATAAATGTGAGGTTATCCACTTTGGTAATGCAAACCGGAGGGCAGAATACTATTTGAATGGCAATAGATTAAGAGATGGGGGAGTGCAGAGAGACCTAGGGGCACTTGTGCACCAGTCACTGAAGGCGAGCATGCAGGTACAGCAGGCAAATGGTATGTTGGCCTTCATATCAAGAGGGTTTGAGTATAGGAATAAGGATATCTTACTGCAGCTGTACAGAGCCTTGGTGAGACCACACCTGGAGTATTGTGTGCAGTTTTGGTCGCCTTGCAATGGAGGGAGTGCAGAGGCAATTCACCAGGCTGATACCTGGAATGGCAGGAATGACTTATGACGAAAGATTGCGCAAATTGGGATTGTACTCGCTGGAGTTTAGAAGATTGAGAGGGGATTTGATAGAAGTATTTAAGATTATGAAAGGGATAGACAGAGTGGATGTGGATAGACTATTTCCGTTAAGAGGAGGAAAGATTAAAACAAGAGGACATGAGTTAAGAATTAAGGGGCAAAGGTTTAGAGGTAACATGAGGGGGAACTTCTTTACTCAGAGAGTGGTAGCCGTGTGGAATGAGCTTCCGGGAGAAATAGTGGCGGCGGAGTCAATTGTATTATTTAAGAAAAGGTTGGACAGGTATATGGATGAGAAGAAGATGGAGGGTTATGGGCATTGTGCAGGGAGGTGGGACTAGAAAGGGGTGTTTGGTTCGGTGCAGACTAGAAGGGCCTAATGGCCTGTTTCCGTGCTGTAATTGTTATGTTATATGTTAAAAACAAAATCAGCGTCAAGGAGCTGTGGGGGCACATTTCATTTAGGGGTTCTATGCCAGCTGGTAGGAACAGGTTTCCTGCTAGTGATACTGTGTTGAAGTTGCTGAGGGACATCCAGGTCAGAGTTGGTTGCGAAATGAATGTCCCCTGGAACTGTAAGTCCCATGCCATAAACCATCTCTGCCGATGATGCAGACAAATCTTCTTTGGGGCCGTGCGAACTCCCAGTAGAACCCATGGCAATTCATCAACCCAATTGGGACCAGTGAGTTGGGCCTAAAGCGCGGATTTTAGTTGCCAGTGGAAACGTTCCACAAGGCCGTTGGACTGTGGATGGTATGTCGTAATGTGGTGCAGGTGTGAGCCACAAAAGTACTCAAAGGCAGACCATAATGGAGAGGTGAATTGTGCTCCGTGGTCTGAAATTATGTGCATTGGGACACCACATCTAATGATCCAATTGATGATGAACGCCCTAGCACATGTTTCAGTGTCACTGGATGGCAACAGGATGGCCTCTGGCCAGTGCGTGGAATGGTCCACCACTGTTAAAATGTATCTCATGTCTTGAGATACTGGCAATGGCCCGACCAGGTCCACATGCACGTGTTCAAACCTCCTGCATTTGAAGGCTGAAGTGGTACCTTGGTGGGCCGCTGAATTTTGGCCGTCTGGCAGGAGGTGCATGTATGTGCCCATTGAGCGATGTCTTTTCTTAGTCCATGCCATATGTATTTATTTGACACGAGTTTGACTGATGTACTGATGGATGGATGAGACAAGCTGTGTATCTGGTCGAAAAGGCATCGCCTCCATGATGCCAGACTCAGCATTCTAGGGTAGCCCAAAGACATGTCACAAAGAAGGGTTGGGCCGCCCTGTTGTGGTGCCACCTGTTGTAAATCCAGGTTAGTAATGTCCGTACTGTATGCCTGAACATCGGGGTCTATGGCCTGTGCACTGGCCAATTCAGGAATATCAATTTCACCCTGAATATGATATACAGTCAGTCTAGACAGTATATCTGTGACAAGATTGTCTTTCCCTGAAACATGGCACATGTCTGTCATGAATTCTGAAATGTACAATAAGTGACGCTGCTGTCTTGCCGACCATGGATCCGTTAATTTGCTGAAGGCAAAAATGAGTGACTTATGATCTGTCTCATGCCAAAGCTGGGAATGGTAGTTCCATTTGCCACTCCAAGAGCCAGGTGTTGTCATTTATGCGTTCTTTCAAAATAGGTATGTGGGAGTAGACTGACCTCAGCACCTGTGTCCACAAGAAACTTGCGCTTACCTGTATCATCTTGAAAATACAATAGGTCACTACTGGCAGCCGGTTCTTTCATTTCCTGCCTTTTTCCCGTAATAGGTACATGGCTGGACACATTTATGGGCAACTTTTCCCCCAACAACGATGGTAAAAACACCATTCTCGACGTACGTGTGATAGTACAGATTCTATCACCAATGTGCATATGTACAGATTGTAGTGTAGGATGACTGTGATTGGCTGAGAGCATAGCCACACCTACTGGCAGGTCTTAAAGGATTGTTCCTAGCCAGACCAGGTCATTCTGGACTGGTCGACCAACTTGTGATATGCTCCAGTCTTTTAGTTAATAAAAGCCTTGGTTTGGATCAACAAGTCTTTGGTTCTTTTGACATGCTCTACGGTACGTCAGCACGCTCCTCATTCTTTGATTGGACTGCAGATACAGGAGGCTCGTAGAACATGGGAGATGTATCTGCTGCCAAATCAGGCTGTATTTGAGCAGACTCTTGTGTAGGAGAACAATAGAGCCTGTCAGCCTCCCGCGCTATGTCACGGGGATGGCAGAAATCCATGAATAGGGTTTCAAAGAGCAGGCAATGAGAATGACCATCCGCCAATGCCAGCATCTCATTCATTAGGTCTGATGGATTCCTGACACCCAGGCCTTCCATATTCAAAAGCGCTCATGATTCGTCAATTCCAGTGTATCCAGGAGAAACTGGTGGAACCTGATGTACTGGTTTTCCGTCGGGGGATTGGCAATAAATTAACTTACTCGAGATGTGGTAGTGGCGTCCAATGCACCTAGGCATGCCAGAACTTTGTGTCCTCTGCCGTTATGCCCCGAAGACAAAACTGGGTTTCAGCCTGAATAAGCCCAACCCGAGTTTGATGGGTCCAGAAAGGAGGCAAGTGAAGACCAACTGCATTAACTCCTGCTGTGGCGGCAGCTGCTGCTGTAGCTGCATCCATTTTGATTGTTAGACTCAGGCTCCGGCTGAATCTTGCAGCCGGGATCACCAATTGTAGCAGCTACTACGGTAGAGCTACTAAAGTAATATAAACACATGCCAGAGTCGTCAACTGAAGGTGTATTTATTCAGAGTTTACAAGCTTCTTTTAGATACCGCATGTCCTGAGCTCCACGGGACAAGGTTGGATGTCACTATGGATTTGACGCCAATCCACGGGATCGGCAGGTTTAAATTAAGCCTTGTGAGTGTCCTGCGCCTTTCGGCAGGAGACCCAGCAGATCAACGTACTGTTCCTTGGCACTCGGTATTTCTTGCGTGTGGTCCTGGTGAGTAGGCAGACGTTCGCATTATGGTTCCGCATGCCCACAGAACCGCGCCAGCGACAGTTCACATTGCCGCGCTGTGTGCCTGCTCAGCCCGCTACATGGCCTCTACACCTGTGTTGATTGTCAGTGAGGGGGAGACATTGTTACCGATCCATACTGACTATGATCTTCCGATGCGGAAGTTGAGGATCCAGTTGCAGAGGGAGGTGCCCACACTTTTGTTTTAAATGGTTAACCCTTATATAATAGCCATGTCTCCTCTGCTGAAGCTCTCCCATTTTAACGTTAATCTTTAATTTATTTTTATATATGCATATGCAGGCAGTTCCCAGGTTATGGACAAGTTTCGTCCCAAGTCGAATTTGTAGGTAAGTTGGAACAGGTACATGTGGTTCTTATTTAGTGTTTTTAGCATCAGTTAGTCAAATGTCTATAGTATATATTTTACCTTTCTAGGCAAAAAAAGAAGAAAAAAGACCATGATTAAAAGTTAACACACTCGTTCCATCGATGTCATTGAGGTAATGTTATGTGCATGTGCGAATTGGCACAGCCAGTTCGTAAGTACAGATTGTCCGTAAGTTGGACATACTGTATGTGTATTGTTTGTCAGTATGTGTGTTATGTCTGGTTGTGTGCCTGCATGTTTTGTATTGAGGACCAGAGAACACTGTTTCATTGGGTTGTACAATCAGATGATAATAAAATTGAACTTGAATTACAAATGGTCTGTCTGAATTTGTGTCGGCAAGATTGTACCTGACTAAGTGGACTGGATTCTTTGAAGCAACGTGCACCTTTGATGGGGACGCTACATTTGATGCATTCTACATGGATTTTAGGACAGTTTTTCACAAGGAATCTAAGGGAGACAGGAAAGTTGCATCCATCATACGGCTGTTCTTTGACTGTGGAGCTGATACCTTTGGGATTCTGTTCTTCTGCAATAAAATATTCACAGAACATGAATCAGTACAACACAGGAACAGGCCCTCCAGTCCAACATGACGCCAAATTAAACTGACGTACACATGATACGTTTCCCTCCCTTCCCTGCTATTCATGTGCCTATCTAGAAGCTTCTGTGGCTACTACTTCCACCACCACCCCAGCATCGCGTTCCAGGCAGTTAACCTGCCTAAAAAAAAAGACTTGCCCTGTACGTCTCCTTTAAACCCCCACCCCCTTGCTTTACATCCATGCTCTCCAGGCTGTGACATGTAAAGA
Source organism: Narcine bancroftii (assembly GCF_036971445.1). Classification (NCBI taxonomy): domain Eukaryota; kingdom Metazoa; phylum Chordata; class Chondrichthyes; order Torpediniformes; family Narcinidae; genus Narcine; species Narcine bancroftii. Next base: position 250,963,689 of record NC_091469.1, on the reverse strand, counting down.
TTCTGTCCACTCTGTATTATTTTTTAAACTTCTATCTGGTCTCGCCTCAGCCTCAGATGCACCAGGGAAAACAACCCAACTTCTCCCAGTGGCTCATACCAACACCATATATCCCATCTCAGCAGATTCCAACCAAACTGCAGTAATATCAGCTTCTCTCATTTTTATTAAATCCCTCTCCCATTCTCTCTCCTTTGCTACCCCTCTGTCCTTTCCTCCTGCTCCCCAACCCCTCCTCTTCCATCTCCTGTCGGCGAGCTACCCTTCTCTACCGCTTCTTTATCTTCTACCCTCCCACCTGTATCCACCTATTACCTCTTACCCATTAGTCTGCACTCCTCCCCCTGCTTCCTTTCTCTCCTTTTCCTCCGTCTTCCCATCTTTTTATTCAGCTATTGTTTTCCTTATTCCTGATGAAGGGCCCGAGCCCTGAAACATTGGTTCCCCTTTACTCTCTATGGGACCTGAGTGGCCTGCTGAGTTTTTACAGCATGTTCGTACATTGCACTTCAGCACCTGCACATCCTGTTTGACTCCATCAAGCTGAAAATATGGTTCACTTCTACTAAAAATACATCTCTCTTCTGTCCTGCCCAGATGGGGTGAAGGAAATTCAGGCTCTGGGGCAGATAGAAGTGGAAGTGCATGCCTGGAGGAGTTTCGGAAACTGAGGAGCAAGTTTAGAAAAGGAAGTCAGGAGGCTAAAAAGGGACAGCAGAAGGCTCTGGCAGATCATGAAGGAAGTGTTAGAACCATACAATGCTACAGCAGAGAGATAGCTCCTTTGGCCCATCTAGCCCCTGCCTAGTCCCATCAACCTGCACTAGGACCATATTCCTCCCATCCATACACCTATTCAATCTTCTCCTAAATGTCAAAATCAAATCCACTGGCAGCTCTTCTATGCAAAGGGAAAAGGGTAAACGAAGAAAAAATGGAAACCCATCAGGAATCAGTGTGGAGCCACACAAGATGGACAAGGACCTTCATGAGTGGTTCTCTGTTTTTAGTGTGGAGAAAGGTGTGAGGACTGGGGAACTTGGGGCAGTCAATGGAAGTGTCTTGAAAACAGTCATCAATATTACAGCTGAAGGTTCCGATGCATATGAAGGTAGATAAATCTTCTGAGACTGGTCGGATGTATCCAGTGACACTGTGGTAAGCCAGAGAGGAAATTGCAAGTGCCCTGGCTGAGATCTATGAGTCGTCATTAAGTACGGGTGAGGTTCCAGAAGACTGGACAGAGATAAATGTGATGTCTCTATTTACATCTGGTTACAGTTCTTTGTTTACATGTTTACACTGTGTAGTTTTCTTTCACTGCCAATTAGTGGTAAATCTGCCATGCTCGCAAGGAAAAGGAATCTCAGGGTTTCAGATTCTTGGGACATTGGAATCGGTTCTGGGGCAGATGGGACCAGTACAAACAGGACGGTCTACATCAGGGAAGGGCCGGGACCAATGTCCTTGGGAGTTTGTTTGCTAGCGCTGTTGGGGAAGGTTTAAACTAATATGGCAGGGGGATGGGAGCAAGTGCAGAGAGATGAAGGGTGTAATATGAGGGTGGAAGCAAAAGATAGCAAAGTGAAAAGCAAAAGTGGCCGGCAGATAAATCCAGGGCAAAAATCAAAAAGAGCCACTTTTCAACATAAAGGTAAAAGGTAAAAGCAAGGCTGAAAGCTTCGTGTCTCGATGCAAGGAGCATTCATAATAAGGTGGATGAATTGATCTAGTTAGGATCACAGAGACATGGCTTCAGGGGGACCGAGACTGGCAGCTCAATATTCAGGAATATTCGCTATTTAGGAAGGATAGACAGAAAGGAAAAGGAGGTGTTGGGGAAGACCAGAACTAGGGGTCACAGTTTAAGGACAAGGGGGAAGTCTTTTAGGACTGAGATGAGAAAATATTTTCTCTCAGAGAGTGGTGAATCTGTGGAATTCTTTTCCACAGGAAGTAGTTGAAGCTGGTTCTTTATCTATATTTAAGAGGGGGTTAGATTTGGCCCTTGTGACTAAGGGGATCAGGGGGTATTAGGGGAAGGGAGAAACCGGATACTGAGTAGATGATCAGCCATGATTATAATGAATGGCAGTGTAGGCTTGAAGGGCCAAATGGCCTACTCCTGTACCTAGTTTCTATGTTTCTCTGTATGTGATTCCATGTATGAATTCCGACAAGACATCTGAAATCTGAAGAAGGGCTGCAGTGCCTACAGCCCAGTGAGCCTAATCATCTGAGGTTGGTACGTTACAAAGGAATATTCTGAGGGAGAAGATACACATGCACGGGAATGAACAAGGGCTTATTTGGGATAGTCAGCATGATTTTATAATTGGGAGGTCATATCTCACAAATCTGACTGAGTGTTTTGAAGATGAGAGCAGAGCTGTAAGCGCTGTATATGTGGATGTTAGCAAGGCATTCAATAAAGTTCCACCCAATAGGCTGCTCTGGAAGGTTATGGGATCCAAGGAGACACTGCAGAATGGATACAAAATTAGCCTCATGGCAGAAAGCAGAGGGTGGTGGGGGAAGGTTGTTTTTCAGACTGGAGGCCCGTGATTCGTGGTGTACCACTGCTGTTTGTCACCTATATCGATGATTTAGATGAAAACGTACATGGCATGATCAGCAGGTTTAAGGTCGACACTAATGTTTCTACACTAATGTGTAGACAGTGAAGATGGTTGCCAAAGATTGCATATCTTGATCAGGTGGGCAGAGAAATGATTGATAGTATTTAATATACTATCAATATTAAATATACTAATGTGAGGTGCATTTTGAGAGGTCTAATATGGGTATGACTGAATGGTAGGGGTCCGTGTAGTGTTGTAGAGCAGAGGGATCTAGGAGCACAGGAACAAAGTGGGGTCCCAGGTAGATAGGGTGGTCAAAAAGGCTCTTGTCACATTGGCCTTCATCAGTCCAAGAATTGAGTATAGATGTTGCGAGGTCATGTTGCAGTTGTAGATGTTGGCAAGACCCCATTTGGAGAATTATGTTCAGTTTTGGCCACCATACCACAGGAAAGGCGTTGTCAAGCTGGAGAGGGTGCAGAGAAGATTTACGAGGATGTTGCCAGGACTCAGGGAGCCTGAGCTATGGGGAGAGATTGAGTTGGGGTTGTGTTTTGGAAGTATCAGGTTCGGTGGGTTCACAGAGAGACGAGTCTGAACACAAGTGTTACAATCAAAAGTAACTTTATTGAACACACAGGAAGCAAACGGGGAAGACATCAAATGATATTTAGTTACTCTACTACTAAATGACTATATAGACATTCACTTTGGACCCAGGTTGGACTCCAATCTTCTACATGCTACAAGGCAAAAACTATAACGGTGTGATACACTCTATCAATGACTCCAAAGACTGAGTGAGAAACGATAGGCTTTAATACACATTTGATTTCAGCGGGCCCAACTCCATGTGCTTGAATGAATGGAAGGGGGCAGGGAGGTCGATCTTTATGGCCAGGTCACAGGGGGAGGGGTTACATGGGGTTGAGTCATCAGCAGGTGAGCCAGCCACAGAGCAACAACAGTATATCACTACAGCAGGCACATCGGGCACAGGGGACACCAATACCGGTGGCTGCTTACCTTACACTCTCCTGTAGGTGTACACACTTTACAGACAGGGACTTTCAAACACCATCCTGATTCCTTGTACCAAGGGGGATGCGGCTCTCTGCAGGCACTGATCTGTCGCAACACTATGACTCAACTTCAGTGTAGTGCACACCTTACCCACGACTCCTCCAGCCATGTCTACAGTAGTGACCTGGTGTGGAGTGATATCCGGGACTTGGACCAAATAGGTAGAGAGAAAGAAATGTGAGATGCATTAATGTTTATAGTATTCTGATACTGAGTAATTTAAAAGAGCCAATGGTAAGGTGTATTCTAGTGGGTGGCCAGAATCCAATCTTGATTGAAATGTGATGCGACGTCCAAACAGGTTTCAGACAGGGAGCTCACATGGCCCTCTGCAATCCACAAGGTTCCAGACGGGGAGGCCATGTGTTCCTTCACAATCCACATATAACAGTAGGCTAGGGCTTTATTCTTTGGAGCACAGGAGGATGAGGGGTGATCTCACAGAGGTGCACCATATTATAAGAGAAATAGATCAGAGATGCAGAGAGTCTTTTGCCCAGAGTTACGGAATTGGTAACCAGAGGGCATAGGCTTAAGGTGAAGGGGGAGAGATTTAATCGGAACCTGAGGGTTAAATTATTTTACATAGAGGCCGGTGGGTATATGGGATGGGCTGCCAGGGGAGGTGTTGAGGCAGCCACCACTGAAATGTTTCAGAAAGAATTGGGCGGATACATGGATAAGGTAGTTTTAGGGAGATAGGTGCGACTAGTTTGGGTGGGACATTTGGATTGGCATGGGCAAGCTGGGCTGAAGGGCCATGGGTCTTAAGGATATGCATTTAAGATGAGTGGAAGCAAGTTCTTTCTTTACATATAGTGGCAGGTGCCTGGAATAGGATATCGGGGGTAGTGATGTAGATGGATGTACTTAGTAATGTTTAAGAGGCTTTTAGACAAGTGGTTCTCAACTTTTTTCTTTCAACTCACAGACCACAGATCATCGGTGCTCTGTGATTAATAAGGGATTGTTTAAGGTGGTATGTGGGTGGAAAGAAAAAGATTGAAAACCACTGTTTTAATTGGCCCTAATTGGCTCATTCTGTGCACAGTTTCAGAACTCCAAAGGAAATGGGCTAATGACAATTTTTCTCATGCAAAATAACAATTGGCTCCAGAGCAGAGATTCTCAATCTTCCCTTCCCACTTACCTACCACCTTAAGCAATCCCTTACTAATCACAGAGCACTAATGGCAATGGCCTTTTTGGCGATGATTACTTAAAGTGGTTTGTGAGTGGAAAGGAAAAGGTTGAGAACCACTGGTTTAGACTGACACATGAGGGATATGGATTTAGTTTAATTTGGTATTATGTTAGGTGCAGACATCATAGCCCAAAGGGCTTATAGCCATATAACTATTTACAGCACAGAAACAGGCTAGTTTGGCCCTACTAGTCCGTGCCAGACATCATCCCTCACACCTAGTCCCACTGACCCACATTTGGCCCAGTGGATGGGTTCAAAGATTTGCTGGGATATTCTTGTTGTATTGGGAAAACAACTATTGGTGGTATAAATGTAAATTTTTAAAATTAAATTTAGGTGTACAGCATGGTAACAAGCCCTTTTGGCCCACGAGCCCGTGCCGCCCAATTACATCCAACTGGTATGTTTTGAATGGTGGTAGGAAACCAGAACATCTGGAGGAAACCCACGCAGATATGAAGAGAATGTACAAACTCCTTACAGTCAACGCCAGATTCTAACCTGGGCTGTTGGCGCTGTAAGTGTTGCACTAACCGCTACGCAAACCATGCTGTCCTTGGTCTTATTCCAGTGCTGCACTGTTCTTACATATGAATCTTGACTCATTGCCCAAACAGAAGATTGACAAGCCCTGTTGAAGAGCTGGGAAGATGCAAAGCATCTGCTTTGAAAACATGCCCTCTGTAACCTTGGAACATGACAGATGGCACTGGTGACAGGCTTTGACCTTGTCAAATAAAGTTACTCCTATTTCCCCCCCCCCCCCCACTCCCCTGCCCAAGTACTCTTTAAATGAAATGCCTACTGACAGCTGGGTGCCTGATGTTATTTGTCAATGGAAATTCCAGGACTTACAGCATTAAGTCAGCAAATTGAGGGATATTTAAAAAGACAATCTTATGACTGTAGCAAACAAATCCTATTTCTCCTGAGAAAAAACAAGATAACTTCTCCCATCAAGTTGTCAATGAATTATATTTGCATAAGATGTATTCCACTGACTGGTGGGGAATTACTCAATTGCGTTCAGTGAGTTGGAGACTCCTCGAAAAGTAGTGAACAATAGACTCGCCTCTACCTCCCCCCACAGTCCTGCTAACCCCATGGCCCCATGAACCCATGACCATCTTTCAGACACATTATCATGGTGAATGATGAGGAATAATCAACTCAGTGCAGCATATATAGAATTTGAATATTGCGCCATCCTTGACCTGTGTGGCTCTTGATCCTTGTTCATGATAGTTTCAAGGCATTCAGCTGGATGCCCTCACAGACTCCGGGTATCTTTGAAAACAGCTTGAAGAATGCCTATAGAGACTTCACAAGTAGGTGTTAATTGGACATGCTGTGGAGTAATGGATTATTGCTTTGGAAAACAATAGATGAACGGACTCAAAAGATTGGGTCCCCTGCCTCAGTCTGAGTGCAGTTTGCTGATCTAAGAGGGTCGTGTGTTTGTGTGTGTGTGTGTGTGTGTGTGTGTGTGTGTGTGTGTGTGTGTGTGTGTGTGTGTGTGTGTGTGTGTGTGTGTGTGTGTGTGTGAGAGAGAGAGAGAGAGAGAGAGAATTCAGTTTCAGTTCTACAGTTCAGCAGCAGCAGCTGGGACTGGAACAGGACAAGCTAGCAAACTTGTGGAAATCCCCATTTTGAAGACGGGTTGTGAGTTCTTAGTTCAGCCTGGTCAAAGTCCATGTGGTCCATACAAGAGGAGATGGCTGGCTATATAATTTTTCTCTTGAAATAAGGGAAACAGATAAAGAACTCTGTGATGACCTGAAAGAAAGAGGTTATCATCTGGAAAACCCTAATGGGGCAAGTTTCTTTGGAAAGACACTGAAGTGGCTGATCGGAAGGAATCAGTTTGTGTTCAACGAGCAACAAATCTCTCTCTGAAAACCGACAACAATCTTACTGAGCAGTGACCATTTACCTTTCAAGCACTAAAGCCTGGTGAAATTCATAAATGTTCAATTCTATGCACAGTATAAGAGGAGTGAGAAGTGAGATTGGACTGTGAATCAAAGAACTTTTCTGAACTTGTATACACATTACATACTTGTGCACTTAGGATCAAATTTAACTTATTACTATTAACAACCTAACAACCCCCTTCTAATTCTGTTTTCATGTTTAAAGATAATTAAAAGCAACTTTTGTTTAAGTAACCATTTGTCTTGGTGAATTTCTAATTCTGCTGGGTTTTGGGGTCCTCTAAGCCCATAACACCTCTGTGATACATAGGAAATAGGCTTTTAATGAATACCACAATTCCTTACCTAAATAGTCACTCAAAATACTATACTACAGATTCTATGATCCACATTTTTAATTAGAAACATCTAAAGTCTAGATTCATGTCCTGACAGAGCAAGACATCTTATTGCAGAATCTGTGGCTAAGATCGGAGGCTTTGTGGACAGTGAGGAAGGCTTTCAAACCTTGCAGAATGGATCTAGACCAGGTGGAAAAAATACATTATTTCCTGAAAGTGGCGCAGCAGGTGGATAGGGTTGTAAAGAGAGCTTTTGGCAGATTGGCCTTCACAAATCAAAGTATTGAATATAGGAGTTGGGATGTTATGATAAAGTTGTATAAGACATTGATGAGGCCAAATCTGGAGTATTGTGTGCAGTTTTGGTCACCAAACTAGAAGAAAAATATCAATAAGATAAAAAGAGTGCAGAGAAGATTTACAAGTATGTTGCCAGGACTTCAGAAACTGAGTTATAGGGAAACTTTAAATAGGTTTGGACTTTATTTCCTGGAGCTTAGAAGAATGAGGGGAGATTTGATAGAGGTATTTAAAATTCTGAAGGGTATAGACAAAATAAATCCAGCTAGATTTTTTTCCACTGACATTAGGTGAGATATAAACCAGAGGGCATGGGTTTAAAGTGAAAGGGGAAAAGTTTAGGGGGAACTTCTTCACACAGAGAATGGTGGGAGTGCAGAATGAGCTGCCAACTGACATGGTGAATGCGGGCTCAATTTTAACATTTAAGAAAAATTTGGACGGATACATGGATGGGATGGGAATGGAGGGTTACGGACTGGGTTCTGGTCAGTGGGACTAGACAGAATAATAGTTCCATACAGACTAGAAAGGCTGAAGGGTCTGTTTTCTGTGCTGTAATGTTCTATGGTTCTAACTGAAAGAGCAGAATATTAACAAAGCATGATTAACGTAATCCTGTTATGGTGCTTGCGATCGGGACCAGGGTTCAAATCCAGCACTGTCTGTAAGGAGTTTATACATTCTCCCCGTGTCTGCCTGAGCTGTTGGTCAATTAGGTGTAATTGAGTGGCATGGGCTTGTGGGTCAAAAAGGCCTGTTACTGTGCTGCATGTCTAAATTTTTCAAACATGATATCCTGGTTTAGTGGCCTTTTCCTTGAAAGCTACATACAAGAGTTGGCTTCAATTGATGTTGCACTACATTTGCCATGAGCAACGTCGTTCACCAGAGGATGTGCAGACCCAGGGTAGAAATATTTATCTTCCACTCTGCAGAGATTGGTGTTTAATTGGTGATGTCACCCACAACATGCAGCTCTAACCCATTCTGTACCCCAGCTTGACCCAGCTGGAGGCAATAAGCACCGTAGAGAGTCAAAGCAAATTCACAGAAAGCAATGGAGTTGGGATAAAACAGAAAGTGTAATCCTGCAGTAAAACACCCAAGTTCTGCAGATGCTGTGATTGTAGTAGTAAAAACACAATACTGGAGAAACTCAGCAGGTCACGCAATGTACTTTACCTAGTAAAGATAAAGATACATAACCAACGTTTTGTGCCTGAGCTCTTCATCAAGGTATGATCGATATGTAGGTAGGAAGGGCAGGGGAGGAGCTCAGGTCCACAGGCACGAGATCACAGGGGGAGGCCACAAGAGGGAGGGGGTCAAGGAGACCAGGAAGGAGGAAGTGGGGAAGCTGATGAAGGGGTTGAGGGCTGGGAAAATCAGAGGGGGAAGGTGGCGTGCAAGGGAGGCCAGAGGAGAGTTGGGGGAGCGCGAGATGAGAGGAGGGGAGTGTGAAGGAGTAGATGCAGGGTGAGGAGGAAGAGGTGTGGGGGGATAGGGAAGGGTAAGGACTGGTGGTGGTGGGATGGGGGTGGGCGGGTACGAGGTGAGAGTTTATGATGGAGGCTGCAGCAGCAGGTGGGCATCAGTCAATGTGGCGCAGGTACTTGAGATACTTGAGGTACTTGAGATCCTGGTGGAGGCCAAACTGGGAGGCCTGGAACCAGGGCAGGAAGTCAGGAGGCACCAGTTGCCATTGGAAGCAAGAAGCTAGGAAGGAAACATGGCTACAGGGGCGGGTTTGGGCGAGATCATGATCGTAGAGCTTTGGAAAAGCATAGGAAGTAAAGATAGATCCTGAAGGGTTCAGGTCTGACATCTCTCCTTTAAATGTGACTAATATATAGGATTTTTATTGAATTCTAACCCACATTGGTGTCCTTATGTAAAAGCAATCTGTAATAACTATTACATGTCAAAATATAATGCACTGTCTCAAAATGTAATCAATTTTTACTTTGCCATCAGCTACTTTTAATGGAGATTTCCACAGATTTATGAAAACTTTTATTTAAATATGAATCTGCCGTGTTTGGTGTAACGGAGTTAAAAATGGATGATGACTTGCATTTTCAGGAATCTCAACTAGTGGAATCTACTGTGTTATTTGGATGATTTGTTGGTGTTCGCCCCTGACGACGTTGCGGCCTTGCCACACCTGGAGACCGTGTTAGACAGGCTGCGGCGCCATAACTTGAAGCTGGGCCCCCCAGAGAGTGCTTTTCCCTCAGGTGGTCTGTCTAGTTTCTCGACCACGTAATAGATGACAGTGGTTCCACTGTCCCCAGTAAAGTGGAGAACATCACTAACGTGGCCAGCACTGACCTCACGGAGCCTGATGGCGTGACCCCGAGCCAGAGGTAGATAAGATCCTTTTTGGCGATGATGAATTACAATCAACACTTTGTCCCCAGATACTCTGCCATTGCCAAGCTGCTCTTTGAAAGGCAAAGGCAAACATCTAAAAAGCAAACCGTCAGACGGGAAGTTGCATGCGTCTGACTGGACACCGGGGCAAGTATGGGCCTTTGAAAACCTGAAGTGTTCACTGGTTCATAGCATCGTCCTGGCTCATTCCGACTTTACCCCACCCTTCATGCTGTCAACTGATGCGTCCTTGTATGGCATATGAGCTGTCCTGTCTCAGATTCCAGAGGGTGAAGAACAAGCCAGACCTATTGCTTTTGCCAGCAAGTCATTATCTCAGTCACCAAGGAACTACCTAGTTCACCGATTGTGGTCGAACCACTGTTAATACTGATTGTATGTGTGTGGCTGACCCGCCCTTGCTGATTGTACCTGTGGCTCCTTCCCCTTTGATTCTCCTAATAAAGACACAGCGCCATAATCCCTCCCCCAGAATAAGCTCGGGTCTTGAGTCAGCTCAAGCCCGAAACATTGGTGATGTATCTTCACTTTTGCTACATAAAGGCACTGTTTGACCTGTTGAGTTTCTCCAGCATTTGTGTGTGTTTTGCCTCAAAGATAAACGTGTATTCCACACATCACGCCTGGCTATACTCAACTGCATCATGGAGAATGGAGTTATTAGCCCTGATCCTGACCACATGGCCCCTGTTGGAGCTCCCACTTCCCCACAGCCTCAAGGCCCTGCTTTTTTTTTCCTATTATGCCTAGTGGGTACACAACTATGCGGATAAGGTCCATCACCTTGTAAAAGCCACCTCCTTTTCCTTGTCGTCGGAGGCCTTCATCCACTTCAAAGGCGATATTGCACGTTGTGGATGAATCCACCCCATTCTAGGCGGAGAGTGATGCGTCTGACTTTGCCATGGCCGCCACACTTAACCAGGTGGGTAGACCAATGGCATTTTTCTCCCACATCCTCCAAGGCCCCGAGATCCGGCATTCCTCCATCAAGAAGGAGGCTCAGGCCATTGTTGAGGCGGTATGGTACTGGAGGCATGAATGCAAAGTCGGTTTCATGTTCAATAACAAGCAGTAGGGTAAAAACCAAGAATGACAAGATTTTGAGGTGGAGAATCAAACTCTCCACCTATAACTATGATATCTTGTATGGCCTGGAAAGCTCAATGAGCCTCTGGATACCCTGTCCCGAGGGACTTGCACCAGTGCGCAGATGGACCAATTACAAGCCCTCCACACTGACCTCTGCCACCCGGGGGTTCTACCATTTTATCAAAGCCCGCAACCTCCCCTATTCAATTGAGGACATCAAGTCAATGACCAGAAACTGCCATGTCTGTGTGGAGTGCAAACCACACTTCTACTAGCTGGGCAGGTCATGCCTGATTAAGGTCACCCGTGCCTTTGAGTGCCTGAGCATAGGTTTTGAACTGCAATGTGTACTTCCTCCACATCATTGATGAGTACTCACATTTGCCCTTTGCCATTCCCTGCCCGGACATAACCACCTTGTGCATCCTCTTCACCCTGTTCGGCTACCCCTGCTATATTCAAAGCAACTGGGGACTCTCCTTCATGAGCTATGAGCTGTGCCAATATCTGCTGGCCAGAGGTATTGCCACGAGCAGGGCCACCAGCTACAACCCCCAAGGGAATGGCCAGGTGGAAAAGGAGAACACCACATTCTGGAAGGCTGTCCTCCTCACCATGAGGTCGAAAGGCTTGCCTATCTCCCACTGGCAAGGGATCCACCCCAAAGCGCTCCACGCAATCAGATCCCTTCCGTGCACCACCACCAGTGCCACCTACATGAAAGGTTGTTTCCTTTCTCCAGGAAGTCCATGTCAGGGACCACGCTGCCATCCTGGTTGACAACACCAGAGCCAGTCCTGCTCCGGAAACATTTGAGAAGCCATAAGTCCAATCCACTGGTTGAGAGGGTCCACCTCCTCCACGCCAGCCCCCAATATGGCTGCTTGGCAGAATCGGCTGGGTGCGACGACACTGTCCCGTCCAGGACCTGGCGTGCGTGAGAGACCCCGGGATTCTGGCCAACCAACCGAAATATCCACCCCCCCACGATCATCTACCATGTACCATGTCACCCTACCCCAGCCCCCACCCCAACCATCTCTGTTCAGTTGCCAGGCATCCCTCTCACTGATGGGCCAGAAGTTGACAGCCAGTGGTATGATGGTCACAATGATGGACAAGACCACCGGACGGACTGAATTTGTGATGGACAGGGAACCCACTTCACCCCACTGGACTTCTTTTAAAAGAGAGGGTGAATGTGGTGGAACCACTGTTAATACTGATTGTATGGCTAACCCGTCCCTTTGGGGCCCCTCCCCCAGAATAAGCTCGGGCTTTGGGCCAGCAACATGAGATGTGTCTTCTGTTTATGGCAATAAAAGCCGGTCAGTCCAGTCACTTCTAATCTTTGGTTATTGATAGTGCATCACCGATTAGAGTTTCTGGCTTTGAAATGGGCCGTCTGTGACAAGTTCAATCACTGGCTGAAAGGCCACGAATTCACAGTCTGGATGGACCACATTCTAATGAAGCCAAAGCTGGACTGGTTGTGAGCCAAGATGACGAGTTACAATTTGGTATAAGGTACGTCCCAGGACAGAACACTGTAGCTGATGCCATGAACTGTATACCATTTGTTAAGGAGAATGCCTCTTGTATTATGCTCTATGTTGAGAGACATTGGCAGCCTTCTAGGAGAGAAAGATTTAAAGAGTCCATCTCTGTCTCAAGATACATGAAGCACTGGAATAGACTTACCATGAGAAATGACAAGGTTTCGAGGGACCAGAGAACCAAGGAGAAGTATTTTCAATATGTTGTCCCTGACTCACTTAAGGTTGAGATTCTGTATGGAGTTCATGACGAAGCCAGGCATCAAGCTCAATCCGGGAGCTTCAGTTTGGCGAGACAGAGGGTTTTCTGGCCAAACCTTGAACAAGGTATGAGACACTATGTTCGCCAAGGTCAGTGATGCATTGTCCACAAGACAGCTGAGCCTGAGGGAAAAGCCCCCCATCAACCAGGCTCCCATCAATGGAGCTAGCCTGCATTGACTTCTAATCAGCTGAAGACTCCAGAAACAAATCTATCGATGTCCCCGTGATAACTGACCATTATCACGGTCCATGTTTCCATGCAAAGACCAGACGGCAAAGCAGGTCCCAAAGGTTCTCTGGAATCAGTGTTTCTGTGTTTTTGGTTTCCCTGAAAGGATGCAAAATGACCAAGGTGTTAACTTTGTGAGTCAGCTCATAAGTGAGTTCTTCAGGGCCTCAGGTGTCAGGAAATTCCACACAACCCCAATGGGAAAGGGGAGCATGGAACGGTTCAATAGGACCTTGGGTGGCATGATGCATGCATTGTCCCCTGAACAGAAAGCTGACTGGCCATGATGATTCCAAACTCTTATGTTCATGTATAACTACACATCCCATGAGACAACAGGATCCCCCCCCCCCACCCCACACTTTAACCTCATGTTTGGCCAGGTTCCCCACCTACCTGTTGATGTCTTCTTTCGTACTGTCCTTCATGACTCTGATGTGACAAGCTATGATAAGTCTGTGGCATGTCTCACTAATGATCTGAAAGAAGCAATGGTGATTATCCAGGACCAGGTTGCAAAAGAGCAGAGCAGACATGCTCAGCTGGACTACAGGGATCCAAAATTGGAATCAGTGACGGAGTGCTCTCGGCCAACAGGAAGGAAAGAGGTAAGGAGAAACTTGCAATCAATGGGAATCAACCATCTACCCTGTGGTGGACATGAATACAGAGACCCATACATACAGGATCCATGACACAATCACCGGACGGGAGAGGGTGGCCCACAGAAACCTACTGCTGCTGGTCAATTTCCTCCCTATGGGGGAACGCATATGAAACATCTGACCATGCCTCGTCCAAGCCTGTAACTGAATCCTCAGCCTCACGAACTGTTGACGGGGGAGAAGCAGAAGGGACCTTGTTTGAGGGAGAGCGAGACTTCTTATCTTACTAGTGAAAGCCTTGATGCTGTAAGTGACAGAAAGGAAGAGGGACAGGGTCCCCCGACTGATCTGGAGCTTGCGGACTCTGAGAGGAGAACTATAGATTGGATTGCACAGTTGCTTGTACTGAGTCAGCCAGGGGGTGGATGTTGCTGACCTATCAGGTGTGTCCTCTGACCATCAGGATGCCTCAGTCTCACCTGGGACTCATAAGGCAGTTTATCCTGTAATCTGTGATTTTAGTTCCATATCAGCCATGAAGATTCCAGTGGACAGGAGACAGGTCGAGTCAAGGTTTGGTGGCCTAGTCAAACCTGTGAACAGGCTCATGTAAACCATGTCCAGCCGGGATGTTGTTCGGTGTTTCAGGCTCTTGCTAACTACAACATGAATCATAGAGCCTGTGGGTTGAGAAATTTTGTACTGGTAAAATGCTCCACTGTTTCAAGTTCTTGGGCCTGCACTACACAGGAGTTGAGACAATGTGGGGTGTACAAGGCAGCCTGATCCCAGTTTCTGGATTGAGGGATAAGCGCTGTCATCACACCACCTCCTCCTTACGGGACACCATTGGCGCTGCTCTTCTTTGTACAGACCCTTTGCAAATTGTCAGTGGTAGCATTTTCTTTGGTGTGTCCTGTGTGTTGGAAGCTTATATTCAAAAAAAAATGCAGCGGGGGTGGATGCAACAGAGTTAAAAATGGGTTTGAATAATTTCTATATTTGTGAATGAGTCGCTTGTATTTACTGTGGATTTAATAATGTTTCCGGAGGGAATGAGTTCGGCAGAACACATGCCTTTCTTAGCCTTCCCTTCCTGTCTCTGACAATGTTACCTTGCCAAGGGAGAAAAAGGGAAGAAAACCCAGAAGACAATGATGTTTATATTATTTTGTCTTCTAAAGGGGAGTGAAAAAATGCTGGAGAACAATTCCCTTCATCCACGCCCTGTGCAAGCCCGTTACATCGGTATTAAGGTACCCTTGAACATATGAAATGAAAAGATGGTCCTAATCAAAGCATTTATCAAAGGAGTTGATTGGATATCGAAAGAAAAACTAGTTCTCTTGCCTTAAAGTCCAGGACCAGAAATATGCAGTGAAACACGAAAGTCTGTAGATGCTGTGAGTGTAGAAATGCTGGAGGAACTCAGCCGGTCTTTCAGTGTTCATAGGAGACAAAAATAATCGCCAATGTTTCGGGACTGAGCCCTTCTTCAAGGTACAAGCAAAATGAGAGAATAAAAAACAGGAAATCTCAGAACATGGACAGTGCCGTCTGGGGGTGGAATCCAGACCAACCAAAGATGTTAATTGAATATGATAAGGGGAGGAATGAGAATTAATTATGTCTGTGTGTATGGAGACAGGGAACAGGGAGAGGGACAGAGGCGGGAGATGGTGATGGGGGAAGAAGGAGTTTAATGAAAGCCAGAGAAGTCGATATTAATGCCATCCAGTTAGAGGGTGCCCAGCTGGAAGATGAGGTGTTATTCCTCCAGTTTGTGGGTTGTCTCAGTCTGGCAGTGCATAGACCATGGACAGATATGTCAGCAAGGGAATGGGATGGGATGGGGAACAGAAACATGTGGCCACTGGGAGACCCACGCTATTGCGGCGGACAGAGCAGAGGTGCTCATGAAGTAATATCCCAGTCTGCATCCAGTTTCTCCGATGTAGAGGAGACTGCAGTGGGAGCACCAGATGCAGCAGATTCACAAGTGAAATTTTGCTTCACTTGGAAGGACTGTTTGGGGTCTCAACTGGTGGTGAGGGAGAAGGTGTGGGCACAAGTGGAGTATCTCCTGCGGTCATGGGGGTAGCTACCAAGATGATGATTAATGGGGAGAGAGGAGAGGACAAGGGAGTCAAGGAGGGTGTATACGTGTATAATGAGTAGAGCAGGGGGTTACGAACACAGCCTTATGGTGCTCTAGTACTGATGGAGATTGTGGAGGAGATGTTCTTATCAATCCTTACTGATTATGGTCTGGAGGTGATGGTTGCCACAGGTGTAAAATTTAACATGATTATTGGTAATAAGGAGAAAGTACCTTAGAAATGACTAGGACTGCAAACCTATCAGTCCCAGGACCTGAAGTGATGGCTGCAAAGATTGTGGCTATGTTAGCGGTGATCTTGCAAAATGTTCCAGATTCTGGAACAGTCCCAGTTGATTGATTGAAAGGTGACTAATTTAAACCCAGTTCAAGAGAAAAAAGGGTGAAAAGGCATTTTTGTAGGCTAGTTTGCTTAACATCGTTGTTGAGAATATGCTTGTAGCTTTTTGTTTGCTTTTCAAATTTTAGAATATATTAGCAAGGCACTTACACAATCAAAAAGGACAGAGAGTAAACACATTACACAGTGGAAGATGTTTACTCTCAATTCCTTAAAACGCAGCAGCATTCAGATTATAGGTAAATTTGAATTAAACTGGAATCTGAAGAGTTAACTAATAGAATAGATAAAAAAAGAAGTCAGATCTTTTCCCAGGATAGAAGTGTCAACTGCTACAGGGTTATGGAGAGAGGGGAAAGTTTAAAGGCAAGTTTTTTTAACACAGTGGGGTAAGTGCCTGGAAGCTGATATGACAGCAATATTTAATAGGCATTTGGACAATCACATAAATAGATGCTTGTGGACTTCAGGAGGGAGTCAGAGGAACTCATCGAGGGCACAATAGTGAAGAGGGTCAAGAATTTCAAATTCCTGGGTGTCAACATCTTCGAGGATCTGTCCTGGAGCCTCCGTGATGATGCAATCACCAAGAAGAATCACCAGCGGCTATACTTTGTGAGGTGTCTGAGGAGATTCGATATGTCACCGAAAACTCTCAAAAACTTCTACATGGGTACAGTGGAGAGAATTCTGGCTGTTTGCATCACTGTCTGGAATGGAGGCTTTAACTCTCAAGATAAGAATAAACTCCAGAGGGTTGTTAACTCGGCCTGCGACATCTCAGGTACCAGACTTCACTCCATCGAGAACATCCACATGAGGCAGTGTCTTAAAAAAGTAGCCTCTATCCTCAAAGACCCCCACCACCAGGCCATGCCCTCTTCACTCTGCTACCATTAGGGAAAAGTAACAGGAGCTCTCAGCAACACAAGGACAGCTTCTTCCCGCTGCCATCAGATTCCTGAATAATCAATGAACCAAAGACACTACCTTACTTATCGTCCACTATTATTTTTATTTTGTATTGTAATGTTGTAAGATGGTTATAATCTGAATGTTTGCTTTATGATGCTGCCACAAAACACTGAATTTCATGACAAGAAATCCTGATTCTGGTTCTGAATAGGGAGGGAATGAGAGGGTTGTGCTGCGTTCATGGAAATGGGCTTAATTAGATAGATATGTTGGATGTGCTGTATCTATGTTTGGATATGCTGTATATATGTTGGATGTGCTATATATATATGATTTGATGTGCTGTATATATTTCTGATGTGCTGTTTATACATGTGGATGTGCTGTATCTATGTTTGGAATTATTGTATAAATGTTTGGATGTGCTGTATGTTGGATGTGGTGTATAGATGTGTTGGAAATGTTGTACCTATGTTTGAATGTGCTGTATCCATGTGTTGGATGTGAGGTACCTATGATTGGTTGTTCTGTACCTATGTTTCGATGTTCGGTATAAATGATGGATGTTCTGTATATATGTGTTGGACGTGCTATATATATGTCAGATATGCTGTATCTATGTTTGGATGTGCTGTTTATATGATTGGATTTGCTGTAAATATATATATATATGTTTGGATGAGCTGCATATATGTTTGGAGGTGCTGTATATATGATTGGATGTGATGTTTATATGTTTGGATGTGATGTATATATGTTTGTATATGCTAAACATATGTGTTGGATTTCCTGTACATATGTTTGGATGTGCTGTATCTCTGTTTGGATATGCCATATATTTGTTTGGATGTGCTGTATCTATGTTTCAGTGTGCTGTACACATGTTGGATGTACTGTATATCTGTGTTGGCTGTGCTGTATATATGTTGGATGTGCAGTATATCAGTTTAGATGTGCTGTATATATGTTTGGACGTGCTGTATACATGTGTTGTAGGTGCTGTATATATGAAGTCGTGTTCTGTATCTATGTGTTGCATGTGCTATATCAATGTTTGGATGTTCTGAATATATGTTGGATATGCTGTATATATATGTAGGATGAGCTGTATATATGTTTGTATGTGCTGTATTTGTGTTTGGATGTGCTCTATAGATGTGTTGGATGTGCTGTATATATATTTGGAGGTGCTTCAACTATGTTATAGACAATAGACAATAGACAATAGGAGCTAGAGTAGGCCCTTCGGCCTGTCGAGCCAGCACCGCCATTTTACAGATCATGGCTGATCACTACCATCAGTACCCCTTTCCAGCCTTAACCCTATAACCCTTAACTCCTTTGTCCACTAGAGTCTTATCTAACTCTCTTTTGAACATAATCAGCAAATCTGCCTCTACCACCCTCTGTGGCAGAGCATTCCACAGATTCACACTTCTCTGGGTAAAAAAATGTTTTCTCATCTCCATCCTAAAGGGCCTACCCTGTATACTTAAACTATGCCCTCTAGTCCTCGTCTCCCCCATCGTTGGGAACAAGTAATCCGACTTCACCCTGTCTATCCCCCTGATAATTTTGTATACCTCAATCATGTCCCCCCTCATCCTTCTAACTCCATCGGATACAAGTCCAGTTTTTCTAGCCTTTCAGCATATGTCAACCCCGCCATCCCTGGAACTAACCTTGTAAATCTGCGCTGCACACCCTCTATAGCTAGTATGTCCTTCCTCAAAATTGGAGACCAGAACTGGACGCAATACTCCAGGTGGGGTCTCACCAGGGCCCTGTACAACTGCAGAAGGGTGTCTCTGTTCCTATACTCCAATCCCCTCTTTATGAAAGCCAACATGCTATTAGCCTTCTTCACAGCTTTCTGAACCTGCATGCTAGTCTTCAGTGACCGGTGAACAAGTACTCCCAGATCCATTTGCTCCTCCCCACTCCCTAGCTTGTCTCCATTTAAATAATACTCAGCTTTCCTATTATTGCCCCCAAAATGGATAACCTCACATTTGCTTACATTGAACGTCATCTTCCATTCAGCAGCCCACTCCCCCAACCTGTCCAAGTCCCTCTGTATTTTCCTGACATCCTCCTCACACCCCACACCGCCACCCAGTTCGTGCCATCTGCAAATTTGCTCAAATTATTAATAATCCCCTCATCCAAATCATTTACATAAATTACAAACAACTGAGGACCCAATACCGATCCCTGCGTCACTCCACTCGTCACATCCTGCCATCCTGAAAAAGACCCGCTTACCCCAACCCTTTGTTTCCTATTTCTTAACCAATTTCCTATCCATGTCAGCACCTTACCTCCAATACCATGCTCCCTGATCTTGCCCACTAGTCTCCCGTGCGGTTCCTTATCAAAGGCCTTCTGGAAGTCCAAATACACCACATCCACAGGCTCTCCCAAGTCCACCCTCTTTGTCACATCCTCGAAAAATTCCAGAAGGTTAGTCAGGCATGACTTACCCTTAAGGAATCCATGCTGACTGGCCCTTATACTATTATTTCTGCCTAAGTGTTCTGCTATTACTCCTTTTATGATAGACTCCAATATCTTCCCCACCACCGACGTCAGGCTGACCAGTCTATAATTTCCCATTTTCTCCCTCCCTCCCTTCTTAAAAATCGGCACCACATCAGCCACTCTCCAATCCTCAGGGACCTCCCCCGAATCTATGGAACTTTGGAAAATGTCGACCAGTGCTTCCACAATTTCCATAGCAACTTCTTTAAGCACCCTGGGATGCAGCCCATCAAGCCCTGGGGATTTATCAGCCCTCAGTCCCAACAATTTACTCACAACCTCCTGTTTCTGGATCCGGATATCCATTAGATCCCCTACTTCCCCAGGAAAGTTCCCCAAGTCTCTTGACACCGCATGACCATTACCCCCTAACTGACCATAACCTATATCCTCCTTGGTGAAGACAGTTGCAAAGTATTTGTTAAATTCCTCAGCCATCTCCTTGTTTCTGGTAATAATTTCACCCTTTTCTATTCTTAATGGACCAATTTTGGACCGAACCAATTTCTTCCTCTTCACATATTTAAAAAAGCTTTTGCTATCCTCCATTATATTATTTGCTCATTTCCTCTCGTACTTAATTTTCCCCTCTCTTATGACTTTCTTAGTTACCCTCTGATGCTCTTTGAAGGTTTCCCAATCCTCTAACTTCCCACTCCACTTCGCTATCCTATACTTACTCCCTTTGGATTTGATATTACACTTGATTTCATTAGTTAGCCACGGCTGCCATTTGCATCTCCTAGAGCCTTTCCTCCACTTTGGAATAAATTTGTCCTGAAACCTGTGAAAAATGTCCAAAAATACCTGCCATTTTTCCCCAGTTGTCCTCCCAGCTAATGTATCTTTTCATTTTATTTTGGCTAGCTCCTCCCTCATAGCTGCATAATCCCCTTTATTTAACTGCAGTACAGATGCTTCCGACTTCCTTTCTTTTTCCCTTTCTAATTGCAGCTCAAAAGCAACCATACCATGGTCACTATTCCCTAATGGCTCCCCTACATCGAGGTCACTTATTAACTCTGCATCACTGCACAGCACCAAGTCCAGAATCGACTTCCCCCTGGTAGGTTCCTCCACTAGCTGCTCCAAGAAAGTATCTCGTAGACATTCAATAAACTCAGTCTCTTGTGCTCCTGCCCCCGTCTGATTATCCCAGTCCACCTTCATGTTAAAGTCCCCCATAACTACTGTATTGCTACCATTTTGACATGCCACTCTTAATTCCTGATTTATACTTCTACTGATATCTAAGCTACTTTTCGGAGGCCTGTAAATGACCCCCATTATGGTCCTCATGCCTTTACAATTTCTTAATTCTATCCAAACAGACTCTACCCCACCTGTTTCAATGTCTTTCCTTTCAAATGCCTGAAATTCATTTCTTACCAACAGAGCTACCCCACCTCCTCTTCCTAACTTTCTGTCTTTTCTATAGGACGTGTACCCTGGAACATTTATTTCCCAATCCTGCCCTTCTCGCAGCCATGTCTCCGTTACTCCGACAATATCATAACCCTCCCATTGCCATTTGTGCCTCAAGCTCATCCATTTTATTCCTTACACTCCGTGCATTTGAATGTGCTGTATCTATGTTTGGATGAGCTGCATATATGTTTGGATGTGCTGTATATATATTTAGATCTGCTGTATCTATATTTGGATGTAGTGTATCTCTGTTTGAATGTGCTGTATATATGATTGGATGTCATATTTATATATTTGAATGTGCTGTATATATGTTGCATGTGCTATATATATGTGTTGGATGTGCTGTATATATGTTTTGGTATGCTAAATATATGTGTTGGATGTGCTATATATATGCTTAGATGTGCTGTATCTCTGTGTGGATGTGCTGTATACCTTTGGCTTGGCTTCGCGGACGAAGATTTATGAAGGGGTAAAGTCCACGTCAGCTGCAGGCTCGTTTGTGGCTGACAAGTCTGATGCGGGACAGGCAGACACGGTTGCAGCAGTTGCAAGGGAAAATTGGTTGGTTGGGGTTGGGTGTTGGGTTTTTCCTCCTTTGTCTTTTGTCAGTGAGGTGGGCTCTGCGGTCTTCTTCAAAGGAGGTTGCTGCCCGCCAAACTGTGAGGCGCCAAGATGCACGGTTTGAGGCGTTATCAGCCCACTGTCGGTGGTCAATGTGGCAGGCACCAAGAGATTTCTTTAGGCAGTCCTTGCACCTCTTCTTTGGTGCACCTCTGTCACGGTGGCCAGTGGAGAACTCGCCATATAACACGATCTTGGGAAGGCGATGGTCTTCCATATGTTTGATGTGCTGTATATATGTTGGATGTGCTGGATATATGTTGGATATGCTGTGTATATGTGTTGGGTGTGCTATAGCTTTGTGTTGGATATGTTGTATATATTTTTGGATGTGTTTTTATCTTTGTGTTGGATGTGCTGCATATATGATTGGATGTACTGTACTTATGTAGGATGTGCTGTATCTCTGTATGGATGTGCTGTATATATGTTGGATATGCTCTATATATATATATATATGTGTGTGTGTGTGTGTGTGTGTGTGTGTGTGTGTGTGTGTGTGTGTGTGTGTGTGTGTGTGTGTGTGTGTGTGTGTGTGTGTGTGTGTGTGTGTGTGTGTGTGTGTGTGTGTGTGTGTGTGTGTGTGTGTGTGTGTGTGTGTGTTGGATATGCTACGACATGCCCGTTGCTGATTTTGCCACAATCCCCCCTCCTCTGTCCAGCATGGACAGACATCCATTCTGTTGTGAATAAATGGTTTCTCTACAACTTCTAGCCTTTGAAGTTATTGATGGTCTAAGGGCCGTTTTTTTGTGGTTCTATTCAATAAATCAGTGTTGTTTCAGTGTACCTGATGTAATCTTTAAATCTTATTTGTACTTTATAGTTTTCATAAATTGCAAAACAATACACAAAAACATTACAGAACTTATAAAATGCCATTAGTTTATTTAATTTTAAATTTAATTGTAGACGTACAGCACAGTAACAGGCCATTTCGGCCCACGAATCCATGCCACCTGATTTACACCCCATTAACCTACAACCCCTGAAAGTTTTCAAACAGTGGGGAAAACCCACGCGGACACGGGGAGAACATACAAACTCATAGCAGACAGAGTGGGAATTGAAGCCCGTACTCAATCACAGACACTGTAACAGTGTTGTACTAACCACTACACCATCTCTGCCGATTATTCAGCACAGATAAGTATTTCTTGAAGAGAAAATATCTGATAAATTGATCTAAATTTTCATAAAATTTAGGTTTTGCAAAGTTTTGAACTATGGATGATTGGAAATTGACCACTTAAGGAGGAGAAATGATATAGATGTCTAAGTTTTGATGAATGCCACATACTGGGTACTGTAGCACCATCAATTAGACCTGACAGACCAGAAGTCGAGATTAACAGGCTTTAATCGCTATAAACCTACATGCATAGCTTATATGCTGTTGGTCCGATTCCACGGCAGTCCTGAGGGAGGGGATTGGACAGTACTGCCTTTATTCAGGATCCTGGAGGGGGAGGAGTTACAGTATCGGTCCAGGCCAACCAGTACCATGTATGTAATGCAGTGTTCCACCACAGGTACATGAGGAATCAACTCATGTGTACATCTTGATTTTCAAGATCCACTTGGTAAGTCACGCAAAAGACTGTTAAATAAACCAAGGAATCTGGGAAACAGGAAAAAGGTGATGCTGGAATCTGGAGCCATAAACAATTCAATGGAGGAATTCAATGAGCCGAGCAGTGTCAGTCAGAAAAACAAATGGGTGACATTTTGAGTTGAGCCCCTTCACCAAGATTCAATGAAGATCCATGGAGTTGAGGGGCAGAGTATTAAGTAGAGGACAGAAATACATGGGAAGAAGAGGTTAACGCTGAGGTTGGCAGACTGTTCCAAATGAGCCAGCAGCACTGATCGTTCACCATCTATATTCAGGGCACGGATGAGACGACAAGATACAACAATGTTGCCATCTTTGTGGGGTAAGTCAGCTGTAAGAAGAATGTAAAACATCTGCAAAGATACACAAGGGTGAAATGAGAGAAGTTATTACTGTGGTAAGAAAATTCGAGAAAACTACTAAACGACAGGGAGTGGGTAGGTGGGACTAGTGAGTTCACTTAAATCGGTGCAGACTAGAGGGGCCAAGATGGCCTGTTTCCATACTGTAATTGTTATATGGTTATATGGTTTGTTATATGGAATCTAGACAAACCTGTGTTAAATTGCAAAACAAAGAGAGAAAGGATGGTAGGTTGTAGTGCAAGTGGGTGAGGTACAAGAGCAATTGCTGCCTAAACAGATTCCTGTGGTCAGAGTGTATGTAATTCGACATGATATATGTAGCTGTGACTCATTAATTAAAGGACTTCGTTCACCTACTTCCACTAACGTGCAAGTTTTACACTTGAATATAACAAAGGATTACCCCCATCCACCTTGAAACGGCCAAGAAAACCAACATTTTAAACACCTTGGGATTCTTTAGTGCAAGTGAGGTGATCCAACTTGCAGCAGCTGTGTGTGGAAAAAGCAAAGGGACATCAGGAATGGAAATGTGGAAATGACTCAGTGAATGTTCATCATGGAATTTTGCTTTAGGTCAGCAGACGCTGGTGATTCAGAGGACGAAGCATGGGTGGTCCATTTTCCCATGAGATCTACATCAGAGGATATCCTGATATCCTGCAGCAGATTTTGCACTTTGCATGGTCTGCCTGAAGTACAGAAAACATAACTAGGGGTAGAAATGAAGTTCTTGAGCTAGGTCAAACATGCAAATAAATCTGGACTGATTCTCCATTCATTTTCCTGACTACTCCCATGCAAGGATCATTGCCATGAATGTATTCTAGAGAAAGATTCAAAACAGTTGCTTAAAAATGTACTTCAAGCAAGGTAATTTCTCGTTTCAATCCTATATGGCCAATTCTTTATCCTCACACATCTAGAGACTCTATCTCAAGGTAAAAACCTCCCAGCATCTATTCCAACAAGCTCTTCCCCAACCTTGGGTATCTCATTCTATGTTCCAATGAGTAAAGCTGCAAATTCACAGGTTCAACTTTGCAGCTATTAAGCTCCTGAATGAACCTCACAACGGTGTTCCCACCCTTCCCTTGTGATTGATATTTTTACAGTAACACTCCACTCTGCAAACACTCCACAATGCAATGTGCAATTGGCTCAGCTAGAAGATGTTCTCACCAACATCCTTAACATCTCCCTGAGAAGCACTGTGGTCCCAATGAGCTTCAAAGCTGTCACCATTGTCCCTGTGTCTGTCTCCTGCCTCAATGCACTCACACCCATCACCATGAAATGCTTTGAGAGGCTCGTCGTGGGGCACAACAAGCTCCTGCTCCCCCCCACCCTCATCACTGCAGTTCACTCCACACATGATGCCATCACCACCACCCTCCATCTCGCCCTCACCCATCCGGAAAACAAGGACTCATGCAGTTTATTGACTTCAGTTCAGCATTTAACACAATCATGCCTCAGTTCCCTGGTGGATCTAAGCACCTCCCTCTGCAATTGGATTCTCAACTTCTTGTCAGGGAGTCCTTAGGCAATCTGGATCGGTAACAGCAGTTCCAAGACCATCACACTGAGCACGGGAGCCCCCCCTCCCCAGGGCTGCATGCTTAATCCACTGCAGTTCACTCTGCTTGCCCATGACTGCACAGCTAAACACTGCTCGAACCACATCATCAAGTTCGCTGACGACACGACCGTGGTGGGTCTGATGAATAAGAATGAGGAGTCAGTGAACAGAGATGAGGTGCAGTTGCTAACGGACTGGTGCATAGCCAACAGCCTGTCTCTGAATGTTCACAAAGTAAAAGAGATGGTTGTCAACTTCAGGAGGTGCTACCCGGGGAGTTGGTGTGGGGGGAAGGGGACCCAAGCTCTGCTGGCCATTGATGGTTCGACCATTGAGGTCATCAAGAGCATCAAGTTCCTTGGAGTGCACATGGCAGAGAATTCACCTGCTCCCTTAACACCAGCTCCATCACCAAGAAAGCCCAGTAGCTCCTCTACATCAGAGGCCGAGAAAAGTCCATCTCCCACCCTCCATCCTCACTACTTTCTATAGAGGGTGTATCGAGAGCATTCTGTGCAACTGCATCACTGTCTGGTTTGGAAGCTGTACCTCCTCGGACCACAAGACCCTGCAGAGGACAGTAGAGTCAATGGAAAATATAATTGGGAGCTCTCTTCCTAACATGAAAGACAATCAACACGATGCAAGCAAAAGGCAATAAACATTGTGAAGGGCCCTATATACCCCTCACGTAAACTCTTCTCCCTTCTGCCATCTGGTAGGAGGCACCATAGCACTCAGGCCCTTACATCCAGATTGAGCAACAGTTTCTTCCCCCCTCCCCCCCCCAAGCCATGAGGCTCCTGAATTCCCAGGTCATATGTGGATCGTGTACCATGGACTTTCTTCTTTTTCTTCGGCTTGGCTTCACAGATGAAGATTTATGGAGGGGTATGTCCACATCTGCTGCAGGCTCGTTGATGACCGACAAGTCCAATGCGGGACAGGCAGGCATGGTTGCAGCGGTTGCAAGGGAAAATTGGTTGGTTGGGGTTGGGTGTTGGGTTTTTCCTCCTTTGTCTTTTGTCAGTGAGGTGGGCTCTGCGGTCTTCTTCAAAGGAGGTTGCTGTCCGCCGAACTGTGAGGTGCCAAGATGCACGGTTTGAGGCGATATCAGCCCACTGGCAGTGGTCAATGTGGCAGGCACCAAGAGATTTCTTTAAGCAGTCCTTGTACCTCTTCTTTGGTGCACCTCTGTCTCGGTGGCCAGTGGAGAGCTCGCCATATAACACGATCTTGGGAAGGCAATGCTCCTCCATTCTGGAGACGTGACCCACCCAGCGCAGTTGGGTCCTCAGCAGCGTGGATTCGATGCTTGCGGACTCTGCCAGCTCGAGTACTTCGATGTTGGTGATGAAGTCACTCCAATGAATGTTGAGGATGGAGCGGGGACAGCGCATGACATCCTGTTTTGTGAAAACTGCCAAAATGTTTGGCCTGGAAGTCAGTCTGAAGAAAACTGAGGTCCTCCATCAGCCAGCTCCCCACCATGACTACCAGCCCCCCCCACATCTCCATCAGGCACACAGAACTCAAAACGGTCAACCAGTTTACCTACCTCGGCTGCACCATTTCATCTGATGCAAGGATCGACAACGGGATAGATAACAGACTCGCCAAGGCAAATAGCGCCTTTGGAAGACTACATAAAAGAGTCTGGAAAAACAACCACTGTGGACTTTACTGCATAATATGTTAATGTGTTGAACTTTTATTCTAACTTATATTTAAGTAAATATGCTCTGTGGTCCTGGAGAAACACTATCTCCGCTTTACCGTGGGGGCATGCTATGAATGACAAATAAAGGTGATGACTCTTGCTCTTCTAATTTGTATTGCTGTCCACATGTTAGAATTGACCTGCTAGATTGCTCACTGCATCAGGTATAATGTGACAACGAACTTGAACCTTGTAAGGTAAAACATCATGAGATGGGAATGTGTAAGGAGTTACCCTGTGCAGGGCTGTAACAAGAAGGGGAGGTGTCCTTGTACTCCTGTTAGGTAAAACATCATGAGATGGGAATGTGTAAGGAGTTACCCTGTGCAGGGCTGTAACAAGATGTGAATGCATCCTTGTACTTACAAGATAAGAGAGACATTGATGGATTAAGAGGCAGGAAGCTAGCAGGGAAAGGATAGCAACAGTTTTAGTCATTGGACAAGTAATGATATGATGATGTTCTAAGCACGTATCCAAGGGTATAAAAAATCACCATTTTGCTGATAACGGCAGAATGCATTCTCCGACTAACATTGTTAGTCGCAAGTGTTACAATCCGGTAATAAAGAACAAAGAACCCTGATTTCGACTCAGTCTGGTGTTTGTCTCACTCATTCATGAACAAAGCAGACCTAACAACCTCCAACTCAAGTTCTCTTCTGAGCACAGCTCCCTATGCTGGGAACTAATTATTGCACCACTTCCAAAGTCTATCCTTTCTTAGACGTAGAGTCCATGGCTGCAAACACCAGTGCCGGTGTGGTCTCATTAAAGTACCTTGATTCCTGCTGGTTTATCTTTTACAAAGGAATTGCTATTTCTATTCTTCCCAGAAAAGTAATAACCTCATACTTTTTGATATTCCACCCGTTACTTCATTGCACATTTACTCCATATGCTACAGTCAATTTTTTTTTCCTGTTTTTTTCCCAGTTCTTTACCCTCCCCGGCTATTCTATTGCCAGCAATCTTGAAATTGCTACTTTCTGTCTTTCATCCAAGTCCTTCGTAAGAATTATAAATAGTTGGACTCGTCCCAAACTGTTTGACCCTCTACTAATAAAAGCTTGCAAGCCTGATAATGACCCATTTATTCTAATTCCTTTCATCTATGTTCTCCTTACCTCTATAAGCTCTTAGTTGATGGAGCATCTCTTTCTATGATATCTTACTAAATGCTTTATTTATTTGTACACCTTACCTTCCCTGCTAATCATATCCTTTGAAAAACTGTCAGGACATAAAACACCATGGTGGGAGGCAGTTAAACATAAATCTTGTTTCATTAGGGGGCATCACTGTTACATTCAAAAGACAATTTTGTTTGTTATGGAAAGTTACCTTCATGAAGCACCCTGTATAGGCAGTGCAGTTTTGTGGCCAATTTTCAACCAAACCTGCTGATCTCTTTTAGTAGGTCAACACATGTTCACAGGTTTATTTTTTCAAGTGCTGTGCTAAAGGACACATCAGTCTTGGAGCATTTTGTTCTCAATCTGTCATGGCTCTCAGGTTTCAGCAAGGTCTTTTCAGCATCCATAGGAGACAAAGATATATGGCCAACATTTCGGGCCTGAGCCCTTCTTCAAGGAAAAATCGGAAAAGGCAGAAGCACTCCTCCCTCCCTCCCCACCCACTGCTTCCCCCGTCACCTCCCCACCCCCTGCTTCCCCCGTCACCTCTCCATTCTCTGTCTCCTTTCACACTGACATGATAAATTCTACCTCGACCCTCTTCACTCTGCTACTATTGGCAAAAATGTACAGGAGTCTAAAGACAAGCACTCAACGACACAAGGACAGCTTCTTCCCCACTGCCATCAGATTCCCGAATAATCAATGAACCAAAGACCCGGCCTTACTTTTCATGCATTATCATTTTAATTTTTTTCTATTGTAATGTTGTAAGATGGTTATAATATGAATGTTTGCTATGATGCAGTCATAAATCACCAAATCTCATGACTTGTTCGTGACAATAAATCCTGATTCTGATTCTGACATCCTGTTGTTGGGCTGGACTCCTCCCCCATTGTTTGAATTCTGAGACTTTCTGGTATATCCTGCTTCTGCCTTGTCTGATTTTTCCGTGAAGAGGGGCTCAGGCCCAGAACGTTGGTGATATATCTTTGTCTCCTATAGATACTGAAAAGACCAACTGAATCCCTCCAGCATTTCAGTGTGTTTACTACCATCGCAGCGTCTGCAGCTGATTGTTTTTCACTCTGTATTCCTTTCTGGACAATAACAAGTCTGTTGATAAGAGGGTTCTTACAACGGAAATGCCACTGCATTCGTTATGGATAGTGTTATGTAGGAAGTAGTCCTTCTCTGACATTTGAATGTTACTCTTTCAAGTCTAAAATTTATCCTGAAATTGCTGCACTTTCCCTGAGCAACTGGAAATGAACATAGGACAATTAGTCTCTTTTCCCAAATCCACTGGTGAAGAAGCTGGTTGGGCCTCATAGCACCAAGAATTTCCACTAGGATGGCAGAATTCTCTTCAGCTACATGCACGCATGTTTGATTGTAGCATGAGTGGCACCAGCCAGTGGTAGTTTTTGCCAATTATCACTGACTTCACATTTATTCCCATACGCTCTTTGTTACTGAGTGCCATTACTCTCACCTTGTAATGTTCCTCTGTCTTCTATGGCTTCTGGAGTTGGATGGTCTTGGTACAAGGCAAACAGAGAATTGGTAATTAACTGTAGATTGATAACATGGTCTCCCCTTTGATGAGTAGACTGTTCTAAAGAGTGCTTTTTGGTTTCTCCTGTCAAAGAACTGACATATCAGGGCAATTTTCAATTTTATTGGCTTGATTCAATGATTTGGTGGAAGAACTGGTTGGAAGAATGAATGGTGCTGGTGAACAAATGATACCACCCTCCTGTGGGCTTTGCCTTGAGTTCCATTAGCTGAAGGCTGGTTTCTGGTGGAGAACAGAAGACGAGACCAGACTGGATCAGCCACACAATATTTCTAGTTTGCCTTTTACACTCTGAAGTTGGATCTTGTTGCCACTGAGGATGGGGATGCTTCATACCTTCTTTATGAAATTGACCCAAAGGCATTAAAAGTTTAGGTTTAAGAGGTAAGAGCTGATTCGGTGCAAGTGCCTTGATGTCATTTGAATCGATAGAAATTTTCATTATTAGACGACTATTTAAATTGCTTCAATTGCACACAATATTGTCTAAAGATTGCCATCAATAAGTATTTGACTATTCAAAATAGAATTGAGAATTTTCTTGATTGATCTAATCATTCTTTCCCACATACCTCCTGTAGATGGGTTAAGTAGCCAGCTAATTTCTTTCTGAAGTAATACATCATGAATTTGATGTTGATTCCAATGTTGAATTGCTTTTCATTATTCTAGTTGAGCTCCTGTAAAGTTAGATCCATTATCAGAACGTAATTCTTTTACTTGACCACGTCTGGTGATAAAATGTCAAAGAACGTTGATAAAAGAGTCTGAATCAAGCAATGACATTGCTTCAATCTGAATCGCTCTCATAGTCAAACAGGTAAAAATAGCTCCATATTGTTTTTCAACATGTCTTCCTCGTTTACCTGCAAAGGACCAAAATAATCAACTCCCACGTTTATAAATGGGTGAAACTTTGTCTTGTGGCAAATCCGCCATTTGTCGTTGTCCAGGTTTAGCATTTGCATGTTGACAATTAACACATTTTGATATAATTCTTCTGATTAACGTTGAAGCACCAAGTATCCAATATTTCTGGCATAAATCTGATAACACATGATTACAACCACCATGACCTATTTTCTCATGTATATGTCGAACAATCAATTCAGAAATATGAAATTCCTTACCTAGGATAATAAGATATTTCACTTCTTCCAGTATTATTGCTTTTTCCAATCTTCCTCCTACTCTTGATACATCATTGACCAGAATAGGATTCGGCTTGTAAACACGACTTGCCTTTGTAACATTCAACGAGTGGAGAGCTGCTTGGTCCATCATCTTTGGGTCCAACTGCCGGTTGGACCTGTTGGGGTCACCATTATAGCATGCGCGCCACACGGGGTGTGGAGTAAGAACAATACACACACAGTCGAGTCAAGGTCTAGACTTATTGCCCTGCCAGCTCTGTTTATATTTACTCCCTGCCCCCGACAATAGGAATGGTGTTATTGCAGTGCCAGCCTTCGAATGGCTGGTGTGCCTGCCATTGCCTCCTGTTTCCGCCATGTGGGAGGTCACACAGGATGACAGCCATTGGTCACTACAGGGCCCTCGTGATTGCCATGTTCACCGGCCATTTTATGAGCTGGGTGGTGACTAGGTTCACAGGCTGCTCCATGCCCCCCACCCCACCACCCCCAGAACCGGCGATTGAGTGTCCACTATGGCTTTGGATGGCCTACCTCTGCATCGCAGGGGCTGAGTCTCAACTGGCTGGCTAATGTCTACATGGGCCAGTTTCAGGAGGTCGAGGGTGAAAGTTTCCCATTATGGCTGATGACTTTCTATGGGCCCTCGTATGGCTATTGGAGGGGTGCCTGGTGTGCTCCCCTGTGCACAAAAATATATTCACAAGCCCTTGGGATGAAAGATTTGGGCTGACCATACAGAAGGGGCTGTAAAGAGGCTAGGATACCCAGTCTTTCCCTCAGCTGTTTCAGTGACACTGTCGGGGTTTCTGGATCCTTGGCAGCAGCTAAGGATATGCCGTAAACCATTTCTGCTGTGGTGGCATTAAAGTCCTCTTTCAGCGCTGTGCGTTTCCCAGAAGGACCCAAGGCAGTTCATCCACCCAGTTGGGCTCCTTGAGCTGGGCCATCGGGGCTGCTTTTAGGTGTCTGTGGAACCCGCTCCACCAACCCGTTGGCCTGTGGGTGATATGTCATGTTGTGGTGGAGTTGGGTTCACAACAGTTTGCCTAGTGTCGCCCAGAGCCCCGAGTTAAACTGCACTCCGGGATGTTCCAGGACTCCGAACCTGGATACCCATATGTTGATTAGTGCCCTAGCACTGGTTTCCATGGTTGTGTTGGCCATTGGGACCACCTCTGGCCATCTTGTGGAGTGGTTGACCATAGTGAGGAGGTATCTTGCCCCGTAGGAAACCGTTAGTGACCCCACGATGTCGACGAACGTGAATGGGAGGTCCCAGCCCACTGAGTCCATCAGCCACTGAAAAGTCTGGGCAGCATTTTTAAGCCCGAAGGTCATCCTCATGAACTTAAACAGGCTGAAGGGGGTGATTATGGCAGTTTTGGGGATGTCCTTGAGGTGCACTGGGATTTGATGATAACCCCTGATAAAATCCACCTTTGAAAATACCTGTGCCCCTTGTAAGTTGGCGGTAAAGTCTTAGATATGGGGCACGGGGTAACTGTCTGGTGTGGTGGCCTTGTTGAGGCATTGGTAATCACCACACGGCCTCCATCATCGTGCTTCCTTCGGGATCATGTACAGGGGGAGGCCCAGGGGCTGTCCAACCGTCGCACTATCCCCAACTCCTCCATTTTCTTAAATTCCTCTTTGGCAAGGACAGTTTTCTCTGGGGGGAGGAGATGGTGGGCCCTGGTGTGGAGCAGGAGGCCCTCAGTGAGAATGTGGTGCCTTACCCTGTGTTTTGGTTTTGTGGAGGAGAATTGTGGTGCCACGATTGTGGGGAATTTGACCAGGGTATGCGTATATACATCATCGGACAGCATGACGGAGTCGAGTTGTGGGCCAGTAGTTTGGCTTCCCCCAAGGGAATCATTTGAAAAGTTCTGGTGTGCACCAAATGCCACCCACCAGCAGGCAGTGGGCATGCAGGAAATCTGTTCCCAGGAGCAGTCACACCATTGCAGCGACAGGATAAGTCCAATTAAACCAGTGGCCAGCAAATTGTAGGGGGAAGGTGGGGGTGTCGTAAGTTTGTATAGAGGTGCTGTTTGCTGCCCTCAGTGCCGGGCCTGGTTTGGCATCCTGGATGTCGTGGGCCATGGGGTGGGGGGGGGGGAAGGACATATTTCGGCACCAGTGTCTTCCTGACAGAGTCCCACACGTGGAGGAGACTGTCATGTTGGCCAACCACTGCAGCCATTAACGACAGTTGGCCATATTATTTCCCAGAAAACGCGCTGGGAAGGCAGCATCGATGGGCCCCTGCACCCCATCGTTAATGATAATAAGAATGTGGCTGGGTGGGGGGGGCCCACTTACCTCTCAGTCTGGTGTGACCTTGTTACCGACTGTGTGTGGGGCCCAGCAATCTGCTCCATCGAGGCACTGTTTTCTTTCTTCGCTCTCCAGAGCACGTCCACCCAGGCTGCGACTTTCCTCAAGTCACTGAGTCCTTGTCGCCGAGCAAGAGTCGGATATCCTCGGGCAGCTGCTCCAGGAAAATCTGCTCAAAGAGAAGGCAAGGTCTGTTCTCCTTGGTGAGTGCAAGGATCTTGCTCATCCCTGTCCTCCAAATCGTCCATGTGCAGCAGACAGGTGGCGTACTCGCACCATGGTAGCCCAAAAAATGTGGGTTCATAGCTCTGGAGGCTGCTGTAGGAAATCGACAACCCTCACAGCCGTGTCCTGGTCGAGTGAGCTCACGATGTAGTAGTAGCAGGTGTTGTCGGCGTTGATCTATTGAAGTTGGAACTGGGCCTTGGCCTGTGCAAACTACATGTGTGGCTGCAACACCCAGAATGTTGGCAGCTTTAGCGAGACCGAGTGGGGAGCTGCTTGGTCCATTATCTTCAGATCCAACTGCCAGTTGGACCTGTCAGGATCACCATTGTAGCGTGCACGCTACGTGGGATGTGGATAATTGAGCTGAGGTCGAGACTTATTGCCCTACCAGTTTTGTTTATATTCACTCCCTGCCCCTGACAACAGGAATGATGTCATCACAGCGCCAACCTCTGACTGGCCAGCATTCCGACTGTTGCCCATTGTTTCCCGCCATGCGGGAGATCACGCGGGACAACGGCCATTGGTCCCTGTGGGGCCTCGTGATCACCGCGTTCACTGGCCATTTTGTGAGTCGGATGGTGACTCAGTTCGTGGGCCACTACAATATCATGCATGTACTTTGATAATAAATCCGAAATGTACCGGAAGTTCAAGGATATTTGGGTGTAATTGGAAAGTGTGGGCTCATGGGCCGAAAGGGCCCGTTACTGTGCTGTATGTCTAAATTTTTTTTTAAATTAAATACTTCATAATTGAGCAACAATCATACTTTGATGGAACTGGAATTACAGTGATACCAGACCAGGTAGAGACAGTCAGTTCACTTACCTTCAATTTCTAATGAAAATTTCATAGACACACTTCATTTAATTAAAACTCATTCAATTAATTAAAACTCATTCCAATTCCATAGTTGCCTTAATGAGATTTGAACAGGAAAATCCAGATCATTTACTCAGGCATGTGGCTTTCTATAAACAAGGAGAGGGAGATGCTGCAGCTTTGGAAGCCTTGAGTATCAAAACAAATAAAAGGGGTTTCTTCCTGAAATATTAACTATGTGCTTATAAATTAATTGTCTGAAGGAGGGGAGGGGTGGATCAGTAAGTTTGCAGATGATACAAAGGTTGGGGATTATAACGTGATCGATAGTTACTCGGAGACTTGTGAGGGGCACAAACGCGCTTTTATTAACTTACAACTGATTGCCAGTACTTAGAGATCTTCAGGTGAATCTGGGGTAAGGCAGGAAAACAGGGTTTATATCAGGACCGGCAGGGGCAGAGCTAATAGGAGGGGTTGGCCGTCTACACTATATAGAAAAGAATACTTGTGGCATATCCACCCTCCCTCCCCACCACCCCCTCCCTTACCACTCACCTGCCCCCAACACCCCAAAGAAGAAGAACGAAAGAGATTATCAATGAATATGTAAATTCTTATTTACTGTCCCGTGGAGTCGAGACTGTCCAGGACGAGTTATTGAGAGTTTAAATTTTTAAACCTACTGGTTGTAAATATGGGCTCCATATTTTCCAGAAAGGAATGATATTTGTCACGTAGACTGCTCCTGGGAACTGATTTCCTGCATGCCCACTGCCTGCTGGTGGGTGGCATTTGGTGCACACCAGAACTTTTCAAATGATTCCCTTGGGGGAAGCCAAACTACTGGCCCACAACTCGACTCCATCATGCTGTCCGATGTTATTTTTTTCAAGAGAGATACAAGATCTTATCTCTATACAACATCATTGCATTGCATCAGATTTCCATGTAATGGCTACACATTTCCCCACAACAGCTAGCACCAGTCGTAACATTCAATCTGACACATAGTCACTCTTAATTTTAAACTAAACATTTTAATGTTTCCTAATAAAAACAACATTGTGATCCAATGGAAGTTTAACTTTCAGCACTTACTCCAAAAATAATCTAATTTGTATCCAAAAAGACTTAACTTTAATACACGGCCAAATTGAATGACAAAAAGAACCTATCTCTTTATGACATCTAAAACATAAATCTGAAGAAAGCAAATTAAATCTTTTTAAACTTTGGGGTGTTAAATATAATTGATGCAAAAAATTATACTGCACCAATCTGTATCTTACATTAATTGTATTGATTGTTGAAATTACTTTATGAGTCTGTAAAAAAAAATCAAAATAAAATATTCAAATAAAAGCCCGAGAGGAAAAGATAACTCTGCAAATGAGTTAAAAATGT
This sequence comes from Narcine bancroftii, assembly GCF_036971445.1. NCBI lineage: Eukaryota > Metazoa > Chordata > Chondrichthyes > Torpediniformes > Narcinidae > Narcine > Narcine bancroftii. Next base: position 250,928,175 of record NC_091469.1, on the reverse strand, counting down.
AGAACTTGTATAATGACGCAAACACTCACTGATTCTCTCCTCCAACAAACGCCAAGGATCTGAGGCACAATCCACAAAATAATTCCCACTGATATAGAATAGGAAACACCATCTCAGGCAGCTGCAGCCGGCTGACCACGATTCACCATGGAGCAGGAGACATCACTCAGATTTAATCACTTATCTTCCCATTTTTCAGCCAGATCCCAATATTAAGCCAACAGTGAGTAGGACGATATCCTGTTAAAATTCAGAAACTCTCACTTTTAATTCAATCTTGCTTCAAGTAATATTGTGACTCTTTAGGTCGATAGGAAGGAGGAGGAACATGGAGCAGGGACTAGTGGGAGTGAATTACAGACAGAGAGAACTCGTTAGAAATGATGGTTAAGGAAGGCTCAGACTGACAGTCACCAAAATACTATCAAACAATGGGCTGATATCACCTGCTTCTGTGAAATCACAGTCCCAATGACCACCTCCTTGACTCTACACTTAAATACATTATGGTTTAAAAAAGATGTTTGAACTTGCTTGGAAGAATTCCACAGAACATGCCTCACATGGGGCATCACTACAATCCTCCCCCACCCCCCGCCCCACCCAAATGATCATGCAAGATAGACATCACTGGAAAGAAAATGGAAGACTTTCTACAATTTGGACAGCACATTTAGAGGTGCACTGGAACAGCCACTGGCTTCCTTTTCCAGAGAATCTGGGTTCACTCCTGACTTCTGGTGTTACCTTTGCAGACTTTGCACATTCTCCCTGTGATGGTATTGGTTCCCTCTGGGACCTCTGCCTTCCTCTCACGTTCCAAAGAGGTAGGTTGGAAACTGCAAATTGCTCCTGGTTTGTAGGTGAATGGTAGAAACTGGGGAGAGTAAAGTATTCATGTATATTGGTGATGAAGATTAACTTGGGCTCAGAGGGATGAAGGCCCATTCAGAGAAAAAACACGCTAAATTTCCCCTCCCCTCCCCTCCCCTCCCCTCCCCTCCCCTCCCCTCCCCTCCCCTCCCCTCCCCTCCCCTCCCCTCCCCTCCCCTCCCCTCCCCTTTTAATTCAGGTGCCTGGTATTCATATGCTTCTGATTTATTAGATTTGTCTCAAAACACAAGAGTCCACAGACACCGTGATTGAAGTGAAAACTCAGTGCTGGAGAAACCCAGCAGGTCAAACAGTGTCCTTTATAGTGCAAAGATAAAGATACAGAACCAAAGTTTTGGGCTTGAACCCTTCATCAAGGTAGGGAAAAATGTCAGCAACAAAAAGGTAAGGGGAAGAGGAGCACAGTCTCAAAGACAGGAGGTAATAGGAGGATGTGGGAGGGAGGGAACAGCAGCAAGCAGGGGGAGGAGGGATATTTCTGTATATGGAGAGGGAAGGGAGAGATCTGAGGAATAGGGGGAAGGGAAGGTAGAGGGAGGGGAAAGGAGAGCAGGTTAGCAGAAACCGGAGAAGTCAATGCTAATGCCATCCGGACGCAAAAGGTCCTCTGCACAGCGATCTCCCAATCTGCGCCCCAGTCTCTCCAAAGTTTTTAACCCAGCCTATTGCTGAGTTATAAACACCATTTACCTATCTGAACTTCAGTTCCTCTGCCTGATGTTGGTGTGAGGAGGGATAGTAATGAAGGGGGAAAGGAGTAAGTGAGCAAGCGGGCAAACGGAGGCTGCGAAGGTTGGGGAGGAAGGAGAAGAGAGGTGGAAATGGAGAGCATATAATTTACATTTGACTCTTTGTATATGGCAAGGGGTGAAATGGAGAAGCTGAAAGTTGAGCAAAAAAGAATTCAACAGGTGAAAACATCATTTGTGATGGCGAAAGGAATGGTTAACTGTTTGTGTTGAGACCCTGCATCAGGATTGTCAGTGTAGAACAGTGGTTCTCCACCTTTTCCTTTCCACTCACCAACCACTTTAAATAATCCCTATGCCATTGGTGCTCTGCGATTAGTAAGGGATTGCTTAAGGTGGTAGGTGGGTGGAAAGAAAAAGTTTGAAAACCGCTGTTTTAATCATCCCTAATTGACTTGTTATGTGCACGGTTTCAGAACTCCAAAGGAAATGGCCAGTGACAATTTTTCTCAAGCAAAATATTTCAGTAACAATTGGGTCTAGAGCAGTGATTCTCAACCTTCCCTTTCCACTCACAACCCACCTTAAGCAATTCCCTACTAATCACAGAGCACCGATGGCATAGGGATTACTTAAAATGGTATGTGAGTGGTGTAGAGGGAAGATAGCCAGTGTAAAGAGATGAGAGAAATTGGTGAGTCAGGGCTGGGAAGTGATGGGTGAAATCAGATAGGGGAAAAAAATGAGAAAAAAGGCATGAAAAATGAAAGAAAAAATTTATCTAAATAGTATGACTGAAGAGGTTTGAGAAGCACAGAGGGATCTGGCTGTCCTCATACAAGGTTTGGGCAAGGTAACTTTTCAGATATAGAAAATAATTAAGAAGGGCAAAAAAAATTATTCTGGATGGAAGTGAATATAACCTGATTCCACAAGGTTAATGTATATAAGACGGCAACTTGTTATTTTAATACAATGTTAATACTCTGGAATCAGTTCAGAAGTTTCCTGCACCAATACCTGGAATGGACAAAATGGTGAGTTCAGATTATGATCTGATTAGTCATTGAATGATCGACAGACTCGGAGATGAACTTCTGTTCATAATTCAGGATTTCTTCATCAGTCTGCATCCTGCTGAGCTGGGGAAGAATAAGGGTCAATAAAGGGGTAAGTGAGGCATCTTCCAGTGAGATCTAATTTGTGGAACAGTGGTCACAACATTAGATTTGGAAAAAGATAGAGTCATTAAGTAATCCATTGGTTAACAATGAAGATAGTGTTAAACAAGAAAGTCATCAAATGCTGGGGTTGAGTTCATTACACAAAAATGCTGGAGAAATTCAGCAGATCAAACAGTGTCCATGGAGAAACTGGGGATAGCTAACTTGAGTGAATTATCCAAGTTGAATTAAAATGTTTTAATTTAGACAGATAGCTCAGTAACAGGCCTTTATGGCCCTTGTGCCTGTACTGCCCAAATATCCCAATTAACAAACACCCCCCCCCACCCCACACACTTTGAAGGGTGGGAGGAAACCGGAGCACCCAGCAGAAACCTAGAACTTGATAGATAAAGAGTAAAAGAAGAATGGGAGGCATTCATTTTGGGAATTATCTGGATATAGAGTAGATACAGGGCCAAAAAACAAATATCCTACAGATGAATATAGTCAGAAATAAAAACAACCACACTAAATTTCTCTTAATTTATTTGCTTGCAAGCACTTAGTTTAAATGTATATAAAAAGCAACGTTCCACATCTAAGTCAGGGAAAGAATATTCACAATTCTCTCAGAACCTTTTTTAAATCTAGTCTAAAGTCGAGATGGAATTTTGCAGCCCCTGTACTCTATATATCCTGCCACCTGTACCTAGCTCTTCTAAGACACATGAATGAATAGTTCATCGGTGAAAATTCGGCCAAGTCCCTTTCTTGTTCTTCCTACCAGGGCAGCTGCTGTATAAACATTGCAGAATCGGAAAAATCAACTACCGAGTGCCTGTACCTCACCAACCATTGTGTGGGAAGGAAAATGTTCAGTGGGTTCAAAGAAACAGGACTCTGGCTGAACATAAGAAGTAAATTTATTAAAACACATATAAGGGGATTGCATCTGGGATAACACACACTGCTACTATCAATACAAAACAGAACCTAATCAGTCATATCAGATTTAACACTTCCAATACCAGAACTGCCTACACTCATACAAGTTCAGTACAACCCGATCACATCAGGTTTAATAACACCGATAGCAGCATCTGTCTACACTCATACAGGCTCTGTACAGCCCGGTCACATCGGACTTATCACCACCGATACCAGCAAATGTGTACAGACTTATAACAACCAAGGAAAATGATACACTACCTGCCATTCCTTGTCTAACGTGGGCTCCAATGCTATCTACCACACCAATGTACAACAGCCCTGATCCCTATGTAGTGTACATCTTACCTATGGCTCCTCCAACATTGTCCACAGGTCCCAACCTCAAGTGAAGCAGGGTTTCGCTCAGGATCAAACAGCAAAAGAGGAGGAGCTATTCCATGTGGTGGACTTTATAGTACAGTAAGCTGGAGGGTCTGCCCCAGGAAATTACTAGGTGATAAAAGAGGCCAATGGTCAGCTCTGTACTAATGGGTGGGCTGAGTCCAACCTTGATTGGCTGTTGATGCAACTTCCAACTAGTTTCTAGATAGAGGTCACGTGATCCTCAACAATCTAAACTCCCACCATATTCAGATGGAGAGGTCACGTGACCCTCCACAATCTGCACCTCCCACTAGGTTCAAAATAGAGATGTCATGAGGGATGGGAAAGTCATGTGACCTTCCACAATCCACACTCCCACCAGGATCTAGACAGAGAGGTCACATGACCCTCCATAGTCCACACTCCCACCGGGTTCTAGATGGAGAGGTCATGTGACCCTCCACAATCTGCACCTCCCACCAGGTTCAAGATGGAGAGGTCACGAGGGACAGGAAAGTCATGTGACCTTCCACAATCTACACTCCCACTAGGATGCAGACGGAGAGGTCACGTGACCCTCCACAATCCACTCTCTCACCAGTTCAAGATGGAGAGGTCACATGACCCTCCACAATCCACACTCCCACCGTTTGAGATGGAGAGACCACATGACCCTCCGTAGTCCACACTCCCACCAGATTCTAGGTGGAGAGGTCACGTGATCCTCCACAATCCACACTCCCACCAGGTTCCCGATGGAGAGGTCACATGACCCTCCACAATCCACACTCCCACCAGGTTCTAGATGGAGAGGTCATGTGACCCTCCACAATCCACACTACACCAGCTCTGCATGTATACTGCTGAAAAACGTCGTGCATGCGTTTCATAAGAGTGGGCGAACGCAGTTTAGCTTCTGGAGTTCATTCCACATTTATTGAGCTTCCAGCTCATCAGAGACCCCAAAACAGTTTGCTCTCCATTAACTTTGGTTGACAAAAATTTGAAAGTTAAAATTAACAACTATCTGAGATAACATCACTTGTCAAAGAGAATTCCAAAATCCTTCCATATTTCTGCTCCCACCTAATCATTTTTAATTAAAATGCAAAATACGAATGGTAACTTTATATCTCATCTATTTTGCACTTGTCCAGGCATATTTAACAATGCATTGCAGAGAAGACCCTGCGTCTAACTCATGATGTAACTCATCTACGGGCTCTAATAACCAGGAATAGGTTTGGACAGTTTTGGACTGTTGAAGCATCAACAAGTTAGAACCTCCATATCTGCTCAAAAGCTAATTGCAGCTAAGTGAAGTAGACTGATTTACTCGTGCATTAAGAAAAACTCCAACATAAATCTGGAGAGATGTGCAACAGGAGAAATTGCAAGCTTTGGAAACTTCTTCAGGAGACTCATCCAAAGGTCATAACCTAGTCTAAATGGGGAGAGAATTATTAAAACACAAAGTTTATATTTAAAATTAAATTAGTAAAATTCTCCATTAAAATGAAATGATTAAACTTGATGAGTTAAATACGTTAAAGTTTTACCAATTTTCTGCTTTCTCATTTTTAGAATTCCACTTTAAGGTGTACAGGGTATATCAGTTAATTGTTAATTAATTAATATCTTATCACCAATTATGCTGAGATAGTGTACAGCACCTTCAGGAGTATATGTTATCAGTTCTTTTCCTGAGAAGTTTATATTACCCTATAGGTAAAAATTCAGGTTTTTACTATGATGTTGGCACGTCTTTTGAAATAATGTTGAAAGTCCATGGGAAGGTTTACTGAAAGCTTTCTTTATTTACATTGTGCATTTTATATTGACAGCTAGAAAGGACAAATTGTTCAGAGGCAGAAGTTAAAGGTATCCTTTGGCATTGAACTGAGTTGCTAAATAAGTTTGAAGATAAGAGCAGTTAAGTAAACTGGAGTCTCTCTGGAGGATTCAGTGAAAGGCTGGCAGTGCAGGGGTGATCAAAAAATGATACTACCAAGTGTAATTATAATTCACACGGAGCAAGAGCCTCGAAAGTAGCAGGTTGATAGTGGGTGCTGGAACAGAAGAGGTGGGAACTGATACCAAGCTGAAGGCAGGGGACAGGGAGAGATAGAAGGAACAGGTCCAGAGGCTTAAGAGTGCGGACGTGGGATGGTTTGGGGGTGCAGGATTATGAGGTATAGTTTAGTGGAAGCTGGGTGATTATGGGGCCAATCTGAGGGATGACGAAGTTGGAGGCAGTGGATGGGAGGGTCAGTACTGGGGCGAGATGAAAGGGGCAGTGATTGTGCAGTGCGTGCATGTCCCCGCACTCGGATCAGTCTGGGGTCAGGAGATGATGTGCGCCTTGCACCTCCTGCTGCCAGGATCAGAATTTATTGTCATGAACTTGTCACAAAATTCGTTGTTTTGCGGCAGCGTCACAGTGCAAACATTTACCAAATAAATAAAAATAGTGCAAGAAAAAAAGAAAAGACAAAGTGAGGCAGTGTCTTTGGTTCATTGATTATTCATGAATCTGATGGCAGCGGGTAGGAAGCTGTCCTTTTGCTGCTGAGTGCTAATCTTTAGGCTCCTGTACCTTTTCCCTGATGGTAGCAGTGTGAAGAGCCCATGGCCTAGGTGGTGGGGGTCCTAATAACCAGGAATAGGATAGAGGCTGCTTTCTTAAGCATCATTTCTTGTCGATGTCCTCGATGGAGTGAAGTCTGGTACCTGTAATGTCGCAGGCCGAGTTAACAACCCTCTGGAGCTTGGTTTTGTCCTTAGCATAGGCATCTACATACCTGGCAGTGATGCAACCAGTCAGAATTCTCTCCACAGTAAACCCAGGGTCAGTGCCAAGATGGAATATCTGTGGGAATTTCCCCCCATGACTCTGGACCACTGTCAGGCCTGTTTGCACCTCCTGATTATGGTCAGACCCACCCCACCACTGCCTGCATTACTAAGCATCATTAGTGTGCTTCAAGCGTTACAAGTGTCTAGTGTCACTAGTCGTGTTCATCTGCTATGTCGGAGGGTCAGAGGACATTCATGTTCAGCAGGTAGGGACTACCACCAGCACCCCAGCCCCTGCTGAGTGAAGTTTAGACCGCTAGACTGTGCTCCTCCAGTTACCCTAATGCCCCCTGCTAAGACTCGTTCTGGTGTTGACCCTGGGTACACCTGTGGAAGTTTTCAAGAGTCCTCGAATCTCCTCAGACTCCTCAAAGGGTACAGCAGCTGGCGAGCCTTCTTCATGATTGCATTGACATGATGACCCTGGGACAGATCCTCAGAGATGTTGACACCCAGGAATTTGAATTTTCTGACCCTCACAACTGCTGACCCCTCGATGAGGACTGGTTCATGTTCTCCTGATTTCATTTTGAAGTCCACAATCATCCTGGTTTTGCCAACATTGAATGCAAGGTTGTGGTTGTGACACTATTCAACAAACTGATCTATCTCCCTCCTGTTCGTTTCTGGTCTGTGATTCTGCCGACAACCATGGTGTTATCGGCAAATTTGTCGGTAGCATTGGAATTGCTGCTAGCCACACAGCCATGGGTGTACAGTGAGTAGAGCAGTGGGCTAAACACGCATCCTTGAGGTGCGTCTGTGTTGATCATCAGTGAGGAAGAGACATTGTTTCCATTTTGTGCTGACTGAGGTCTTCCGATGAGTAAGTCAAGGATCTAGTTGCAGAGTGGGGTACAGAGGCTCAGAGTTTGGAGAGGCCCAGTGTTTGGAGAGGCCTTGGGTTTGGCGCTTGTTGACCAGCACTGAGCAAATGATGGTGTTGAAGGTTGAGCTGTAGTCAATGAAGAGCAGCGTTGCTGTGGAGCGATTGTGACGATAGGTGAATTGCAGTGGGTCCATATCTTGGCTTAGGTACATGTTAATTCTGGCCATGACCAGCCTCTCAAAGCTACAAGTTAGTGCCACTGGGCAGTAGTCGTTGAGGCAGCCCACCCTATTCTCCATGGGCACCGGGATGATTGATGACCTTTTGAAGCAGGTGGGAACCTCTGACTGTCACAATGAGAGGTTGAAATTGTCTGTGAACACTCTGATAGAGAGGCAGCCAAGCCTCGCATCCCATTCTCCTTGGTCACCACCGGTGATGGCATCATCATCCCACAGCCGCTTGCATACCACAACAGATCTCCAAACCGGCCACTTTACCAACCCTCAGTTCTGACCACTCACCCTAGCAACCATACGTAGCCACACTGCCCACCAACAGCAGCCCACACCCACACTCCCTACTGAAGGGCGCCTGTACCCACGCCTGCTACCGGCAGCAGCCCATACCCACACCCTTTACTGGTGGAAGCCATATCACACCCCCCCTCCCCCCCACCAGCAGCAGCACATACCCATGCCCTCTACTGGGAGCAACCTGTACCCACGCCCCCATCCAGTAGCAGGCTGAACCTTTATCCCCTACCGGCTGCAAGCCACAGACATGTCCCCCTCAGACACGTCCCCTACCGACAGCAGCCCACAACCACACTTATCGTTTCCAAGTCAATTGACCACTCCTGCCATGCCCATAATCTCCACCCCCCGCTCTTGATAGTGGTCCCAGCCATGCCCGCTGACCATTGCCTCAGACACGAATCCTGCCTTCAGGCATGCCCTTTGCCTGATATGGTAGCACTCCTTTATGCCTCCCTTTCACAGGAACAGAGCTCCAGCCACATCAACTGCCTGTGGCCTTAACCCGCAACTGGTGCGTGGAAAAGGATGACAGGGAGGAAAACAACCAGAAATTAGAACATTTGGTGTTCCCCTCTATATCCCTTCTACAATCTCAGCCATTTTGGAGGTTCATAACCCCAGAACATCAAACATCATGGACGCTGTTTGACCTACAGAGTTCTTTCACTCCACGACCCAACATCTGCCTTCTCTTGTCTCTCATTGTAGGGTGGTATTAAAAACACGGCAAAATGCTGGAGGGACTCAGCCGGTCTTGCAGCATCCATAGGAGACAAAGATATATCGCCGACATTTCGGGCCTGAGCCCTTCTTCAAGGAATAAGCAGAATTCTGCAGACTTTCATGTTTCGCTCTAGACATGTGGTATGTCTGGTTTTGAAACTCAAATGCCCCGGAACACAGAAGGCTGCATAAAGCAGCACACCAGCCAAGTCACAGGCACCAACCTCCCATTCAATGACACCAGCTGTGTGAGTTTGCTGCCTCAAGAAGGCAGCCAACATCATAAAGGACTGCTTACTGGCAGAAGCCTGAAGTCTAGCACATTTAGGTTCAAGAACAGCTGGTTTTTGAACACCTTCCAAGCTCTTAAACCTTCCTGAACTACCCTGACTCAGATCAATGAACATTACAGCACAGTACAGGCCCTTCAGCCCTCAATGTTGGGCTAACCTATATATTCCTACCAAAAAATACTATACCCTCCCTACCTCATAACCCTCTACTTTTCTTTCATCCATGTACCTGCCTTTTCTTCTTTCTTTGGCTTGGCTTCGCGGACGAAGATTTATGGAGGGGGTAAAAAAGTCCACGTCAGCTGCAGGCTCGTTTGTGGCTGACAAGTCCGATGCGGGACAGGCAGACACGATTGCAGCGGTTGCAGGGGAAAATTGGTTGGTTAGGGTTGGGTGTTGGGTTTTTCCTCCTTTGCCTTTTGTCGGTGAGGTGGGCTCTGCGGTCTTCTTCAAAGGAGGTTGCTGCCCGCCAAACTGTGAGGCGCCAAGATGCACGGTTTGAGGCGTTATCAGCCCACTGGCGGTGGTCAATGTGGCAGGCACCAAGAGATTTCTTTAGGCAGTCCTTGTACCTTTTCTTTGGTGCACCTCTGTCACGGTGGCCAGTGGAGAGCTCGCCATATAACACGATCTTGGGAAGGCGATGGTCCTCCATTCTGGAGACGTGACCCATCCAGCGCAGCTGGATCTTCAGCAGCGTGGACTCGATGCTGTCGACCTCTGCCATCTCGAGTACTTCGACGTTAGGGATGTAAGCGTTCCAATGGATGTTGAGGATGGAGCGGAGACAACGCTGGTGGAAGCGTTCTAGGAGCCGTAGGTGGTGCCGGTAGAGGACCCATGATTTGGAGCCGAACAGGAGTGTGGGTATGACAACGGCTCTGTATACGCTTATCTTTGTGAGGTTTTTCAGTTGGTTGTTTTTCCAGACTCTTTTGTGTAGTCTTCCAAAGGCGCTATTTGCCTTGGCGAGTCTGTTGTCTATCTCATTGTCGATCCTTGCATCTGATGAAATGGTGCAGCCGAGATAGGTAAACTGGTTGACCGTTTTGAGTTTTGTGTGCCCGATGGAGATGTGGGGGGGCTGGTAATCATGGTGGGGAGCTGGCTGATGGAGGACCTCAGTTTTCTTCAGGCTGACTTCCAGGCCAAACATTTTGGCAGTTTCCGCAAAGCAGGACGTCAAGCACTGAAGAGCTGGCTCTGAATGGGCAACTAAAGCGGCATCGTCTGCAAAGAGTAGTTCACGGACAAGTTTCTCTTGTGTCTTGGTGTGAGCTTGCAGGCGCCTCAGATTGAAGAGACTGCCATCCGTGCGGTACCGGATGTAAACAGCGTCTTCATTGTTGGGGTCTTTCATGGCTTGGTTCAGCATCATGCTGAAGAAGATTGAAAAGAGGGTTGGTGCCAGAACACAGCCTTGCTTCACGCCATTGTTAATGGAGAAGGGTTCAGAGAGCTCATTGCTGTATCTGACCCGACCTTGTTGGTTTTCGTGCAGTTGGATAATCATGTTGAGGAACTTTGGGGGACATCCGATGCGCTCTAGTATTTGCCAAAGCCCTTTCCTGCTCACGGTGTCGAAGGCTTTGGTGAGGTCAACAAAGGTGATGTAGAGTCCTTTGTTTTGTTCTCTGCATTTTTCTTGGAGCTGTCTGAGGGCCTAAAGGTCTTTTAAATACCCCTAATGTTTCAGTCTCCACTTCATCCCCAGCAAGGCAGACCAGGCTGCCACAACTCTGTAAAGAAAATTACCCCTGATGTCTCCCCTAAACTTCCCGCCCTTCACTTACACCATAAACTACCCAGGACCACCAGCGGATCTCTCCGCACTATTGAAATGTCACTCTTTTCTTGCACTAAGTGCAACTGTTAATATTAATTTATTCATTCCTTTTTTAAGTATTATCCCTTTTTCTGCTGCTCGGCTTATTGTGGTCATTTAAAGGTGGTCATATTAAAAAAAGGTTTAATTCATTGAGCGTTGGCATTAGTACCGGAGAAAGAAAGGGCCATTCAGCTGAGATAACCTTCATTTGCAGAGTTGGGACTAGACTTGAGGCTGTAGCTAAAGTATTGGGCAGGGTAATTTACAAAACTGAGAGGCAGGAGTAGTTAAATGAGTAATCATGATGTTTATTGTCATCTACATTGTAAAATCTGTACATGCAGAAAAAATGTTGCTGCAGCCAAACAGGTACTTTGCAAAAATCAAATACACTTTAAAATTCAAAAAAGAGTTGATAAATCCAGTAGATAATAAATGCTCAGCTACAATAGTGTAAGAAAAGCAGTGTTGTTACAATCATGTAGACAGGCATAGAACAGTTCAGCACAGAAGACAGGCCATTTGGCCCTTCTAGTCAGTGCCAAAATATTATTCCACTAGTCCCACTGACCTGCACCCAGTCCATAACCCTCCAGACCACTCTATCCAATTTATTCTTAAAATGTAAGAATGAGGCAGCATTTACCATGTCAGATGGCAGCTCATTCCACAGAGTGACGAAGTTCCCCTTCATGCTCCCCTAAACATTTCCCTTTTCACCTTAAAGCCATGATCTCTCATATTTATCTCTCCCAATCTAAGTGGAAAATGCCTACTTGCTTTAACTCTCTCTATACTCCTCATAATTTTGTAAACATCTATCAAATCTCCCCTCATTCTTCTACATTCCAAGGAATAAAGTCCGAACCTGTTTAATCTTTCCCTGTAATTCAACTCCTGGTGACCCACCAACATCCTAGTAAATCTTATCTGCACTCTTTCAATCTTACTGATATCCTGCCTGTAGTTAGGTGACCAGAATTGCACACAATATTCCAAATTTGGCCTCATCAATGTCTTATACAACCTCACTCTAACATCTCAACTCCTGTACTCGATACTTTGATTTATGAAGGCCAAAACCTTTCTTTACAACCCTGTCTACATGTGCCTCCACTTTCAAGGAATTATGTACCTATATTCCCAGATCCCTTTGCACCTCCACACTCCTCAGTGCCCGACCTTGGTCTGTCCTTCCAAAATGCAACACCTCACTCTTGTCTGAATTAAATTCCATCTGCCATTTTCTGCCCCATTTTTCCATCTGGTCCAGATCCCTCTGTAGCTTTGAAAGCCTTCCTCGCTGTCCACAATGCTTCCTATCTTTGTTTCATCAGCAAATTTGATGATCCAATTTCCTACATTATCATCCAGATCACTGATATAGACAATAAACAGCAATGGTCCCAGCACTGATCCCTGAGGCCCACCACTATCACTCTCTGTTTTCTCCCATTCAGCCAATTTTGAATCCATCTTGCAACTTCTCCTAGTGTCTGAACCTTTTGAACTAACTGCCGACCCGTTAAGGGCTGCTCCAATCGTTCTGACGAAGCCTCATTCACCGCCAACCTGTTCCAACCGCCTGTTCAGTAGTAAATTGTATTTTTTGTGGCATTAGAGTAGCTTTCAATCGGTATGATAAGGGAAGGTTCAAGGCCCCAATAGTCATTGGAAAGAAACAGTTCTTGAAACTTGAGGTGCTGGTCTTCAGTTTTCTGTACCTTCTGCCTGAAGGTACCAGTGAGAAGAGGTTGTGACCTGGTGATGAGGATCCTTCTTGGCCAAAAATGCCAAAAGTACTCAGCAGTTCAGGCAGTATCCATGGAGAAGCACACAAAGTTAACATTTTAAATCTGATGGAAGGTCATACCTAAAACATTGTGTTTTTCTATCTCCATAAACGTTGCCTGACCATACTGAATATTTTATTGTTGAGTATTTTATTTATAATTTTTCAAACTCAAACAGTGTCAACAATCCATAATAATCCATAATAAAACACACTATATTCCCCAATTATATACGTTTCCCTGTTGAATCCAACTTCCACCCCCTCCCCATCACCCCCATCCCAATTCATAGTCAACATTAAATAGACACTCACCCTAAAGAAGAAAAGGCAGCAATAAATTAGCCCACGCCCCTTACTCCTGCAACATTTTTCAATATCCCTTTACCTTCCTGACAAATTAAGGACATAAGGACAAAATAAAACTGTTACAGTTCAAACATTTTTTATGAAACAGTAAAAGCAAACTTAAAGAGAAACCATAATTGTATGTGGCCCAACTCTGGAGAGTTCCCAGAATATTCTGTTTTCACTTCTGCTCCTATTTCCATTGTTGTATTTTTTCATGACATGAAAGACTATTTAGTCTGTATACCAGTTACCAGAGCAATGTCTTCTGTCCCAATCCATTACTCCGCATTTCTATGTAACTTGGTCTCCTAACTTTATAGTATCCAGAAATGCAACAGGGTAGCAAATGAACATAGCAAAGTCCATCACAGGCTCTGATCGCATAACAAAATGTGAAGTGAATACAGAAAATGCTGGGAGCCCGCTGCAGTCAGGCAACGTCTATGGAGGTAGATAAACTCAGTGCTTCAGGTATGACCTTTCATCAGATTTGAGACGTTAATGGATGCCTCCTGAACTTCTGGGAGCTTTCAGCGTTTTGTGTAATTTTGTTAAAGCCAAGTTCAAATCTATTACCATCTGACCGTGCATATACAGCCCGATGATTCAGCATTTCCTTGGGCCACAGTGCACACACGTACATGCGGAATATTTCCGATTTCCAGCCACTGGCATGTTTTGTTCGATGAGGAAATAGGTCAGTTCTGTTAATGAATGTAAATCAGCATCGTAGTAAAAAAAATCTTGGCTTAGAAGATCAAAGTGTAGAATTACTCTGGAAGTAAATAGCATATTAAATAGTACTTTATGACTGAGTATGAAGCAAATAATGACAGATTTGCAATAAATATCAGAATTATTGTGGGTGACTTTTATCTCAAAATAGTTTGGACAAATCAAATCAGCAAAGATTGAGGATGAGATAATCAAGTGCATTTTCAGGCAGTTTAGTTGGATAACCCTTTGTAGAAGTAGCAAAAAATTGATGTAGATCTGGCCTTGTCACGTGAAGCATGATTCATTACTGGGTGTCTATCTCTACAGAAGAAAGTCGCAATATGAAAATCCGATTCAGTTTGATTGAACCTGAAACTAGTGTCTTAAACTTGAACAAAGGAAGTTACAAAGTTATGAAGGCAGAGTTGACAACAGTGGACATGATCTACACCAGTGGTTCTCAACTTGTTCCTTTTCACTCACATACCACTTTAAGTAATCCCTATGCCGTTAGTGCATGTGTGTGGGTGTGTGGGTGGAAAGAAAAAGTTTGAAAACCACTGTTTTAATCATCCCTCATTGACTCGTCATGTGCACAGTTTCAGAACTCCAAATGAAATGGGCCAATGACTATTTTTCTCAAGCAAAATATTTCAGTAACAATTGGGTCGAGAGCAGTGATTCTCAACCTTCCCTTCCCACCCACATATCACCTTAAGCAATCCCCTACTAATCACAGAGCACTGACGGCATAGGGATTACTTAAAGTGGGTTGTGAGTGGAAAGATTAAGGTTGAGAACCACTGGTCTACACTTAAATACAGTATAAAGACTGAGAGTGGTATCCCATCTGTGACTAACCAGAGAAATTCAGCAGGGTACCACATTTTTGCTGCTCAAAATATTGGAGAAGAAGTTATAACTTTGATTATAAGGTGAAAGAAAGCAGTCTGCAGGAGCATGATACAAAAGCACAATAATGTCTGCTCCATAATGGGGGTGAGATAAAAGGAAGTGACTTTAAAGAAATATTTTGCGTATGTGCTCACTGTTTAAAATCACATACAGCCTAGTACAGGCCCTTGTTAAACGTTGACTACCAAATCCTGTCCAAGACCATGAGTAAGTCTGTCTGGGGCAAGTGATCCCACCAGACCAAATCTACATTGTTCCAGGCAGGAAAATCTCTAACAGCCTTGCACTGCTCAGAGATACTATTGCATATGTGCAGGGCAGGAGGGGTGGACAACTGCCTGGTCAGCTTAAACTAGGAAAAGGCTTTTTACAGGATATCGCACACGTACATGACGGATGTGCTCTCCAAAATGGGATTTGGGGTGGGAATCCAAAATTGGATTAAACTGCTCTACATGGGCATCTGTAGCGCAGTCCAAATCAATGGGTGGGAAACAGATAGCTTCCCCATCATGTCTGAAGTTAGCAGAGTTCCTCACTCTCTCCGGTCTTATTTGTGTGCTGCATAGAGCCCTGTGCTGAATACATCAGGAAGGACGAGGGCATAAGAGGAATGATGTTGCCAGGCAGTGGAGGCAATCAGGTCAAAACCTCTTTTATGGACAACATCGCTGTCTTCTGTTAAGATATGTGATTGATCCACAGACTGATCAGCATCTGCGGCCATGTTGACGTTGCAATGGCCACCAGGGTAAACCAGAAGCAGGGTGAGGCAATGTTCCGGTCCACCATCCCCTTCTGAAGGTGCTGAGGATCTGGTTTGAAGGGGCCAAGGAGTGCAGCAAAAATTGGTTGGAGCAGATCCAGCAGAAATTGGGTGTAGAGTTTCCTCTCAATAACAGGCAGGAACCTGGTCATCAGGTGCAAGGTGCTCTTGCTACTACTGTATGTGGTGTAGGTGTGGCCCATCCCCACATGACTTGTACATGGTGACCCTTCTGACCCTTTCCATTTTGGATCCCTATATGTACCATGTCTGCCCTGTGGCCACCAGGGCAGAGGTATGTGGGGATGGGCCACACCTACACCCATTGCCACATAATGACCGAGTCAGCTGGACTTTGCCACATCACCTATCCTTCAAGAAAAAGTTTTTCCAGACAAACACCTTTGACCACAAGGCCATCAGGCAGTGGTCAGCATGGAATGTCATGCAGACAAGGACTCCATCAACAAGGTCTGCCCATTAGCAGACCGTCCAGGTCATCTGGCAGAATGCCTCATTACTCGTGGTCATGAACAAGCACCAGGACTTGGCCTGGCTGGTGGTGAGAGGAGCCCTCCCAGTCAGATCCTTCCTGCACAATCGGAGCATCACCCACAATGTACATTGTTGCTGAGATTTCTGTAACAAAGTGGATTCAGTCGCCCACCTCTTTGCTGAATGCAGATGCGCTCAAAGTATATGGAGAAGGATGCAAGAGTCCTTGTCACGGTCCATCTCCAGCAGCAGCGGGACAGAAGACTCTCTGATCTATGGTCTGTTCCCGGCAATGCACACAGTGTCAGACATCCAGAACTACTGGAAGACCATCAACTCAGTGAAAGATGCCCTCAGGTCTGCCCTAAACCCACAGCACACAGAGATGGCAGTGAGGGAATGCTGCCGACTGGCACATTCCAGGCTGCAGGAGTATGGGCTGAGGCCTGGTGGAGCCAACGTGAGGGTGCTGTGGGGAAGGACCACAATCTAGAGTCCCTCAAATAACAGTTGGGGGTGGGGGGGAGTAACAGCAAGGTGCCACAGTGTGGCAGGTGCCAATGGTGTAAATAGAAATGTCCAGTTGGGGGGGGGGGTGGAGTATGGAAATGAAAGTAAGGGTAGGAAAAGACTTTGAACTGTTGTCAGTTTGTAAAGAATTTATTGTTGAAAAAGTCTAATTTTGGTGTAAAAAGATATTAAAAGTCGAAGGATGGTTTGTTGTGGCTCGATTTGTGCTGGAACAACAGTAGACGGGGCATCATTCATCTCAACCTCCTGTCCACTGGGTGAGTATTCCTGAAGATATTTCATCTCATGATCACAAGACACAAATGAAGCTCGTCCGATGAAATCTTGAGCCAAGTGAGGATCTACACTAATTTTTTGAATATTTTATCTTGAGAATTTTCCATCAACCTGCAGTCAAAACGAAGAATAATCAAAGAGTGAAATATCAATATCAATAATATTAACAAATATCGATCTGCATGTCGATATTAAAGAAAATGATGAAGTTAACATGTGATTCAATTATTATGCAGAAAAATGACAATAACCCGACAGAAATGCAAATTCAATATCCATGTTGAACCAAAGGGAGTGAAAAATATCATAGAAAGAGGAGCCCTCCCACTCCCCAAGAAAGAAGAAAAAGTAAGAAAAGAGAAAATAAGAAAAAGAAAAGATCGGTCTCACCTTGGATAAACCCCATTTCCCATCAAGGGACAAATAGCCTGACTTATCTCGGGTTCTCGTTGCTGCAGATGTCAGGATCGGGAATCGTTAAAGCTTTACCCAGATGTACCTTATGCGCCAACCTTGCCTCATAAGACATGTCCTCTCACCCAGGAAACATCCTGGTAAATCTCCTCTGCATCCTGTCCATAGCCTCCACATCTTTCCTATAATGAGGTGACCAGAACTGCACACAATACTCCAAATGTGGTCTCACCAGAGATTTATAAAGCTGCAACATAACTTCTCTCCTCTTATACACGATCCCCCTATTAATGAAGCCCGGAATCCCATGGGCTTTTTTAAATATACCATCAATCTGAGCAGCTCCCTTGAGGGATGTATGGACATGAACCCCAAGATCCTTCTGTTCATCCACGCTCTTAATTAACCGACAGTTACCCCTGTACTCAGCTTTTTGATTTGTCCGGCCAAAATACATCACCTCACTCTTATCCGGATTGAACTCCATTTGCCATTTTTCTGCCCAACTCTGCATCTGGTCTCTGACCTCTTGCAACCTCTGACAACCTTCAGCTCCATCTACAACTCCTCCAATCTTTGTGTCATCCACAAACTTACTCACCCAACCTTCTGAATTGTCATCCAGATAATTTATAAAAAGCAAGGGACCGAGAACTGATCCCTGTGCCCTCCATGTGGAGAACCTCCCTTCCTCCACTACTCTCTGTCTTCTTCCTGCAAACCAATTTTTTTATCCAGACATTCTGGGGAAACCCACAGGGAGAGCTCCTCACAGACAGCGCGGGATTCGAACCCCAGACCCGATCTACTGATCCCATGTCTCTTGACCTTCCGGATGAGTCGCTCAAGGGGGCCTTACTGAAATCCAAATAGACTACATCTACCGTCGGACCCTCATCAATTTCTTTCATCACTTCCTCAAAGAACTCAATTGGGCTCTTTTCCTCTGCACCTTCTCCATGGCTCTTTTATGATATTCCCCTTGAAATGAATGCCAATATTGCATTTGCCTTCTTCACCACAGTCTCAACATCTAGGTTTACCTTCAGACACAAGGTCTCCCAGGTGTCTTTGCATCAGGGGTATTTTCAATTTTCTCCCCTTTTAAAACATAGTCTGTCTATTTATTTTTTTCTCCTTAAGTGCACGATTGCACATTTTCTGACATTTTATATTTCATTTGCCACTTCTCTACCTTTCTGTCTAGTCCTTCTGCCGCCTTTGTGTTTCCTCGACAACAGGAGACCCACCCACCCTTAGCTTCTCCACCTATCTTCATATCATCTGCAAACTTGGCCACAAAGCCATTCCTTCCACAATCCAAATCAGTAATACTCAGCAATAAAGAGAAGCGGTCCCAGCACCGGCCCCTGTGGAGCACCACTAACTGGCAACCAACCACATCATCAACTTTCTGCCTCCTGCCAATCAGCCAGAGCTCTACTGAAGTGCCAGTTGATGAAGTAGACAAAGATGATGTGGTCAAACAATAATCATGGCTTTTATTAGCAGAAACTCATGGTACAATAATGAAAGACAATAGATGTATATACAGTTATATGCAAGGGGAGTGTCCTCAACAGCAGAAATAATGCACAGCCAATGTTAGTACAGCAGGCTCGCCAGGGGGGAGACAGGCATCTTGGCAGACATTCACCACATCTACCCACACTAGTATGTTTCCTGTTATACCATCAGTTCTTATCCTGTTCAGAAGCCTCATTTGCGGCACCTTGTCAAGGCCTTCTGGAAATCTGAATGCACCTCATCCACTGCATCTCCATCCAGCCTGCTTGTCACTTCCTTGAAGAATTCCAATAGATTTGTCACCCAAGATCTTCCCTTTCAACGAAATCCTGCTGGCTTTGTACTATCCTGTCGTGTGTCTCTGAGTACTCGGTAACCAACTCCAACACTGTCCCAACCAATGACATCAGGCTCACCACTCTATCATTTCCTTTCTGCTGCCTCACCCCCTTCTTGACTAGTGGGGTGACATTTCCCAGTCTCTGGGAGGTAGGCAGAGGTGGAGGCATGGCCCTGAGGTAAGTAATGACATTGAATCAACAGAAAGAAGGGTCATAGGGTCAGCAGGCAGCAGAATCATTATGGGTTGAATTAAGAAATGACAAGGGTAACAAGACCTCTCACAACTGGAGGGAGAACAAACACTTTTATTAGCTTAGAACTATGGGTCGGGTCTCACAGTTGTCTTCAGAAGGGTTCTGGGGTTAGGCGGGAAACCAGGGTTATATGTGAGCAGATGGGGGCAGAGTCAGCCCAGACATTGAACCAAAGTTGAGTCAGCCCAGACATGGCACAACACCCTACCAGTGAATTCCAGTTCACTGGATTCACCCCTTCCTGTAGAATTTAGGGTCTATGAATGAAGACAGAGAACATGGGTTCAGAATAAAAATGTTGAAAAATATACAGTTATTTACATATTTAGAGATTTAAGCAGTCTGGGGGTCTGGAGATCCTGGTGGAGCACCTTAGCACCGGGGGGGGGGGGGTCTTGGACTTCCTGATCCCCTTATGAGGGAGGAGAGGGGGATGCACTATCCTCCTGAACTGGATCCCCTGAGGCCCTGACTGGGGGCGGCGAGAATGAGCTCCATGGCTCGCAGGGCACTTGAAGCTCTTTTCCAGCGAGTGCCAGGTCTCTGATGGAGAGAGTGTCCTCCCTGTCATCCGGATACTCCACATAGGCATACTTGGGGTTGGTGTGGAGCAGTTTCGGGGCTCCGGGACATTTGGGGTAGATGGGTTGGGGCTGGAATCAGATCTAGGAGCGGTGCAGGCCATGAACGTCCCTGGGCTTGCCCTCACATGGCAAACCCATGCCAAATGCCCATTCTTGCCACAGCTGGAACACACTGAGTTTTTAGCCAGGGCCAGTCAATGAGATCGGGGATGCTGGTTTTTGCTGCAGAAAAAGAACTCCCTAGTGTGGGAGCGCTCCCTAACATGGGAACCTGCAGCCATTAGGGCTGGGGTAGCGGGAGCAGCCGGTCCTTGGAAGGAGTCACCTGAGTGAGTGAGCTCGCTGGCTTCGAAGTTGTCATTCTCAAGCTTAGACTGTTCCAACAATTTGGTCAGTTGAACCTGGCTAGCCAGGTCCTTCTTACCCAACTCGAGCAGATGCTGCCTCATGTACCTCGAGCAAACCCCCGTGACTAGAGTGTCCTGGATTTGTTCTTCCTCACGAACGTGGCCCATGGCCACTTCGTACCTGCACTTCTTGGCAAGCGTCCACGGATCCAGCAGGTAGTCATCGATGGTCTCTCCTGGCCATTGGCGACATAGAGCAAGTCAGTGCCTTGATAGGACCACGTTTTGCGATGTCAGGTACCATGCCTTCAACACCTCGATGGCAGCATCATATGTAGTGCAGTCCCTGATGACTGCATACCCTTTTGTTCCTACCCTTGAAACAAGTGCAGTCCTCCTGAATTCATTGGTGTGGAAGACTGGGCAAAAAAATGGCAAATGAGATACAACATTGAGAAGTGTTCAGTTCTACATTACAAGGAGTGAGACTTGGGTGTTGCTGTGCATCAGTCGTTGAAAGTGGGCATGCAGGTGCAGGAGGCAGTGAGGATGGCAAATGGTATGTTGGTGTTCATAGCAAGACGATTTGAGTCTAGGAGTAGGGAGATCTTGCTGCAGCTGTACAGGACCTTGGTGAGTGAGACCACACCTGGAGTACTGCGTGCAGTTTTGGTTGCCTTATCTGAGGAAGGATATCCTTACTTTGGAGGGGGTGCAGAGAAGGTTCACTAGGCTGATACCGGGGATGGAGGGGTTCACATATGAAGAAAGGTTGGATAGACTAGGCTTGTATTCTCTGGAATTTAGAAGATTCTTATAGAAACGTAAAATTCTTAAGGGTTTAGACCAGGGGTGTCAAACTCAAATTCACGGAGGGCCAAAATTAAAAACTTGGACTAAGTCGAGGGCCGAACTAAATATTTATTGAAAATTTTCAACAACATCTGCATCTTTTCTCTTCTTTCAACATATGTAATGTTAATCTTTAGGATATAACTTTAGGAGGATAATGTTACAGGTCAGGAGTAGGTAGCTCAAGTTCACCCTTTGCTTGACCTGAGGGAAACATATTTGGTCCCTGTGGAGATGTAGTCAGCATTCACAGGCTGTGTCCATTTTGGCCTGCATCAGGACTCAGCATTTCCTGCTCACTCCTCACCCTCGACCCACCATCCCTCTACCTGACCAGTCCTTTACTCAACCTCTACTCACCCCTCACTCCACTCGCTCTGCCTCTACCCACCCCATCCTATACACGCCCCTCTACTGCCTCTCCCCTCAACCTGTTCCTCCCTCTACCCATCTCTCACCCTCTAATCACCCCTCCCCTACTTGCCCTGCCCCTCCCCTTTTACCTCTTCCCTATCCACCCCTCCTTCTACTCATCACTCCCTCTAACTGCCCCTCGCACCACCATAACTTCCCCTGCCCATTACTCCTCACCTACATCCTCTGCCCACCCCTGCTTACCCACCCACTGCCGATCAGCCTTTGCGGAACAGCGGGGGCCGTGCGCAGCCTGCCACGTCCGTCGCGCCGACAGGAAATCACAGGCGCTCGCCAATCCGCCGCACCGCTCGACAGGTGGGAGAAGTGACTGGTTGTGCGGGGAGCCTTCCAACTGGCTTGCCGGCTGATGACATCGACAGACTTCTTGTGTTACAATTTTGTTTTCCCCATTCTCAAAGTTTGCACGGTCAACCTGCAACACTCTTGCTCCCTCCGCGTCCCGTGGATCTAATGCTCGGGTGTTGTTAGGATTCCCAGCAGAAGGTTTGTGGAACTTTACCATTCTGGATTTCTTTTTGAGAATATTCTGGCCATCTTTTAAGGGGGGTGGTTTTAGGGGGGAGGGGATAGTTAGGGGGTGGGGAAGGATGTGCAATGAAGGGGGAGGATGGTGGGGGTGACATTACCAAAAAACAGCATTGGCTCTCGCTGCAGGGCGGGCCACCTCTAATACATTTTTGAAATGATCTTGCGGGCCAAATATAATTATATCGCGGGCCAAATTTGGCCCGCGGGCCAGAGTTTGACATGTGTGGTTTAGACAGACTAGACGCATGAAGGTTGTTTCCAATGTTGGGAAAAACCAGAACAAGAGGCCATAGTTTAAGGATAAAGGGAAAGTTTTTTAGGACTGAGATGAGGAAAACTTTCTTCTCTCAGAGAGAGGTAAATGTGTGGAATTCTTTGTCACAGGAAGTAGTTGAGGCTGGTTCCCTGTCAATATTTAAGTGTAGGTTAGATTTGGCCCTTGCCATCAAGGAGATTAGGGTGTATGTGGAGAAAGCAGGAACCGGGTACTGATCAGCCACGATCATAATGAATGGCGGTGTAGGCTTGAAGGGCCAAATGGCCTACTCCTACACCTATTTCTATGTTTCTATGACCTATTTGGATGAGGAGAAAATTCAATCGTCGGAGGTGCAAAGGGATCTGGGCGTCCTTGTGCAGGGAAACCAAAATGTTAATGCCCAGGTGGGATTGGTAGTGAAGAAAGCGAATGCTATGTTGCCATTCATTTCAAGGAGAATAGTGTATAAGAGTGATGAGGTGTTGATGAGGTTTTATGGGGCACTGGTGAGACCTCATTTGGAGAACTGTGTACAGTTTTGGGCCCTTAGCTTAGAAAGGATGTGATGTTGTTGGAGAGAGTGCAGAGGAGATTTACCAGGATGATTCCTGGAATGCAAGGGCTGGCGTATGGGGAACGTTTGGCAGCTCTTGGATTGTATTTGTTGGAGTATAGGAGAATAAGGGGGGGATCTCATAGAGACATGTCGAATATTGAAAGATTTTGACAGAGTGAATGTAGATAAGATGTTTTCCTTTGTGCGTGAATCAAGAACAAGAGGGCACATTCTTAAAAGTAGAAGTTATCCACTTAAAACGGAGATGAGAAAAAACTTCTTCAGTCAGAGGGCGGTGGATCTGTGGAACTCACTGCCGCACAAAGCAGTGGAGGCCAGGTCACTGGGGGAGCTTAAGCAGGAGACCAATAAGTTGGGGCATCAGGGGATGTGGGGAAAAGGCTGGCAAATGGAAGTAGGTGTGAGTACAGTTCAGCTGAGGGTAGTCAGCAGCGGGGAGGCCCCTAGTGGCCTGCTTCTGTTCCTTTATCTTGTGATCTTGTGAATGTTTGTGCCCTCCACAGTGAAGACGAATGCAAAATACTCATTTAGTTCTTCTGCCTTCTCCTATTATTTCTCCACATCATTTTCTCGTGGTCCTGTATGGACCCTCTCTTCTCTTTTGTTCTTGATGCTTTTTGTAACCTCTTTGATACTATGTGCTCACCCATATTCATACTTCACCACTTTCCTCATGAGCTTTTTAGCTTCCTTCTGTAAGTTTTTCAAACTCCCCAATCCTCTATCTTCCCACTAATTTTGATTTGTTCATCTGTCATTAATTTATTTTATGGCAGGGCAGGCTTTTCTGGACTTTTCTCCCGAAGTGTGTACACCCAGAAGAGTGAGCAGGAGCTGGAGGCTGGGGAGTTCTGGAGCTTCATACAGGATGGGCACTTTGGCCAATTCCTCTTTTATTGCGGGTCACCTGGTCAGTGTCAGGCTCCTGCTTGGCATTACAAACAAGAGATTTCACAGAATGCAATCCCAGAATAGCACAGAGCAGATTCAGAGACAGAAGGCTCTCCTGGGCTGGAATCCAATGGTGGCAGATGCCTTAAATCAGAAAGAAAACCAATGGACAAAGCCCAAGGTAAAAGAGACAATGCTGGAAATAATCACTCACTCAGACAGCCTCTGAGGTGAATGAAATGCAGGAATCGTCCCAGATAAAAAATACCCCTCTTTAGAACTGACACGGAATCTTGGATCTGAAACATTAAGTATCATTGATGCCTCATGACCTAATGTGCGCTTCTAGCACTTTCTGTATTTATTTCAGATTTCTAACATCTGCAGCATTTTTTAACATTTTGCCTCCTCCGAGAGACGCGGCATGTCACACCTCAGAAAACAGGGGCAGGGAGAACCTTGGGCAGCCCCAAACTGGTAACACAGGCTGGCTGTAACGGAGCAAAGGAAGCAACCAAGCCCAACTGAGCCCTGGGGTGACCCAGGCCCTCGAGAACTGGGACAGCCCAAGACAGCTGGAACTGGGGCGACACCCATTTGACTGTTACCCTCAACAATACGTATACTATTTAGAATACTGTTCGGGGGGTGGGGTCGATCTACCAGGGATGTTGTAGTGGTCAGGTCTCTGGCACAGAGATTGGGCCTTCAGCACAGAAAGGAAGGGGGAAGAAGGGAAGAGCAGTGGTGATTGGGATTCGCCAGTTTGGCGAACAGATGGGAGATTCTGCGAAAAAGAGTGAGTCTCCCGGATGGCATTTTGCGTCCCAAGTGCCAGGGTCAGGGACATCTCAGATTGAGTCCCCAGCATTCTGAAGTGAGAGGGTGAGCAGCCTGAGATCTGGTCCACATTGGGGCCAATGACATAGATAGGAGTAGAGATGAGTTCCTGAAGAGGGAATGTAGGGAGTTAGGAAGGAAGCTGAAAAGCAAGGTCTGAAGGGTGGTCAACTCAAGATTGCTGCGGAGCCATACGCCAGTGAGGGTAGGAGTAGGAGGTTTCAGCAGATGAATGTGTGGCTGAAGAGTTGGTGCAGGGGACAGGGGTTCAGGTTTGTGGATCGTTGGGACCTCTTCTGGGGAAGGTCTGACCTGTACAAAAAGGACAGGCTGCATCTGAACTGGAGAGGGACCAATATCTTGGCAGGCAGGTTTGTTAGTGCTGTTGGAGTTTAAACTAGTTTAAACTAGTAAGGCAGGGGGATGGGAATCAGAATGAAAGTGCAGGGAATAGGGCAAACAGTGAAAAGGATGGTGCAATGTGTTGTGGGTTTGTGAGGAAGGACAAATGGGAGGAAGCAGAAATGTAGTCAGTTGGAGGGTTTGAAATGTGTCTGTTTCAATGCCAGGGGTGTTAGGAATAAAGGAGATGGACTTAGAGCACAGATCAGGATGTGGAATTGCGATATGGTGGCCTTTACAGAGAGTTGGGTGGTGGATGGACAGGACTGACTGATCAAGGTACAGGGGTTTAGGTGTTGTAAAAGGAACAGGATGGGAGGTAAGGGAGGGTGGGGAGGGGAAGTAGCATTACTGGTCAGGGATAGTCTCATGGCTGTTGAAAGGGCATACGCAGTAGAGGGAGTGTTCACTGCAGGGACGGCCAACCTAGGGTGCATGTGCCAAAAGTGGGGAATTGCACCCTACTGGTGAAATCAAAACAGACTCAAAAGCCTCATTAAGGTACGTAAAGTTTATCTTGTTTTTATATTAAATCAATATGTCATGTAAAAATGCTAAATATGTCTGTACTGTAGCGGTTGCACTACCACGAAATGTGGAAAGAAGACACACGCCCAAGCCTGATTTAATGCACTGGCAGTTCTTCTTATATTCTCTCCCCGCTGCTGACGACAGGAGTGATGTCACAGCAACACCGGCCTCGGATTGGTCAGCGTTCCCGCCCTTTCTCGTTGGTTCCTGCCGAGTTGGTGGTCACTGGGACGAAGGTCGTTGGCCCCCTCAGGGTACGCATGGTCGCTGTATTCACCGGCCATCTTGTGTACCGGGTCACATCCCAGTTAGCGGGCTGCTGCACAACCCCCCCTACCCCCAAAACCAGTGATTGGAGCACTGTCTGTTGCTTTAGGTGGCCTATCTCTGCATCACAGGTGCTGGGTGAAGACAATTTGGCTAATGTCCAGATGTACTGGTTTGTGGTGGTCGATAGCGAAGTTTCTTCTTTACTGCCGATATCCAGCACATGTCAATCTGGTGTGTCTGATTACTTTATAAGGTCCCTCATATGGTCATTGCAGGGGTGTCCGGTGTGCCCCTCTGAATGAAAACGTACTTACAGGTCTCTAGGTTTTTGGGGATGTAGGACTTAGCCTGGCCGTGCGGCGGACACTGCAGAAGGGTTAGAGTGCCCAGTTTTTTCCCCAGTTTAGTCAATGAGGCCATGGGGTCCTCTGGGTCCTTGGTGGTGAAGACCCTGAATTGCCTGCCTTCCAAAAAAATACCTCAAGTATCTGACTGCTAGGTACAATACTAAAGGCTCTGTATTTGAGTTCGGGTGGCCAGAGGTGCCTGCTAAAGAAGGTCAGAGGCTGCCAGTGCCCTTCGATTAATTGCTCCCCCTATCACTGTGTTGGAGGTATCACTGTGAGAGCAGTTGGCACCTCTGGCCTGGGCTGCACCAGAAGGATAGCATTGGCCAGTACATCCTTTGCCTTCTGGAACGCCTCCAGTCTCATTGTCCCAGGTAATGTCTTTATTTTTCCCCGCCATGAGTGCAAAAAGTGGGTGCATGATGTGGGCCGCTGCTGATATGAAACGGTGATTTAAAAATTAATCATACCGGTGAGTTCATGCAACTCCTTCACTGTGCGGGGCTTGGCGGAACGCCAAACAGCCTTTACCTTTTCGGGCAGAGGTTTCGCTCCGTGCCTGTAGATTCAATGCCCCAGGAAGTTGATCGTTTCCAACCTAAACTGAAACTTAGCAGGGTTTATAGTTAATCCGAATCCTACAGCCAGGCACACAGTTGCCTTAGGTAGGGTTCGTGCTCTGTGTGATTGCAGCTGGAGATGAGAACATCGTCCAAATAGATGAACGTGAATGGGAGATCCCGGCCCACCACATCCATCAGCCTCTAGAAGGACTGGACTGCGTTATGGAGTTGAGGTGGGGGGGGGCAGGTAACTTGGCCTCCCCCAGGGGCGTGATTTGGGAACTTATCACTGCCCTTTAAGGTCCACCAGCAGGCAGTGGGTTCACAGAAAGATGGTTCCCAGGAGAAGTTGCACCACAGCCACAATCATGAATGTTCATGTGAACTGGTTGCTGCCGAAGTGGAGGGAGATGGTGCGAGTACTGAAAGTTCATATGATAGTGCTGTTCGCTGCTCTCCATGCTGGGCCCGGCTTGCCGTTCCAGATGTTGTAGGTTGAGTGGAGAGGGAGAACACTTATTTTGGCCTTCCTGACAATCCAATACATGGGGGTGGCTGTCACATTGGTCAACCGCCACAGCCATTAATGACGGTTCGCTATGGCGTTTCCCTGAAATGCACAGGATGGGTGGCATCGACAGGCCCCCGCACTCTATTATTGGTGATAATAGCAATACTGTTGGTTCAGGGGGTCCACTTACCTCTCTGTTTGCTTTGGCTTGTGTTACCAGCTGTGTGCGGGGCCTAGCGATCTACTCCACAGAGGTGCCATTTTCTTACCCTGGACAGATGAAATTGGTATGACCCAGAACAGATGGAATTGAAGGGACCCAGAACAGATGGAACTGGAGCAACCCAGGACAAATGGAATGGGGAGATTCAGGCCAGCTGCAACTGGGGTGACCCAGGTCAGATAGAACTGGGGCTACCCTAGACAGATGGAACTGGGGTGACCCAGGACAGATGGAACTGGAGTGACCCAGGACAGATGGAACTGGGGTGACTCAAGACAAATGGAACTGGGGTGACCCTGAACAGATGTTAATGAGGTGACCCAGGACAGAAGGAAGTTGGATCTGGGGTGTATGACTATTTTGTGTCAGCATTCACAGTGGAGGACACCTCTACCATGTGAAAGACAGATGTTATGGATATGATGGGAGGAGAGGACCTGGATCTAATAGCTATCTTAGTGATAGCTATTATATATAGGTTGTACTCAAAAAATCCTGAGGGTCTAAACCAGTGGTTCTCAACCCTTTTCTTTCCACTCACATCCCACTTTAAGTAATCCCTATTGCTCTGTGATTAGTAAGAGATTGCTTAAAGTGGGATGTGAGTGGGAAAGGAAGGTTGAGAATCACTGCTCTCGACCCAATTGTTACTGAAATATTTTGCTTTAGAAAAATTGTCATTGGTCCATTTCCTTTGGAGTAATGAAACCGTGCACATAACGAGTCAATTAGGGATGATTAAAACGGTGGTTTTCAATCTTTTTCTTTCCACCCACATAGCGCCTTAAGCAATCCCTGACTAATCACAGAGTACCGATGGCATAGGGAATACTTAAAGTGATATGAGTGGAAAGAAAAAGATTGAGAACCACTGGACTAAAGAAGGATAAGTCCCTTGGTCCTGATGGAATGCATCCCAGTGTGCTGAAAGAAATGGCAGTAGATATAGTTAAGGCTTTGGTGATAATTTACTAAAATTCTCTGGACTCTGGGCAGGTCCCGACAGATCAGAAGATGGCAAATGACACTATTTAAAAAGGATGTCGGCAAAAAGAAGGCAATTATAGGCCAGTTGGTTTAACAACTGTAGTTGGGAAGCTGCTTGAAGCTCTCATTACAGAAGAAATATCGAGGCAGCGTGGATTCAACAAAGACAGGTCCTGTTTGACAAACCTACTGGAGTTCTTTGAGGATATAATGAGTGTGGTAGATAGAGATCATTGTTTACCTGGATTTACAGAAGGCATTCAATAAGGTGCCACATAAAAGACTTGTACAGAATATAGGATGCATAGAGCTGGGGGTGATGTACTAGCATGGATAGAAACATAGAAACATAGAAGATAGGAGCAGGAGTAGGTCATTCAGCCCTTTGAGCCTACTCTGCCATTCAATGAGATCATGGCTGATCTTAAAGTTCAGTACCCCGTCCCCGCCTTCTCTCCGTAACCCCTAATTCCCTTATACTGAAGAAATATATCTAATTCCCTCTTAAATATATTCAATGTACCTACCTCTATTGCTCTCTGTGGCAATGAATTCCACAGATTCACCACCCTCTGGGTAAAGAAATTCCTCCTCATCTCGGTTCTAAATGGTTTGCCTATTATCCTCGAACCATGGCCCCGGGTTCTGGACTCCCCCACCATTGGAAACATCGCTTCTGCATCCATTCTGTCCAGTCCTGCCAGGATTTTATATGTCTCTATGAGATCCCCTCTCAATCTTCTAAACTCCAGCGAGTACAATCCCAAATTGCGCAATCTTTCCTCATAAGTTATTCCTGCCATTCCAGGTATCAGCCTGGTGAATCGCCTCTACACTCCCTCCATTGCAAGAACATCCTTCCTTAGATAAGGTGACCAAAACTGCACACAATACTCCAGGTGGGGTCTCACCAAGGCTCTGAACAGCTGCAGTAAGGTATCCTGGTTCCTATACTCAAACCCTCTTGATATGAAGGCCAACATACCATTTGCCTTTTTAACCGCCTGCTGTACCTGCATGCTCACCTTCATTGACTGGTGCACAAGAACCCCTAGGTCTCTCTGCACTTCCCCATCTCCCAATCTATTGCCCTTCAAATAGTAATCTGCCCTCCGGTTTGATTTACCAAAGTGGATAACCTCACATTTATCCACATTGTAGTGCATTTGCCATGTTTCTGCCCAGTCCCCCAATTTATCCAAATCACACTGGAGCTTCCTGACCCCCTCTTAGAAGATTGGTTAACCAATAAAAAGCAGAGAGCTGGGATACAGGGGTGCTTTTTGGGTTGGGCAATCAGTGGTGAGCAGGGTGCCGCCGGGATCGGTGCTGGGTCCACAACTGTTCACGATGTACATTAACGATCTGGAGGAGGGGACAGAGTGTATTGTATATGTAAGTTTGCTGATGACACTATATTAAGTGGAAAAATAAACTTAGGCAGAGAATACGGAGAGTTTGCTGAGAGATATAGATAGGTTCAGTGCATATGGCAACTGACGAACAATGTTGGTAAATGTGAGGTTTTCACTGTGGATGGAAAAGTGGAAGATCAGAGTTTTACTTAAATGACAAGGGATTGCAGCCTGCTGACAGGCGGAAAGACTTGGGAGGGCTTGTGTATGAATTGCAAAAAGTTGGTTTGCAGATGCAGTAGGCTATCAAGAAGGCAAATGGAATGTTGGCCTTCATTGCTAGATGGATTGAATTTAGGAGCAGGGTGGTTGTGCTGCAACTGTACACAGTATTGGTGAGACCACATCCAGAATACTGCATATCAAGCAGCCCCAGGCCTGGTGTGGGTCCTTCAGCAACCGAGCCCCTCACTGGTCTGCTGCTGTGGTCTCCAACCCTGTAGGGTTCTCTCCCAGTCTTCTCATTCTTGGTTGTGAGCATGTGGTGGGGGGTGGGGGGTTGTTCTCCCACTCTGGTGTTCCAGACTGATCCGCTGCTCCCTGCTAGAGGTCTACACCAGTGCATATATACTGTAGAAGGTGCTATCTACAAAATGTGTTGCAGGTATTCACCTAGGTTACTCAAACAGCACCCCCTAAAGCCTTGATCAGTCAAGAAAGAACAACAGATGCATCATAAATCTGTCCCCTGCAGAGTTCCCCAAGGGCCACTGTTTAAAAATGAAGGATCTCCCATTAGCTCCTTTTCCACTGGCATCCCAGTTAATTGGCCGTGCAGTGTCCTGGGATAGAAAGCCATTTGTGCCATTTCTACTGGGCCACCCCTAACTGGGACACACTCATCCCCAGGGATCGGAGTGTTCTACCTTCAACTGGAAATGGTAACTTCCTGCTGTCCCTTTTCCACTGGTTTTATCAGCACGCCAGCATCAGTAAATGCCGGGGATGTGAGTAGGGGTAGCGTGAACTGACGTCATTTGATGCCGACATTCGGACAGTGTTCCTTTTACACTGGCCCCTGTCCCAGTAAATTCCCAGTTAATTCCTGGGACAGGGTGCCCATGGAAAAGGGACTAGAGATGATAATAAGTTTATTGTTACCCACAATGTACAATGTACATAAGCCCAAAATTCTCACTTGCTGCAATCGAATGGGTACTTGTAAAGAAAACCATAATAATAAACCAATTGAACTCAATTAAAATAGACAATAAATATTCCCTGTAATCCTGGTGCAAAAAGTGACTTGCAATAATACAGATGGCAGTTTTGCAGTGGTCCCAACAGTCCAAGCAGTCCCTGATTAATTTTAAAAGG
The DNA here is from genome assembly GCF_036971445.1 of Narcine bancroftii. Taxonomy (NCBI): domain Eukaryota; kingdom Metazoa; phylum Chordata; class Chondrichthyes; order Torpediniformes; family Narcinidae; genus Narcine; species Narcine bancroftii. The sequence goes on along the minus strand of NC_091469.1, from coordinate 250,896,782 downwards.
GTGGGGAGGCGGGGGGTTCAAGAGCTTGATAGCGTTTGGAAAGAAATTGTTCTTGGATCTCGAGGTGCAGGATTTCAGGCTTCTGTACCTTGTGCCCAAAGGTAGCAGTGAGAAGAGGAGACAGGGGTCCTTTATGATGATGCTGTCTCTGTTGGAGCCTGTGATGGACCTGGCTGCATTTTTAGCTTCTGCAGCCATCTGCATCCCTGGACAACTGAGTTGCCAAACCAGGCTGTGATGCAACCAGCCAGAATACTTTCCACAGTGCACCTGCAAAAGTTTGATGGAGTACTTGATGACTTGCCAAATCTCCTTAGACTCCTTAGAAAGTAAATGCTTTCTTGATGTGCTGGCTCCAGTAAAGGTCTTCTTGAAGGCAGAGAGATGAGGGAACATTCTTTCTCTTGAGAGGTTTGCGAGCTTTTGGAACTAACTTCTTCAAAGAGAGGTGGAAGCATTTGAAAAATACTAGCACAGAGGGAGATCGATTCTTTTTAAAGGGGTGAGGCATCATCGCAGGAGGGCAGGATTGCAAAGCTGAGGTTACAATTAGACAAGTCACAAGTCTTATTGAGTAGTGGAAAGGGCAGTGTGGCCTATTCCAGCTTCTATTTCATTTGCTTGTAAAGCACCTGTTTGGCTGTAGCAAGTAAGAATTTAAGTGGATATGGACATTGTACAATCCATGTGACCATAAACTCATTGTGCAACAGGTTATTTTTTTCTGCTTTTATTCAAGGTATAGGTGAGTTTTTACATTGTAAGGCTTGCATCCACTGAGGGACTGATCAAAGTCATCGACATGTTCATTGTGCTTTCCTTTCTTTTTGTGTAGCGCCATCAATTAGACCCAACGGGACAGAAGTCGAGATTAATAGGCTTTAATCGCTATAAACTTACAGGCATGGCTTACATGCTGTTAGCCCAATTCCAAGGCAGTCCTGAGGGAGGGGATTGGGATCCTGAGGGGGAGGAGCCAACCACAAGAATGCATGTATTACAGTGCTCCACCACAACTTGATCCCGAATGCTTCTATTTTGTGCATTTTATTTGACATTTCCAGCATCTGTGGGATTTTTAATGTTTGGCAATGTCCCTCCATTTATTGGGTGGGCTGGTTACAGGGTGGCTGACATGCTCTTCCTGAGAATCTGTGCCATGGGACAGATTATATGGTGGGATGTTCCCTTACGGTCTGTGAATCTCCCTGTGCTACAGATGATATTACAACAACATGACCAGATTATGTTGGTGAATTGTTAGTAGGGTGTGTTCTGAACTGGGTCACTGCAGATTTTTATGATAATGCACAGCATAACCCAATTTATTTGCTGGGCTATTTGATGTGCAACTTACTCGTGTGTTTGCAGGCAGTGACTGATGAGATGCTGGTCGACAATCCATGAAGTGAGGGCTCCCTGTTCCGTTCGAATTACCAATGTGAAATCTCTCCACCCTCCCCCCAACTTTCCAAAGCCCAGCATCCACCTTCCTCCCCCTCCCCCCCCACAAGAAGTTCTATCCCAGGGGTCACCAACCTTTTAATTTTTAATTTAGACATGCAGCAGGTTAACAGGCCATTTCGCACCACAACACCAGGGGTGTCGGTTAATTGGGTGGTATGGATTTGTGGGCTGAAATGACCTGTTTCTGTGCTGTATGTCTAATTAAAAAGGTTGGCCACCCCTACAAGTCTATCCCCTCCTTCCCAACACTGCCATTTGCCAAGAGGTTCTCGGTCTCCTCCCCACCACCTCTTATTTCCCCTCACCCCTTCGTTGCCCACTCTCTTTTGCCTGAAGATATCCTTAACACCCCCCCCCCCCCACTTCCTCACTGCCCCACTTTTGCATCCCTACCTGACCTCAAAAGGTTCTCTGTTGGCTCATCCTTTCCCCTCCTTCCCACCAGCCCTTTTCCCCTTTCATCTCCCTTCAGCTCGCCCCCTCCCTCCTTGCTGCCAGCACCTCACCATGTTAATTGCACTTTACCCTGCTAGGGAAACACTGTCACATGGATGTTGCTTTGAATTATTTGCTTTGCAATGACATTTCTGTTCTGTGTCCCATTCTTCACATTGGGCAATATCTTTTCAATGGAAGTGAAAAAGGGGGTGGGGTGAAAAGGCCCGAGAGAATGCTGGAATGGGATAGGACATTGTTCTGCATCAGTGAACAGAGGACGCTGTTCGGGGATCAGGCGGAGAGGCTCGGCCTGAAGCTGTGGTACAGCAGTTCGGATGTGAAGTCGACTGTCTGCAGCCCCAACTCGGCACAGCGCAGCTCGACAACGAGGAAACGTTGGCCAGTCTGGCTGGACAACAGCCTGGGATCAGGAAACGCCAAGGTCTGTGCAAGCCTCTCTCTCACATCACCTTCCCACCATATCCCGGTCTGACTGACTGCATACGTAGTTCCCTCCCCCTCCCCTCTTTCATCCCACCTACCCCCCTCTCTCCCCATCTCCTCCCCTCTTTCATCCCACCTACCCCCTCTCTCCCCATCTCCTTCCCTCTTTCATCCCACCTACCCCCTCTCCTCATCCTTCCTCTTCCCCCTCTCCCCTCTTTCCCTTCCTCTTCTCCTCCCTTCCTCTTCCCCTCTCTCCCTTCCTCTTCCCCTCTCTCTCCCACCCTCTTTCTCGTCCCCAAGGGGTGTGTGTGTGTGTGTGTGTGTGTGTGTGCACCCTCCGCCCCCGCTCCTGCTCCCGTGTGTGGCTATGTCTCCCTCCCAGTCCTCCACTGTAGCCCGGCTGCTGCCTGGTTTTGCTCACTCCCCTCTGATTCCGAGGCTGCCAGGGCTCGGAACCGAAGTGAAGGCAGCGGGTGGCCGTTTTGCCACTGACGTGCTGCCTCCCTTGGCGAGACGCCTGTGTTGAAGGGGAGGCAGCGCATCGGGAACTTCCTGCTGTGAGTGGCGAGGGGCCGTCCAGCCTTCGCGATGCTCATGTCCGCTGGGCTCTGCTGCGAATTGCTGGCATATTTTCTGTGCTTTTGAATTGCAGGCAGATAATTTCCCTTGGATGCAAAGTAAGGCTTTGTGCAGAGGCTAAGTCCAAAGTCTACGGTAAGTGGGGAATCTCCGTCTCCGTCCGTCTCCCTCCGCCGGGGGCTGTGCCCCGTTGCCTGACTTTTCACCTACTTTCTGAGGCCAGCGCTGATTGCAGGCAGCCGGGCCAGTCATGTCGTCAGTTTCAAGTCGGCCACTTTCTCCACGAAAACCTGAGCAGGAGGGGAGGGAGGGGGTCTTCTCTAGCTACATCCATCATCAGTCTTTTGCCCAGACTAGGGGATCTGTAACCAGGGGACATGGGGGAGACTTTTTTACATAGAGGATTTAGATTTTTTTAAAAATTTAAACAACAGGCCATTTCGGTCCATGAGTCCGTGCCTCCCAATTTACATCCAATCAACCTCCACCCCCAGTGCGTTTTGAACGGTGGGAGGAAACAGAGCCTCACAGTGCGGGATTCGAACCCCGGTGGAAGGAAGCCAGAGCCTTCTGGGGAAACCCACAGGGAGAGCTCCTCACAGACAGCGCGGGATTCGAACCCCAGACCCGATCGCTGGCGCTGTAAAGACATTGCGCTAACCCCTGTGCCAACCGTGCCACCCAATTCATGATGGGTGTTTGGAACCAGCTGCCAGAGGACGTGGTTGAGGCATGTACTATTGCAACATTTCAGAAATAATTTGACAGATGCAGGAGTAGGACAGGAGTGGAGGGCAATAGGCCAAATGTCGGTAGGTGGGACGAGTAGGGGTGGGACATTTTGGGCAGGTTGGGCCGAAGAGCCTGTTTCCATGCTCTGTGACTCTCTGGAACACAGCAGACTGAAGACTCAGGAATCAGAAGCCAAACACGGTCTGCTGGACAAACTCAACAGGGTCGAGCAGCATCCGTAGAAGAAAACAAACTGTTCGACACTCCAGAAACGTTGGCCATTCTTTCTCACTCACTGATGCTGCTCAAAGAGCTGGAACCTGTGTCTCATAAAACAACTCTTCCCCCTCAGCCCTGAAACAATTCATTTACAATGGTCCTAGATAGAAAAAGAAGCAGGAATAGGCCATTCGACCCCTTTCCCTGATCATTCTCACCCTTCCTATCAGGAAGAAGATTTAGGAGTGTGAGATCACACATCCCTCCTCCGTTACAGGAAACTGTAACGCTGGTGTTTATTTCAAGAGGAATAGAACATTAGAGGAGGGATGTGATGTTGATTTGCGGGGGAAGTTTCTTGCCCATTGTTATCAGACCCCTAAGAACATCTAGTTAACATCCAAAAAAAAACCACTCCATCACTCTTTATAGTGAACAAACTCAGCAACTGAGCCTCTCAGGAAGATAATTCTGGGTTTCTCCTCACCCCTTCTCTTGAAGGGCTGGCCTCATTTTCCAATCTGGGCACCCCCAGCAGAGTGAAGGGACCTCCTTTCATCTAGCCTGTAAGCATTTTATACGTTTCATCCAAAGTTCAGGGGAGGAGGGGGAATGATGAGAGAAATGTTTTTATTTGGAGATTTTCATAGAAACTTGAAATGCAAACCATAAATGGTGATGGAAACAAATCCAACAGTAGCTTTCAAAACAGAATCCTATAAATAGGTGGCACTAACTGGACCACAGCTGGAACATGAGGTGCAGGTCTAATCCTCTACTGCAGCAAAAGTAGAGTGCTGCTGGCCTCTCTGGAGAAGTGCAGTTGTAAGGAGAGAGTGGCAATGACAGGATGGAAACAGGCCATCTTGGCCCCTCTAGTCCACACCGATTTAAGTCCCACCTACCAGCTCCCTGTCCATAACCCTCCAATCCCCTCACATCCATGCACTCATCCAACCTTCTCTTAAATGACAAAACTGACCCTGCTGCGACCACCTCTTCCAGCAGAGATGAGTGAAGAAAAGTGAAGCATACAAAATAGTGATGGAAATAGGAAAGTACCAGTTTTCCCTGAGCAGAGGGGTACAACACCAGGGAGCAGCACAATTAGTGCAACGTCATTACAGCGGGAGTGAAGTGAGCTCGAACCTGGCATTGTCAGTCAGGGATTTGTACATCCTATGTGTGTCTGCATGAGTTTTCCCCATGTTGTCTGGTGTCCTCCCATGTTCCAAAGACGAACGAGGTTGGTAGGTTAATTGGAGGTAATTGTGTGTCATGGTGGAAGGGATAGAAGGGAGAAGAGGTAGTGGGCTCTTTTTTTGAAAATTTTATTTAACGTTTTCCATACATGTAATAATATCCAAGTACAAAATGTGACTGAAATATTAATATCAAATCTATTACATGATGATATAAACCCCAACCCCCTCCCCCCACAAAACCAAAAGAAAAAGAGAAATGAAATAAGTAGAAAATAAGAAAAGTAAGAGAGTGGAATAGAAACGTGGTTTGCTGCAAGTTCCCTCTCACCACACGGAATTAATCATAATATTTCAAGGAGGTTAAAGTTTGAGGCTTAAGGAAAAGGTCCATATATTAATTCCCTTAATTCTGAATAGCTGCCAAATCTTAAAAAAAATACATAATGTTTATTTCTTAAATTATAAGTGATCTTCTCCAAAAGGACTCAACTATGCATCTCTGCATTCTTACATTCCAAATAGGGATCTGATTTCCATGTTGCTTCTATATATTTTCTTGCTTCTGCTAAAGCAATCTTTACAAATTGTCGTGGGTTCTAGACCACAGAGCCTGAACGAGTGGGATAGGCAGAAACCCCCATCGTAATTAATCTGTACTAGGTGGGTATGCAAAGATTAAGACCCACAGGCAATGGATCAAGTGCTGAGAGGTCGTTTTGTGGTGAGACAGATAGGATGGGTGAAGGGCCTATTTCTGTCTCAATGTTTCTGTCAAGAAGGGAGAGAGGCAGGAGAAAGGAAATTATTGACCTGTGAGCCTGATATCAGTGGTTGGGAAGATGCTGGAGTCAATTGTCAAGGATGAGGTTACGGAGTACTTGAAGACACATGTCAGGATAGGCCAAAGCCAGTATAACTTCTTTAAGGGAAAATCTTGCCTGACAAACCTATTGGAATTCTTTGAGGAAGTGACAAGCTGGCTGGATAAAGGAGATACAGTGGATGTTGTGTATTTGGATTTTCAGAAGGCCTTTGACAAGATGCCGCACATGAGGGTACTAAACAATAGCCCGTGATGTAACAGGACACATACTAGTGTGGGTAGAGGATTGGCTGATTGGCAGGAAGCAGAGAGTCCGAATACAGTCGCCAGTGGTGCTCCACAGGGACCGGTATTGGGGCTGATTCGCTTTATGTTGTTTATTAATGGAATGGCATATTATGGAATGAATAGCCTTATGGCCAAGTTTGTAGATGATACGAAGGTAGGTGGAGGAGCAGGTGGTGTTGAGGAAAGAGGGAGGTTGCAGAAGGACTTGGACAGATTAGGAGAACGGGCAGAGAAGTGGCAAATGGAATACAATGTCAGAAAGTGGACAGTCATGTACTTGAGCAGAAAAAAATTAATGGGCAGACTATTTTTTAAATGAGGTGAAAATTAAAAAAAATTCCCAGATCCAATGGGACCTGGGAGTCCTCGTGCAGGATAGAGGCTGAAGATAAACTTGCAGGTTGAGCCGGCATGGCCTGTTACCGTGCTGTGTGTCTAAGTGGTGAAGAAGGAAACTGTAACGCTGGTGTTTATTTCAAGAGGAATAGAACATTAGAGGAGGGATGTGATGTTGAGGCTCTCTAAGGCACTGGTGAGATGTCCCTTGGAGAATTGTGAGCAGTTTTGGGCTCTTCATTTAAGAAAGGATGTGCTGATGTTGGAGAGGGTTCAAAGGAGGTTCACAAGGATGATTCTGGGAATGAGAAGGTTATCATATGTTTGACGTCTCATTGGAATTTAGGAGAACGAGGAGGGATCTCATTGAAACATATCAAATGTTGAAAGGCGTGGATAGAGATGTAGAAAAGTTGTTTTCCATGGTGGGAGAGTCTAGGACAAGAGGGCGCAACTTCAACATTGAAGGGCACCTTCAATGCGTAGGAATTTATTAAGCCAGAGGGTGGTAAATCTGTGATATTTGTGGTGTATTTAAGGCAGAGATTTATAGGTTCTTGATTAGCTGGGGCGTCATAGGTTATGGGGAGAAGGCCAGGCCGTGGGGCTGTGTGGGGAAACGGATCAGCTCATGATCAAATGGCAGGGCAGACCCAATGGGCTGAAGCCTGTTTCTGCTCCTATGTCTTAATAGTCTGAAATAGAAATGGTTCCAGAGTTTTGGTGAAATGGGATTTATAGGATCATCCTTGCAATGTATGGAGCTGATCGCCTATAGAGAGCCGTAGGTCCACATTGAAACACTGAAGGCTGGCGAGGCTGGAGTCTGAAGCTAAACACAATCAGCTGGAGGAGCTCAGTAGGTGAGCAGTTTCATTTTAGGAGAAAAGGAATGGTTGATTTAAAAAAAAATTGTACTAGGCCATGCCAGCCCACGAGCCTGTGCAGTTCAAATACAACAATTATCTGAGGATCTGATAGTTCAGTGGTGAGAATACTGGCCTTGTAAGCCCGGGGTTGGAGTTCATTTCTTGCTGGGGCCTCATTTCTCAATGTAGTATTATGTGACAATAATGGAACCTTTACCTTTTTTACCTTCTTTCCTACAATGCCCATTTATTTTGAAGGCTGGGAGGAAACTGGAGCCCCTGGAGGAAACCCACACAGACACTAGGGGAACGTACAAACTCCTTACAGACAGCGCTGGATTTTAACCCTGGTCTCTGATGCTGCAACAGTGTTGCACCAACTATGCTGCCTGATGTTTTGGGCTGGAACCATTCCTCAGGTGGGGGGGGTGAGGGAAGAAGAGAGGGGGTAAAGAGAAGGATGGAAGAAGAGAGAGAGGTGAAAGAGAGAGGAGAGGGGTTAGAGGAGGGTGGAGGATGGGGAGGAGGGGGGACAGGGAGGAGGAAGAGGAGAGAGGGACAGGGGAGAGGGAGGAAGAGGGGGGGAAGTGGAGAGCGAAAAAGAAAGAGACCGGGCAGGCAGACAGACATCGGGTCACTAGTGCTAGTCTTGTGCTAACTATACCATCCAGGAAAGTTGTTTCATTTGTCCCTTTCCTGAATGGGATTATCTGCTGGCAGCAGAGACCAGAGTTCATGTTGTAAAAGATTAAAGTCTAAAAATGCTGTGAGTGTAGTAAAAGCACAAAAAAAAACGCTGCAGGTCACGCCGTGTTCATATAGATAAAGATATATATTAACAACATTTTGGGTCTGAGCTCTTCTTAAAGGTGGGGTCAGGCACAAAACCTTGGTTATATATCTTTACCTCCTATCAACATCATGTGACCTGCTGATTTCCTCCGGCGATTTTGTGTGTTTACTGAAATTCACGTTACAAGGTGGCTGCACCAACCCCAAGCAGGATACGCAATTTGCGTATGGTCAATATAAACAGGAGATATTGCCAGAAAATCTCAATCCTGGATTGGTGGATGGTGACATGATTTCAGGTGAACGAGTGCATCCCAATGTCCAACACACCGCAGACTTTGGAACTGATAAACAGCAGGAAGGACACAACATCAAATTTGGTGCCAAGCTGCATACCGTAAAGCCTATAAAAGTGTTCAGGATTAGAATTTAGACTATCATTCTGGGAACGGGGATGCTGTATCATCGCACTCTCCTCTTGAAGGGCCTGGGCCCCGCAAGCTGAGCAGCTTCTGAAAAATCACAGCGTCAGTCGGAACAAATTAGCAAAAACCTGGAGATGCTGCAAATGTGACCTGAAAATGCGGGGAATACTCGGCAGGGGCAGGCAGCATCTGTAAAAAGAGGAGAAAAGAACATCTTGATGTAGGGTTCTGGACCTGAAACCATGCTTGCTGAATGTTTCCCAGCCTTTTGCAGTTTTATTTTCAGACGGGGAGAAAGAAAGCCTTGAGCAACAGATAGCCAGCCAGCCTTGTATCGGTGGCCGAGGTGTTTGATGATGCATGGAGGTCAAAAGACCATGCTAAGCAACAGGTGTAGGCGTTGCCAAAATCCCACTCCCCCCCCCGCCCAACTTCTAGGTCAGTAGCTCCTGGATGTTGCGATTGTGAAGAAGGGTTCATTCCTGGCTGGTCTAGTGGAGGTTGATCAATAGTTTATGGCCAGGGATAGTGTATTTGAAATCAGATCATTTAAATACCTTCCCAAAGCAGTTGGATATATGCAGTGTGGAAACAGGCCCTTCAGCCCAACTTGCCCCTCACAGACCATAATGTCCCATCCACACGTCCATCTGACTGCGTTTTGCCCATATCCCTCAACCCATCCAATTTACATTTTCCTTTAGCATTGCAGTAGCACCTGGCTCCATCACCTCCACCATCAGCCCATTCCAAACATCCACCACTCTGTATAAAAAAATCAGCTGCTGAGTCCCTAGCTGGTCTGCTGCCGTGGTCACCGTCTCCTTGTCAACGAGGGATGTTCTTCCGGTTCTGGTGTCCTGCGCCGGTCCAATGCTCCCCTGGAGTCTGCAATCCCTTGTGGCCACTGCCGTGCACAGGCAATGCCATCTCGGGGATTTCTATCCATGCATTCTGACCAGCCTGCAGAGCTCCTCCAACAATTCTTTCTTTTGTTGTTCACAACATCACCTGTCGTTACGTTTCTCTATTTTTCTTAATATATATCCTTAACTTGAATGTACATACCCTTTACAACTAGATAGAAAAGTTACTAGTAACATCTGAATATAATGTAACAGCTGTTACAGGGGTTCATCCCACAGCCCGGCACAGCCAATGCAAAGGCTGTGTGAGGATGGTACTAGACATCAGGGACTTCGCAAAAGCACTCCAAACGCCAGAAGCCTTGTATGGTCCAAAGTGGTTCACATAATTGGCCTTAGGATAACCTTTTCTGATGAAGGGTTTCAGCCCAAAACCTCAACCATCTATTTATTCCTTCCACAGATACTGCCTGACCCACTGAGGTCCTCCATCATTTTGCCTGTTGCAATTTTCCAGCGTCTCTCTTCATAATAAATGTACAGAATCAATAACACTACGAATATAAAAGGAAAAAACATTTTTTATTTGTATTTATTTTTAAGTTTAAGCTTGAAATTTAAAGTAAAATTCAGAACAGCAGTGAGTTTTTTTAGATAACAGTCCATTTTGGCCCATGAGACCATGCCACCCAATTACCTACAACCCCAGGTACAGTGGGAGAAACCAGAGCCCCTGGGGAAAACCCACACAGGGGCACAGAGAGAACGTGCAAACTCCTTACACATTCGACCCCCGGTCCCGATCGCTAGCGCAGTAAAGGCGTTGTGCTAACCACCTTGCCAAACGTGCTGCCCAGCTGTGATGTGAAGGCAGTGGATGGCAATGTGGAATTGGTGTGAGTTGATGATATGAGTAGCAGGGAAAGGAAGATAACAGGTGGGAGTTATCAAAATGAAGGGAACTACAGTTGCCATGCGAGAGTTCAATGGATGATCCAAACTGGTAAAAATATTGTTAAAGATTTTGTGGAACATGTCAGAGGTGACTTTTTAGAGCAGTGAATTGCGGAGGCTACCAGAGAGCAGGCTATTTTAGATTTGGCCTGATAGAATGAGGAAGGATTAATAAGGGATCTTTTCCTTAAAGATCCTCTGGGCAGGTAGTGGAGGATGAACACCAGTGTCTTCAATTTGAAAAAGGAGCAGGTCTCATGATTGCCTAATGTGAGCTGTTCAAGTGTGTGAGCTACACTCATCTAGGTGAGTTCAAGTTCATTATCATCTGACCATACAACCAGAGTTTTTCCGGACCACGGTGCACAGACATACTCACACAATACACAGCGTGTAAACATAAAGATATAATTAAATTTAAAAAAAAAAAATATATATATATATATTCAGATTACCCAGTTACAGGATACTGTAGCCTGCGGGAAGAAGCTATTTCCCAGCCTGGCAGTCCTGATTTTGATGCTCCTGTTCCTCCTTCCCGATGGAAGAGGGTCAGAGATACTGTGAGCTGGATGGAAAGGGTCCTCTATAATTCTTTGAGCCCTGTTTAAGTGTCACTGCCGGTGAATGTAGTCAATAGACACCAGCAATCTTTTTCGGCTGTTTTGATGATCTTCTGTAGTGATGTCCAGTCCGATGCTTTGCAGCTACCAGACCACACAGTGATGCAGCCAGACAGGACGCTCTCAATCGTGCTCCTGTAAAATGTTGTTAAGATGGGGGCTGGTAGCTTTGCCCCAGGGTCAGCGCTATGGGGGGGGGGGCATCCGCAGGCATTTCCCCCTCAAATGAGGGGCAGTGCCCCCCCCATACGGTCGCAGCCATCCTTGGCCTTCAGACCTGGCTCCACTCTCTCCCACGTCAGTACCACCTAGGTTGATACACACTAGCGACTCTCCACCCGGCCCTGTCTGCGTCAAGCATCAGTAGTATCTAATGACCCTTGGCACAATAAAAGGATCACCCTCGTGTCCCACATTGGAGGAGTGGAAGGTATTAAATACAGGTAGATCTCAGCTAGCATGCGCCCCCTGGGTCGACAAGTAGGTCCCAGCACGCACCCCCCCCCCACCCCACTGAAAGAGCCCCCTCTAACACACAAATCCCCTCCTCTAACATACACTCTGGTACCAACCCTGCCCTGCCCTCCTCAACCTCCTTAGGTGCTGCTGCCCCTTCCAGACTAATGAGGAGGTGTCGTTGGTCCAGGAACAGGTCATCCTTTCTATGCACACCAAGGAACTTTGTGCTCTCCATGACATAACCATTGATGTATAATGGACCTTCCCGCGAAGTCCACAATCATCTCCTTTGTCTTGTTCAATTTGAGCCTTGGGTGGAGAACCAGCTAAGAGACAAATCAGTGCGGGAACAGTGGCGGATATTCAAGCAGCTGATCTATAATGTTCAGCAAGTGTGCATCCTAATTCAATAGAGGAATTCAGTGAGAAAAATGAATGAGGTCAAGGTCAAAAACCAGGGTGTACTAAATTGCAAGGGCTGGTGGGAGGGCAGAGGACTTGGTATGTGTGGTTAATGCAACGATATTCCAGCGACCAAGTTCGAATCCGCCGCTGTCAGCAAGTGCGTTGTCCCCCTTACCTGCGTGCGTTTTCCCTGGGTGCTTGGTTTCCCCTCATCCTCCAAAATGTCGGGTTATTTGGGCGCCACAGATTTACTATAAGAGAAAATGAATTTTGAGAGGTAACTTAAAAAAACAAACTGTAATAGTTTCCACAGATGTATAAGCAGGAAGAGGGTAACGAGTACATTTTAATTTAATTTTGAGGTACAGCAAGGCAACAGGCTTCAGACCATGAGCCGGTACCAACCAAATACACCTCTGTGACCAATTAACCTGTTAACCCCTACGTCTTTGAATGGTGGGAGAAACCCAAACTCCTACAGACCGCGCCAGATTCGATACTGGATCAGTAGCATTGTAATAGTGCTGCACACACTGTACCATTTACTAAATTTACCGAGACTGGGCTAACGCTGAATTCCAATGGACACATTGTGACCTCAAAATGTATAGGGTGCCTCATCAGGGAGGAGAGGGAGAGAAGGCACACAGAGGGGGAAAGCTAGGGGAGGGGGAGGTGTCTGCAGAGTGACATGCAAAGTGCTCGGGCACTCAGCCGATCAGGTAGCATCCATGGAAGGCGAGAGACTGTCGACTTTTCGGGCCAGAGCTCTAATAAAAGGTTGGGGCTGGGGCTGGGGTGAGGGGAAGGGACAGAGGACATCAGGTAAGTTGGGGGGGGGTGGGGAGGAAGAGAAAGGAGCTAAGATGTGGGAGGAAAGATGTTCTGTGATAGGAGGAAAGATTGGAGGGGGGATGTGAAAATAGCAGGGGGAGGGTTAAGTGGAAAGTGGAGAGGTCAATGCTGATTGCGTCTGGTTGGAGATTGCTGGGCCAGGATATAAGATATGGTTCCTCCAATGTGTGAGTGGAGGTTAGGGAAGAGTGCAGGACATGGAGAGGGCAATGGGAGCTGCGCAAGTTGGCTGCAGTGGCAGGTGGGGAGGGGGTTGGACTTTTTGAGCTCTCCTGGGGGTTGCTGCCAAACTCTGGAGCCTGGCTGAAGTGGGGGCCCTCCCTCGTGGTGCTTTCAATTGCCAACCAGTCACTTTCAGGCTCTTCACTGCCCTAGTTTCCACGGTGTAATGAACACCCTCTGGGTATCCGATCCCTTCACCATCAGTGCACTGTGCAACGCACAGGAGTGCTGGAGACACTCAGCAGGCCAAGCTGCACCGATAGGAAGTAAAGGGTAACCAATATTTTGGGCCTGAGCTCCTTCACCAAGGTAGGTTAAAAACAGACGGGCGCCTGATTAAAAAGGTGGCGGATGGGTGGGAGGAGCAGTGGCCACAAGTAACAGGTCATGGGTGAATGCAGGAGGGAGGGTAGAGGAGAAAAAACACTGAGAAGTGACATGGGAGAGGGAAGGGGTTGGGGAAGGAGGGAAGGAGTCAGAGAAATGGGGAAAGAGAGTGACTCTGGGGAGGGGGTTAACTGAAACTGGAGGTGTCGATGTTAATGCTGTCTCGTTCGAGACTAGCCAGACAGAATATTATGCGTTGTTCCTCCAGTCTGCGGGTAGCCTCTGAAGGGAATTCTGTGAGAGTGTCTCTCCCTCTCTCTATTCCCTGCTCTCTTCAAAAGTGGCCGGCTGTGTCCTGCCAGAGTTGCAGCTTCTCTGTGCCCGTGGGAGTAACTGGAGCAGGACGGCTCTCTGCTTAACGTTGCTGGCATCCTTTGCCGTTCCATGCGCAGAAGCCTGCTGCCTCCTGCTGGTCAGGTCAGGGTCCGCATGTGCACCAAGACTGTTAACTGGGCATCCGTCTCTTTCAGGGCTGACATCTCAAGATGGCGGAGGCGCATCAGGCCGTGGCCTTTCAGTTCACCGTCACCCCAGACGGAATTGACCTGCACCTCAGCCACGAGGCCCTGAAACAGGTTTACCTGTCGGGGCTGCGGTCTTGGAAGAAGCGGTTCCGCCGGTACAAGGTAAACAAACCTGTGTCTGGGCGGGGGTGGGGTGGGGTGGGGTGGTGGTGGGGTGGGGTGGGTAACATTGTTTCTGTCAGGAGACACCGAATGAGCCATCATCAACCATACTCCCCGCCCCACCCCCCACATGTAGGGGCACCGGTCACTCCACTCTGGGGCACTAGTTTCCCACACCTCCGTTGATCTAGCGCCTGCTCAGTCCACTGATTATAAGAACTCTGGTCTCACCAACACCAGCTGTATACTGTTTTCCAGCCCTGGTTTCATCAACACCTACCATCTTCAGTAGTCCAGACTCCCAATATGATCAGTACCCGAGGCCCTGATGGAGTCCCCCCTGCTCGCCGTTGGTGCCCTCACTGGTCCTGACCCCTTATTCCGATGTCAGGTCCAGCAGCCTGTGTGCTGGGTGTGACTCCCTCACTTCCGAGCCCCCTCACTGCGCTCAAGTTGACACCACCAATGCCTGGCAATGCTTTAAGTACTCTATAAAATGGGCTTAGTAGGGATAGGTGCTAAATAATCGTGGGGCTTGTGGAGAGGGCCTTTGGGTAATGTCTGGCTTGTCTTTGCTGAACTGTATGTCAATATCTCTCTGTTTTTCTCTCTCTCTCTCTCTCTCTCTCTCTCTCCATAGAATGGGATCCTCACGGGGGTATATCCAGCCAGCCCCTCTAGCTGGTTGTTTGTGGTGGTATCCGTGATCGCTACGATGTATGCCCGTGTTGACCCGTCCCTAGGAATGGTTGAGAAGATTAGGGGCCATCTGCCTACCAAGTAGGTGCTAAAGAAGCTTGCTTTCTGCGCTCCCCCCGCCCCCCCACCCCCATCCAAAGGATACTTCCAAGTATCATTTACTGGTCCATTAACCCCTTTTTTCCCCTCTGGCAGTGGTTACCTGTCCAATCAAAGTGAGAACATCCTGAGTGGTCTGCTCTTCGGCACGGGCCTCTGGATCGCTTTGGTCTTCACCATGCGCCAGACTTTGAAGCTGCTTCTGTCCTACCACGGTTGGATGTTCATCCAACATGGCAAAGCCCCAGCCAGTGTCAAGCTCTGGATGGTGAGTCTTATCCCTCTGGAGCCTGGAATTTCTTACCCTCGATTGGAGCTGTGGAGAAGCAGTGGAGTTTGCTTTTGCAATCTGCACTCCTCCCTGCCCCCCACCCCCAGGGCTGGGCTCCTGGAATCCAGAGAGGTTACTGGGAAGCAACCAATAAAGAGGGCCCCCTCCAAAGATTCTCAATTGGGACCAAGTGAAAATTGGGGTGGGGGGGTGGTGTTAGCAGCAGTCACCCAAGGAATGTGATGGCCATTCTCAGTCCCTTAATAGACAGAGTACTTTAATCAAGGGATAACCAAGGAAATCCAGAAGCAGGTGTCGCTTTCCAAGCAGATAGGTTGGTTACCTTACAGATTTGTAGTGGAGGGTTGGAATTGCATCTGATCTTCCACATGATCTCGATTAGTTGTTTTCTTTCTGGGTCAGGATCTCCTGGAATTAGGATGGGATGATTGGGATAGGATGGGATAAATTGGGTTTAAGTCTGGGTCAGGATGGGATAAATTGGGTTTGGATATGGGATTGGATGGTCTGGGTCAAGATGGGATGGAATGGGATTGGGTTTGGGTCTGGGATGGGATTGGGTTTGGGTCTGGGATGGGATTGGGTTTGGGTCTGGGATGGGATTGGGTTTGGGTCTGGGATGGGATTGGGTTTGGGTCTGGGATGGGATTGGGTTTGGGTCTGGGATGGGATTGGGTTTGGGTCTGGGATGGGATTGGGTTTGGGTCTGGGATGGGATTGGGTTTGGGTCTGGGATGGGATTGGGTTTGGGTCTGGGATGGGATTGGGTTTGGGTCTGGGATGGGATTGGGTTTGGGTCTGGGATGGGATTGGGTTTGGGTCTGGGATGGGATTGGGTTTGGGTCTGGGATGGGATTGGGTTTGGGTCTGGGATGGGATTGGGTTTGGGTCTGGGATGGGATTGGGTTTGGGTCTGGGATGGGATTGGGTTTGGGTCTGGGATGGGATTAGGTCTGGGATGAGATTGGGTTTGGGTCAGGATGGGATGGGATTGTGTTTGAGGGTGGGGTGGGATGGTCTGGGTCAGGATAGAATGGGATTGGGTTTGAGACTGGGTTGGGATGGGATTGGGACTGGTTTGGGATGGGATTGGGTCTGGGTTGGGATGGGATTGGGTCTGGGTTGGGATGGGATTGGGTCTGGGTTGGGATGGGATTGGGTTTGGGTCTGGGTTGGGATGGGTTTGGGTCTGGGTTGGGATGGGTTTGGGTCTGGGTTGGGATGGGATTGGGTTTGGGTCTGGGTTGGGATGGGATTGGGTTTGGGTCTGGATTGGGATGGGATTGGGTTTGGGTCTGGGTTGGGGTGGAATGGGTTTGGGTCTGGGCTGGGATGGGATGGCTTGGGTTTGGGTTTGAGTCTCACAGTTTGGTGCCCCTTTCCCCATTCCCTTGAACTTAATTCTGGAAGCTCGTTTTCCCTTCTCCCCACAGTTGATGGTAAAGATCTTCTCTGGGCGTAAGCCACTTACCTACAGTTTCCAGACGTCCCTGCCCCGACTGCCTGTGCCAGCTGTGAGGGACACCATGAGAAAGGTATGTGCAGCTTCCCACTGTAGCTGCTCCAAACAGGAATGTGTCCGAAATGCACGAGGAAGCAGCTGTGGGTTTACGTGCAAAGTAGATTCACCTGCTCCTTATATAGATAATAAACATTCAAGGTTATCCTAGTGTAAAAAAACAACTGATTCTGCCTAGTGTAGACAGTCCTGTTGTGCTGCTAGATCAGTGTCTGATCAGTGTAACAAAGGTGACTCTCAGGAGCCTGATAGTTGTTGGAGAGAAATGGTTCTTGAACCGAGATTCAGAGTTGATCTGAGGAAGATTTTTTTTTCCACTCAGGAGATTTTTAATTTTTAAATTTAAATTTAGATATACAGCACGGTAACAGGACCTCTCAGCCCACGAGCTGGTTCTGCCCAGTTATACCCAGTTACCCTACAATCGTTTGTACGTTTTGAAGGGTGCGAGCCCTGGGGAAAGCCCACGCAGACACAGAGTGAACGTACAAACAGTGCGGGATTTGAACCCCAGTCCCGATCGCTGTCACCGTTACAGAATTGTGCTAACTGCACTAAGCACAGGCGCAAAGAGGATGGACAGAGAGTCTGTCACAGCATTTCGAAAGATTTGGACAAACAGTTCAAGAACTGAGGGGCAGGCTGACAACTGGCAAAGAGCTGGGAAGTGGGTCAGGCCTGTGACTGACCAATCTCTGTAAAAGTGAACTTACCAATGAATGAGGCCATGGAGGGGTGGGATTGGGGGGGGTTGTGGAAATAAAAAGGAGAGATGGTGTGAAGGAAAACTTCTAGCATGAAGATGTGTCAGAGTCAAGAATTTGAACAACTCACTTGTATGGGGCTATGTGTGCTGCTTTTGACTGTCAGGTGACATTACAAACCCCATGAGGCCATTCGCCCATGACCGGAAATCCCTGTTCCATACCATCATTCATTTGCATGTCTCAGCGTTACCTGTGGTCTATGATGTGACTGAGGTGAAAATTTTGTCCCTTCCAGTACCTGGAGTCCGTCCGGCCTCTCCTGAATGATGAGGAGTTCAAACGAATGCAAGTCCTCGCTCATGATTTTGAGCTGAAAGAGGGACCGAGGCTTCAGTGGTATCTCAAACTCAAATCCTGGTGGGCCACCAACTATGTGAGTAGAACCTGACCAGTGTGACTTTATCATGATCCTGGTTTATGTGCATCTAAGGACCAAGCTTTATATCCCATCAGTAGGTGATCAATATCCGGTCACTGGGCGATCAATGTCCGGTCACGGGGGCGATCAACGTCGGGTCACGGGGGCGATCAACCTCGGGTCACGGGGGCGATCAACCTCGGGTCACGGGGGCGATCAACGTCGGGTCACGGGGGCGATCAACGTCGGGTCACGGGGGCGATCAACCTCGGGTCACGGGGGCGATCAACCTCGGGTCACGGGGGCGATCAACCTCGGGTCACGGGGGCGATCAACCTCGGGTCACGGGGGCGATCAACCTCGGGTCACGGGGGCGATCAACCTCGGGTCACGGGGGCGATCAACCTCGGGTCACGGGGGCGATCAACCTCGGGTCACGGGGGCGATCAACCTCGGGTCACGGGGGCGATCAACCTCGGGTCACGGGGGCGATCAACCTCGGGTCACGGGGCGATCAACCTCGGGTCACGGGGGCGATCAACCTCGGGTCACGGGGGCGATCAACCTCGGGTCACGGGGGCGATCAACCTCGGGTCACGGGGGCGATCAACCTCGGGTCACGGGGGCGATCAACCTCGGGTCACGGGGGCGATCAACCTCGGGTCACGGGGGCGATCAACCTCGGGTCACGGGGGCGATCAACCTCGGGTCACGGGGGCGATCAACCTCGGGTCACGGGGGCGATCAACCTCGGGTCACGGGGGCGATCAACCTCGGGTCACGGGGGCGATCAACCTCGGGTCACGGGGGCGATCAACCTCGGGTCACGGGGGCGATCAACCTCGGGTCACGGGGGCGATCAACCTCGGGTCACGGGGGCGATCAACCTCGGGTCACGGGGGCGATCAACCTCGGGTCACGGGGGCGATCAACCTCGGGTCACGGGGGCGATCAACCTCGGGTCACGGGGGCGATCAACCTCGGGTCACGGGGGCGATCAACCTCGGGTCACGGGGGCGATCAACCTCGGGTCACGGGGGCGATCAACCTCGGGTCACGGGGGCGATCAACCTCGGGTCACGGGGGCGATCAACCTCGGGTCACGGGGGCGATCAACCTCGGGTCACGGGGGCGATCAACCTCGGGTCACGGGGGCGATCAACCTCGGGTCACGGGGTCGATCAACCTCGGGTCACGGGGGCGATCAACCTCGGGTCACGGGGGCGATCAACCTCGGGTCACGGGGCCGATCAACCTCGGGTCACGGGGCCGATCAACCTCGGGTCACGGGGCCGATCAACCTCGGGTCACGGGGCCGATCAACCTCGGGTCACGGGGCCGATCAACCTCGGGTCACGGGGCCGATCAACCTCGGGTCACGGGGGCGATCAACCTCGGGTCACGGGGGCGATCAACCTCGGGTCACGGGGGCGATCAACCTCGGGTCACGGGGGCGATCAACCTCGGGTCACGGGGGCGATCAACCTCGGGTCACGGGGGCGATCAACCTCGGGTCACGGGGGCGATCAACCTCGGGTCACGGGGGCGATCAACCTCGGGTCACGGGGGCGATCAACCTCGGGTCACGGGGGCGATCAACCTCGGGTCACGGGGGCGATCAACCTCGGGTCACGGGGGCGATCAACCTCGGGTCACGGGGGCGATCAACCTCGGGACACGGGGGCGATCAACCTCGGGACACGGGGGCGATCAACCTCGGGTCACGGGGGCGATCAACCTCTGATCATTAGGTGATCAATGATCAGTTTATCACCTGGCTGTACATGCTGTATACAACCAGATGAAAGTGTTTCTCCCGACTACAGTGCACACACACACACAGACACATAGAATACACAGCTCATAATAATCATATTTGTATAAAAAGATATATAAAATAAATATATATAAATATTTTGGATTCATTTACTCACCTTATTTCTAAGAGACCCTCGATTACAGGATGCTGTTCATTGATGTCACAGTCTACAGGAAGCAGCTATTTTCCAGCCTGGCTGTCCTGATTTTGATGCTCCTGTACCTCCTCCTTGATAGTAGTGGGTCAAATGGATGATAAGGGATCTCAATAATTCTTTAAATAATGCATCTGGTGAATGAATCATAGAGAGGGAGACCCCAGTGATCACCTCGACTATTTTGATCAGGGGTGTCAAACTCAAATTCACGGAGGGCCAAAATTAAAAACTTGGACTAAGTCGAGGGCCGAACGAAATATTTATTGAAAATTTTCAACAACATCTGCATCTTTTCTCTTCTTTCAACATATGTAATGTTAAACTTTAGGATATAACTTTAGGAGGATAATGTTACAGGTCAGGAGTAGGTAGCTCAAGTTCACCCTTTGCTTGACCTGAGGGAAACATATTTGGTCCCTGTGGAGATGTAGTCAGCATTCACAGGCTGTGTCCATTTTGGCCTGCATCAGGACTCAGCATTTCCTGCTCACTCCTCACCCTCGACCCACCATCCCTCTACCTGACCAGTCCTTTACTCAACCTCTACTCACCCCTCACTCCACTCGCTCTGCCTCTACCCACCCCATCCTATACACGCCCCTCTACTGCCTCTCCCCTCAACCTGTTCCTCCCTCTACCCGTCTCTCACCCTCTAATCACCCCTCCCCTACTCGCCCTGGCCCTCCCCTTTTACCTCTTCCCTATCCACCCCTCCTTCTCATCCCTCCCTCTAACTGCCCCTCGCACCACCATAACTTCCTCTGCCCATTACTCCTCACCTACACCCTCTGCCCACCCCTGCTTACCCACCCACTCAGGCCCAGCGCGCTGCCAATCAGCCTTTGTGGACAGCCACCATCTCTCTCTTCACGTGCAGGGCCGAACCAGCCGTCCCTGGGGTCCGCGCGGGTGCAAGCGCTGAAGGCCGTGGCGACCGGGAGAAGTGCGCTCGCGCTGTGGAAGGGCCGTCCGGTGCCAGTCGCGCGGGGCTCGCGCTGCCCAGGGACCGTGCGCAGCCTGCCATGCCCGTCGCACCGACAGGAAATCACAGGCGCTCGCCCATCCGCCGCACCGCTCGACAGGTGGGAGAAGTGACTGGTTGTGCGGGTAGCCTTCCAACTGGCTTGTCGGCTGATGACATCGACATACAATTTCTCGTGTTACAATGGGGAAGGATGTGCAATGAAGGGGGAGGATGGTGGGGGTGACATTACCAAAAAACAGCATCGGCTCTCGCTGCAGGGCGGGCCACCTCTAATACATTTTTGAAATGATCTTGCGGGCCAAATATAATTATATCACGGGCCAAATTTGGCTTGTGGG
This sequence comes from Narcine bancroftii, assembly GCF_036971445.1. Classification (NCBI taxonomy): domain Eukaryota; kingdom Metazoa; phylum Chordata; class Chondrichthyes; order Torpediniformes; family Narcinidae; genus Narcine; species Narcine bancroftii. The sequence goes on along the minus strand of NC_091469.1, from coordinate 250,875,732 downwards.
CCAGAGTTTGACATGTGTGATTTTGATGATCCTCTGTGTTGACCTGGCCTGATTCTCTTCAGCTACTTTCCCACACAGTGATGAAGCAGACAGGATGCTCTCAGTTGTGCTCCTGTAAAATGTGGTCAAGATGGGGGCCAGTAGCCTTGCCCTCTTTAACTACCTTAGGAAGTGTAGGGGTTGCTGTGCCTTCCTGACTAATGAGAAGGTGTTGAGGGTCCAGGATAGGTTGCCCGTTTTACATGCATACCAACAAACTTTGTGTTCTCTATGACGGAGCCATTCTCCTTAAGTCCAAAATATATCCTTCACACTGCTTCAGGTTTGTGGAGAGTTTCCAGCTTTAAGACCTGGCCCCACTGCCAGACTGGGCACTTGTGATCCAGACCCCTTGCTTGCAATATGTGGAGAGGTTCCAAATTGAGTGTGATGCAGCTTCGAGTCGGATAGTTGTCACCGTCAGATCTGAAAAGCTGACCTTTGGCTACCATCCGCACTCTCCATGTCGAAGTCTACAGTGTCCAGCTTGTGGGCAGGGCTTCAATTTCAACTTCATTGCCATGCCTACCAAGCTGCAGTTGGAAAACTCCTTTTGTAAGCAAGCCCATCTGGTCAGCAAACGAAAACACAGTACAGAGTGTGCTTATGGAGAGAGATCGGTGGAACAGAGCAAAGGCGGATCATACGGGTGTGAAATTCGCTCAGACGTCTGATATCGGGGAGACAGGACACAGACTGGGAGATTGTTTCTTTGAGAACTGATATATTTGTCCATGGCCTCATACACTGCCAAACCGAGACCACCCATAAATTTGAGAAACAACACCTTGTATTCCACCTGGGCACACTCTAACCAGAAGGCATTAACAACAACTTCTCCAATTTCTTTTAATCTCCTTCCTCGTGACTCTCTCTTTCCCTACCCATCTGTCTCCTTTCATTTCCTTTCAGAGAGCTACCTTCTCCCCGCCATGTCCTGCGTGGTGTGGATCTTTGATGATTGCTGCTGCTACTCTGACGGCAGCGTTCCACGTAGATGTTCTCAGTGGATGGAAGTATTTTGTCTAGGATGTCCTGGGCTACATCCACTACCTTTTGGAGGGCTTTCCACTCTGACCTATTGGTGTCCCAATTCCAGACTGTGATGCAGCTGGTCAACACATTTTCCACTGCACATCTGGTTTCTGATGTTATACCAAACCTCCAAAAACTTCTGAGGAAGTAGAGGCTCTGACGTGCTTTCTTCACGATGCCATCAGTGTGTTGGGTCCAGGAAAGGATCTCCGAGACGGTGACTCCCAGGATTTTAATTTAGACATACAGCACAGTAACGGGGCCTTCCAGCCCACAAGTCTATGCCCTCCAAATACCCGAATTAACCTATAATCCCTGTATGTTTTGAAGGGTGGGAAGAAACTAGAGCACCAGGAGGAAACCCGTGTAGACACAGGGAGAATGTTACAATCTCCTTAAAGGCAGTGCCAGTTTCAAACCTGATTCTGGTGCTATAATAGAATTGTGCTTACCATTACGCTAATTTAAATTTGCTGATCCTCTCTGCCTCTAATTTCCCTCCCCCACCAATGATCATTGGTTGTACATCAGCTCCTTAGTGTTGGTGACATTGTTGTCGGGTACCATTCAGCCAGGTTTTCAGTCTCTCTCCTGATGCTGACTCATCGCCCCCTTTTATACAACCCACCACCATGGTATTGTCAAGAAATTTGTAGATGGTGGTGTTGTTGTACCGAGCCACACTGTCATGGGTGTTTAGAGAGTTGAGCAGGGGGCTAAGAACACAGCACTCTGGTGCTCCGGTGCTGAGAGAGATTGTAGAGGAGACGTTCTCACTATTCCTCACTGATTGGAGTATGGAGGTGAGGAAATCCAGGATCCAATTACACAGCGGGGTGTTGAGTCCCAGGTCTTGCTGATCAGTTTTGATGGGATGGTGGTGCTTAATACCAAACTGTAGTCTTGATACAGGAATCTTGATCAAAAACTATCGTGATGCTGTCCAGGTGTTCCGGGGTCTTGTGTGGAGCCAGTGAGATGGCATCTGCCATAGACCTGTTGCTGCAGTCGGCAACTTGGAACAGATCAACGTTGCTGCTCAGACAGGACCTGATACTCTTCAACACCAGCCTCTTAAACCTTTTCACTGGGTGTAGATATGGATTTTCTCACCTGTTAGTCTTTGCTACACTGAATTTCCCATCCTTCTCTCCCTCCCCTCCATCTTTTTTATTCAGGTGTCTGCCTCTCTGTTTATACCTGATGAAAGGTTTAGCCCTATAACACTGGCTAGCCTTTATTTCCCATGGATGCTGCATGACCTGCGGAGTTTCTCCAGCACAGTGTTGCACCAACAATCTCAACCTCACCTAGTGTATCTTCTCCCAAACAGGACAGGTGTGGGGGGGTGGGGAGGTGGTAAAGAGTCAGCAGCTGTGGTAGAATGAGTCATAGAAGGTCGGCCACTTTTCTGAGGCAGCTGTAGATGGGGGGAAGGGGTGGTGTGAGCCCTGTTGGAACTCTGAAATTTCTTGAGGACCTGGGTGAAGCTCCTGGTCCCACGCAGTGATGCACCCGGACTGTGCTTTCATTGGCACACCTGAGGAAGTCATTGAGGGCCATGGTGACATGGGTAATGTACCATCGGCGCGGGGAGGGACGGGGACGGGTTTCTACCTCCGGGGGCAAGGGTGGGTGGGTGTAGAACCTTAAAGTTGTTGTATGTCAATGCATGCGCTTGAACCTCCTTGGTCTGACTGTGATCTAACCCATAGGTCAGCGATTGGTGGGAGGAGTACATATATCTGCGTGGACGCGGGCCTATCATGGTCAACAGCAACTACTACGCAATGGTGAGCAAGCGATGGGACGTGGGGGCTGGTTCCGTGTGGAGGCACGGGCACTGTGCAGTTTCGACGGGCCGAGGCTCCTGTAAGGGATGGATTAGGTTACAATTAAAGAGGTGTGCAGAGGGTTACACCTGACGAAGAGCCCAGGCCTGAAATGTTGGTTACTTTTTACTTCCTACGGATGGAGCATGACCTGCTGGGTTTCTCCTTTATGTTTGTGTATTACATTGAGAAGATGGAGGACACATCAAGGATGAGGTTTGGGGGTACTTAAAAACACAAGATAAAATAGGACAAACTCAGCAAGGGTTTCCTTCAGGGGAGATCTTGCTTGTTGGAGTTCTTTCAAGAAGATCCGAGCAGGTCAGACAAGGGAGAGTGGGCAAATGAAGTTCATTTGGATTTTCAGAAGACCTTTGAAAAGGTGCCGTATTCAAGCTGCTGAATGAGACTGGAGCCTGTTGGGCAGTATTACAGGTGAGGTACTACCCTGGATAGAAGATTAGCTGACTGGCAAGACACAACCCTCTGAGGTTTCTCAGGACCATGTCTCCAAACTCTTTGGGAACTGGAAGTTTTGAACTGATGCCTGGGCTCTGGGGCAGCTCTTCCTTCCGAACTGTTTCTGCTGACCGGATGACTGAAGTATCTCTCTCTCTCTCTTTCTCTCTCAGGATTACCTGTACGTCATTCCAACACAGTTGCAGGCAGCTCGAGCAGGGAACACCATTTATGCAATGTTGCTTTACCGCCGTAAACTTGACCGTGAGGAAATTCGTCCCGTACGTATCATGTATCTCCACCCCTTCCCCTCTCTCTTTGTGCTCCCATGGCACCTCTCTCCCTCTCGCTTCCCCCAACCCACCTCTTGACCCAGCTGGCTCCCACCTCCCCGCCTCTATCTTGGTTTCTTCCATCTCTCTACCTTCTCTCTCCTTTTTGGGCTTGTCCCGCACTTTCTCCATCCTCGTGTCCACGGTCACTCTCGGTGAGTTGGAGATTGTTGGGGGGGTGGGGGGGGGGGGGGCCAAGTCTGAGCCACCAACACAGGGCTGAGATGCACTGGGACGGAAGATTCCTCCGATCCACCAGTGTTAAGCTCAAACTCTCACTCACTATGTTCCTACTAACTGTGACAGCACGCCCTCCCAGGGTAGGCACAGTATGATTAGATAGAGAGGAAAGCTCCCTGTGCACTGTCCCATTGCAGGAACAGCACAGGTTAAACTCCCTGAATTCTGTCCAGTCACCTGCTCCCGGAGTAGACGCAGCCTCAATTATGAGTGATAAATGCATGAAAGTGTTTGACTTTCCTTCGTTTCCAAATAATGAAAATCCTGTCTGATTTTGCTGTCTCCTTGTTCTGTTCCTATTGTTCCTCTTCCTCCTCCCTATCCCTTTCCTTGCTTAAATTGGTGCCCCCTTCCACCCACCCCAATGCCCACTGCCCTTCCCTGTGTGACTGTGGGGCACCCTTGGCATGACACAGCTTTGCCTGCAGGACACCGCAGTTCCCCTCTGCTCTGCGCAGTTTGAGTGGCTGTTTAACACGACACGCATCCCCAGCCAGCATTCAGGTAAGATGGACATAGCGGGCTTGGGGCAGGGGTGGGGTGGGGTGGGGTACGCGTCAGCGACAACCCTGGGTGATTGCAGAGGGGCGAGGAGCGTCGCCACCCACTCCCGTCTCCTCAGAGACCCACAGCCCCCAACCTCGCTGCAGGGGAGGGGGGGGGGGCGGTGCCGGGGGAGAGTGGATGGGACTGGCTTCAGACAAATCCTGCTTCTGCAAAGGGACCTGTCATATCTTGGGCTGCTTGTTCCATTTATTATTGTTTGTATGTCCATTTTATGTGGCTGTGTGGACTCTCTTGTTCCGTTGCTTTTCTGTGTACCTCCCCCACTCCGTCCTTCCCCAGAACTCCCCCTTACAAAGTGGCTCAACCACTCCATTTCACTCCCCCTTACGTTAGATTTTTATTTACTCTCTGTGTGTTTTTCACTTTTACTTTTCAGCTTATGGGTCAAAGTTCAATTCCCATGTGTTCCTCCCAGTACGAGCGTATGTTCAATTCCAGTCGCATTCCAGGTTTAGATTCAGGTACAGTTGAATCCTGGCCGATCTCTCTGGCTCTTTGCTGCCTTCTCAATCGCTTGCTGCCTTCTGCTTCCTGCTAGCGAGGATGAAGGGCAAAGGAGGGGGATATCATGGGCGTGAGTGCAGGTGCTTCCATCAGCAGCTTTGAGTGACAGAGAGGGATGTTCCTGTCATTCCCTGTCCCTTTGCCTGTGGTTTGAACTCCACTGTCCTGCCAGCTTTGTCCTGCTGAAGTTTTCCTGCTCCAGGCCGTTGTAGTCAGAAGTCCATTTGGATTTGGAGAAGGTGGGGGGGAAACCCTATTGCCAGTGACCTGGGTTCAAATCTGCCTCTGTCTGTGTGGAGTTTGTACGTTCTTCTCGTGACTGCTTGGGTTTCCTCCCACATTCCAAATGGAAACGTTGGTAGATTAATTAGGGTGGCAGGGAGGGGGTTGTAAATAAAAGGGTTAAAAATAAATGAATAAAGAAAATATCTAGGCACGGCTGAGCCTCAAGCATTCCCCTTCACCCCAGGAGATGGCGGGATGACTGGCTGCTGACTCCTGGAGAGCCGCCCCCCCCCCCTCCCCCCCCCCCCCCCCAACACTGCACACTTTATGTCAGAGGTCGGGAGGGGATCCGAGGGGAGGTTGTTCCATCCATAACCCCTGCCTCTGCCTGTAATCAGTCAGGGAGGGGGCTGCCTCTAAGGGGATCCTGCCATGATAGTGCATTGAGTGGCATGTAGTCGGATGAGTTTTTTGCCGCGGTTTTTGGAAGGAGTCTCTTCAGACACTCTCCAGCGAACTCCAAGAGGATGAGCTCTCTGCAAAGGTTAAGGCTGCTCATCACTGCACGCACCCCTTATCCTACTCCAGCCAATGAGCTGCTTCCCTTTGCTCACACTCTCCCCCGACCATGCCTCTGCCAATCCCGTCTACCCTCACCCACCCTCCATCCTTCTAGCTGCCACCTGTCTGCCTGCTCACCCTCACATGCCTTCCTCACCCCAGCTGCCTGCTACCTGCATTCCTTCCCTGACCACTCCTCTGTTGGCATCAAGAAAGCCAGCTCCGGTAGACAGACTGGTGGCCGTGTGCAAGCCCCAGACATCTGTGGTCTGCAACTTTGTCTGTTTAAAACAGATTGCAAGCAAGGTGGGGGGGAGTGGAGTGGGTGAGTGATTGTGGTTCCTCCCTCAATGTCCCTGTGTTTGGCGGGGCAGTGGTGGGTAAATGCTAGAGGTCTTTCTGGGGAACCACTCTCTCTGACGCAGTCCCTCCTCTCCCTTCAGACATCCTGCAGCACCTGACGGACAGCAAGCACATCGTAGTGTACCACAGGGGCCGCTACTTCAAAGTTTGCCTCTACCACAATGGCAGGCTGCTCAGGCCCTGCGAAATTCAGCTGCAAATGCAGAAGATCCTGGACGATACATCCCCTCCTCAGCCTGGGGAGGAGAAGTTAGCGGCTCTCACCGCTGGCGACAGGTGAGGGGGACCAGGGCGGGGAGATAGGAGTGGTTGGCCAACTCCTCCACCCAGCCCAGTGGCTGAGTAGGCTAATGCCACCACTTGCAGTATCTGGCTGAAGCCACAGTGGGCAGTGGACTTCCCTTTTGGGGTGGCTGTTCTTGGGGCCCATCGACAAGTGGGTTAAGGTTGGATGCCCACCCAAATGAGGTTGAAAGTGGAAACTCCCAGCAGGTCTGGCAGCATCTGCGGAGCCAGGGTCGATTCATATTTCAGACGTGGAGTCTGGTCTTTGCCTGTGAAGCATGAACCATCTCTCTCCATGGCTGCTGCCTAACATCTTGAAGAAGGGTTCCAGCTCAAAGTTGTTCCCTTCTGTATTGTTTTCCCCTCTCTCTAACTTTTCTTTCCCTGCTCACCCCCTCCATACCAAATGTCTCACTCTCTACCTGTCTCTCACACCTTCTGTCCTCACCTCTGGGCCCCTCCACCAGCTTCTCTCGCCCTTTACGTAATGCCTCATATTCTATCTAAGGCTTGACAGAGGGTTCAGACTTGAGATGCTGACTGACCATTTCTAGCCGTAGATTCTGTCTGACCTGCTGAGTTCCTCCAGCAATTCTTTGCTCAAGGTTCCAGCACCTTTTGTCTTTGTTCTCTCTGATAAGTGCAAGAACCCTCCACTTTCCATTATTTTGACTGCAGTTGACTGCAGGATAAACAATTGGCCGGCAAATCAGAGGATAAGGAGGGGTATCTGTGTCGAGTTGTCAATCATTCCTGTGGTTGGCTTCACCCTGTGTTGCCTGCTGCTCACTGACGGCTTCGCCGTGTGGTTTACCTCCTGGTGCTCCAGGGTGCCCTGGGCCAGAGCTCGACGGTCCTTCTTCAGCCATGGAAGGAACAAGTTGGCGCTGGATGCAATCGAGAAGGGTGCTTTCTTTGTGACCTTGGACGACACAGAGCAGGGATTCAGGAAGGAGGACCCGGTAGCATCGATGGATTGCTATGCCAAATCATTGCTTCATGGCAAGTGCTATGACAGGTAGGTGGTCGGTCAGCGGGGTGGGGGATGGTGTGGGTGAGGTGGTACGTGGGTCGGGCCATGAGGCTAGGTGGCCGGTGTGTGCGGATGGGAGGGATCAGACTACATAGTGGGCTGTGGTTAGACTGCGAGGGGGGGAAAAGAAATGGACCTTGGGGTAGGGCAAAGTGGTCAGACTGGGAAAGATGGGTGGAAAGGAGGAGTGTTGGGAAGGGAGCGGACAAGGCTGAATGTTGAAGAAGTTGGAGGCCACCAAAACCTTTGCGGTTATGCAGACATTGCTCAAATTGGGCACACTTGGGGTCAGCCTGCATGTCATTGTCAATCCCTTGCCTTGAAGTAGATAAGAGAATGAGCTTCACACAAGACAAAGGTCTGACACTCCCAAACCTAATCATAAACCATAAATGCCAACCCCAACCTTAAACCTAACTCTGAACCTAAAACCCCAAACCCAACAGACTGGTGCAGAGCCAACAACCTGTATCGGAACATTAATGAAACAAAAGAGATGGTTGTCGACTTCAGGGGGACCTGGGGGGAACCACGCTCCACTGACCATTGGTGGCTCGAATGTTGAGGTTGTCAAAATTATCAAGTTCCTTGGCATGCTCATGGCCGAGAATCTCACCTGGTCCCTTAACAACAGCTCCATAGCCAAGAAAGCCCAGCAGTGCCTCTACTTCCTGCAAAAGCTGAGGAAAGTCCATCTCCCACCCTCCATCCTCACTACATTCTACAGAGGATGTATCGAGACCATCACCACCTGGTTTGGAAGCTGTACCTCCTCAGACCACAAGACCCTGCAGAGGAGAGTGAAGTCAGCGGAAAAGATCATAGAAACATAGAAGATAGTAGCAGGAGTAGGTCATTTGGCCCTTCGAGCCTGCTCCACCATTCAATGAGACATGGCTGATCTTAAAGTTCAGTACCCCATCCCCGCCTTCTCTCCGTAACCCTTAATTCCCTTATACTGAAAAAATATATCTAATTCCCTCTTAAATATATTCAATGAACTTGCCTCTACTGCTCTCTGTGGCAATGAATTCCACAGATTCACCACCCTCTGGGTAAAGAAATTCCTCCTCATCTCGGTTCTAAATGGTTTGCCTATTATCCTCGAACCATGGCCCCGGGTTCTGGACTCCCCCACCATTGGAATATCCCTTCCACATCCATTCTGTCCAGTCCTGCTAGAATTTTATGTCTCTATAAGATCCCCTCTCAATCTTCTAAACTCCAGCGAGTACAATCCCAAATTGCGCAATCTTTCCTCATAAGTCATTCCTGCCATTCCAGGTATCAGCCTGGTGAATCGCCTCTGCACTCCCTCCATTGCAAGAACATCCTTCCTCAGATAAGGCGACCAAAACTGCACACAATACTCCAGGTGTGGTCTCACCAAGGCCCTGTACAGCTGCAGTAAGGTATCCTTATTCCTATACTCAAACCCTCTTGATTTGAAGGCCAACATACCATTTGTCTTTTTAACTGCCTGCTTGTCCTGCATGCTTGCCTTCAGTGACTGGTGCACAAGAACCCCGAGGTCTCTCTGCACTTCCCCATCTCCCATTGGGGGCTCTCTTCCTACTATGAAGGATGAACAACACTCGATGTAGGCCAAAGGCAATAAACATTGTGAAGGGCTTCACACACCCCTCATGTAAACTGTTCTCCCTTCTGCCATCTAGTAGGAGGTACCGTAGCACTCAGGCCCCTACGTCCAGACTGGGCAACAGTTTTTTACCCCCCCCAAGCCATCAGGCTTCTGAATTCCCAGAACAGATGTGATAGTGAATCGTGGACTTTTACTGCATACGTCTTAATATTTTAACTTCTAACTTATATTTATGTAAATCTGCTCTGTCATGGAGGAACACAATCTCAACTTTACCGTGTGAGCATGGTATGAACGACAAATAAAGGTGACTAAAACTTAAACACAACGCTAAACCCAACCATAAACCCTATACTCAATCCTAAATCCAGCCCTAAATTCAATCCCCTAAATCCTTAATCCCAAACCTAAACTCTTAACCTGAGACAAAACCCTTGACCCAAAATCCCAAATCCAATCCTAAATGAAAGAATGGGCCTCGCACCCCACTCTCGAGAAGGTTGTCGACCCTCAACCCAAGACCCAATTCTGAATTGTAGACACAAACCGAAAACCTAAACCCTAAGTCCGTCTGTACTTCCTGCTGCTTTGGGAAACCTATCAATTATTAAAGAACCCCTCCCACCCCAGTCACACTCTCTTCTCCTCTCCTCTGTCAGACTGAAGATGTGTATGCCTGAGAACACAATTCTCTTGATTCAAGGACTGTTTCTTTCCTGCAGTTATCAGACTCTTAACGTATCTCTTACTGGCAAGGAATGATGATGAGTTAATTGTAATACTTCTTGCACAGTGCACGTATGCATTGAAATTCTTGCTGCAGCCATACAAGTACCTTGTAAAATAAAATAGCTACAATAGTATTCCTTAAATTAAATTTAAAAGCAAGAAATTAAAAAGATGGATAGTTAAATATTCAGTTACCACAATGCAAGAAATGAGCGATGTTATATTCGTGCAGTATGTCCTTTTGTGGTGTTGAAGCAGTCCCTGATCAGTGCACCAAGGGATGGTTCAAGATCCTGATAGCTATTGGAAAGAAACTGTTCTAGAACCCAGAGGGGCTGATCGTCAGGATTCTGAACCTTCTGCTGACTGTAGCAGCGAGAAGAGGTGAGCAGGGTGGTGTGGGTTCTTTATGATGTTTGCTGCCTTCTTGAGGCAGCCCCTCACATTGCTGTCTGCAATGGACAGGAGGTCAGAGCCACTTTCTGGATTCCTGAGCAGTTGAGTTTCCAAGCCAGGCGGTCCCGTCAGAATACTTTCCACAGGGCACCTGACAGAGTATTTAACCACATGTCCAATCTCCTCAGTCTCCTTAGAACGTTGGTGAGCCTTCTTCAAGCTTGTGCTGATCCTCCAATAATGTGGACTCCCAGGAATTTGAAGGTTCTGGCCCTCTCCACTGCCATCCCACCAATGCTGTCACTTGACCTTCCCATTCTAAAATCAACCAACAGCTCCTTGTGTTGGTACTGCTTTGTATAACTATACTTCCCACGAAACCATCCACTGCCTTTGTACTCTGCTCTACACCCTGCACTATTTGACTTATTATAGCACTATTTCCTATATGTTGTCTTATTTATTTGTTATTTTTGCACGCTGCCGTCTGTGTTGACTTGCCTAGGCAGCACGCAAAACCGATTCAGATTTATTGTCAGAGTAGATACCTGACACCCTATACAGCCCTGAGATTCCTTTTATCTGTGGCTGTGGCAGAATTACCACTACTTGGTAGTGCAAAAGTAAACTGTACACAATGTAAACAAATAACTGTAACCAGATAACAAATGTAAACAAACTGACTGGGCCATACAGAGAGAACAAAGAAAAGAGTCTTAAATGAGTCTCTGATTGAGTTGAGTTTGTTGTCAAGGAGTTTGATGGTGGAGGGGTAGCAGCTGTCCCTGAACCTGGTGGTCCAGGTATTGTGGTACCTACACCTCTTTCCTGTTGGAAGCAGTGAGAACAGAGTGTTTATTTTGGGCCACATGTCAACAGACAATCCAGTTCAATGCATAAGCTTCCACTTCCCACCCACCCGTCTACAGCATCCGATACCGCACCTCCTACATTGGCCTCAGCAGCTGTGTCAGAATGCATCGACTGGCGTGGGAGAGGATGATCTCTGATCCCAAGTGGGGGAAGGGGGAAGGGAAGCAGGAGGAGGAGAAGATTGGGGGGGGGGGGTTGGTGGGTGGGGGAGGTGGAACCTAAAGTGGGGTGCTGCACAGTGTTAGCAGGGGTGGTGAGCTGGAGGATGGGCTCTGCACTGTTTCTGAGCATGTGTCTTTGTTTACAGATGGTTTGATAAGTCCTTGAGTTTTATCGTTTTCAAGAACGGTAAAATTGGCCTGAACGCTGAGCATTCCTGGGCAGATGCACCCATCATCGGCCACTTGTGGGAGGTGGGTTTCCCTTTGGCCAGAGAACATTACAGCACTGAAAACAGGCCCTTTGGCCCTTCTGTCTATGCTGAACTATAATTCTGTCTAGTCCCACTGACCTGTATCTATTCCATATCCCTCCCATCCATATACCCATCCAAATCTTTCTTAAATGTTAAAATTGAGCCCACATTCACCACTTCAGCTGGCAGCTCGTTCTACACTTTCCATGTGAAGAAATTCCCCAATGTTCCCTCTAAACTTTTCTTCTTTCATCCTTAACCCTCTGGTTTGTATCTCATCCAAATTCAGTTAAAAAAGCATACTTGCATTTACTCTGTCTATACCCATCATAATTTTGTACACTGTACCTCTAAAAAATCTCCTCTCATTCTCTGACAATCCAGGAAATAAAGACCTAACCAGTTTAAACTTTCCCTGTAACTCAGGTCCTTCAGCCCCAGCAACATCTTAGTAAATCTCTCCAGTCTTTCAACTTAATTGATATCTTTCCTGTAGTTAGGTAACTGAAACGGCACACATTGCTCCAAATTTGGCTTCACCAATGTCTTTTACAACTTCACCAAAACATCCCAACTCCTGTAACTCAATACTTTGATTTATGAAGACCAATATTCCAAAGGCTCTCTTTACAACCCTATCCATCTGTGATGCCACTTTCAGCAAATTAGGTATCTGTATTCCCAGATCCCTCTGTTCTATCATTTTTTTGTGTATGTCCTTTCTTGGTTTGTCTTTTGAAATGCAACACTTCACACATGTCTGCATTAAATTCCATCTGCCATTTTGAGCCCATTTTTCCATCTGGTTCAGATCCATCTGCAAGCTTGAAAGCCTTCCTTACTGACTACGACACCTCCAATCTTTGTGTAATCTGCTTTGAGACCAGAACCCAGGTTCAGACAGCAGGCGCTCTCCCCCTTTACAAATGTGGCAACTGGCAAGATCCTTAAGTGTGGAGGAACAGAGATCTTGGTCTATCGGTCTCTAGGGTATTTCAGAAGGTGTATTTTGTGCTGTTCTTCAAGGGATTGAGTTCAAGAGCTGTGATAAAACTTTGGCTGCCTCAGAACAGGAAGAATCTAGATAAATTATTTGAAGAGGGTGCGGAGGAGATTTACCAGGATATTGCCTGGATTGGAGAACACGTCATACAAGCAAGGTTGACAGAGCTTTTCTCTTTGGAATAGAGGCATACAAGATATGGTGGACACCCAGTAACTTTCTCCAGGGGCAACAATAGCAAATACCAAAGGACATCTGTTTAAGGTGTAGAGGAGATGTCAGAGATAATTGTTTTACCCAGAGTTGCATTGCCGAGGATGGTGGGGGAAGCTGATACAATAGGAATATTCAAAAGATTCTTAGATAGGAACATGGGTGTTAAAAAAAAAAAAAAAAAAAAAAAAAAAAAAAAAAAAAAAAAGAGGGTTATGGGTGTGATGTAGGGAAGAGTTAGATTGTTGTGGAGATTTACATAGGTTGGCAAAACAGTGTGGGATATAGGGCCTGGACTGTGATGTTTCATTTGAGGTTTTGATGAGCTCAAAGAGGAGTCATGGCCATTTGTGAAGGATGTGGTACATCAAGTTCAGTCAGAGGGGACTCTGCAAGGGAAGGGAGGACTCCTGAGATTTGGAGAAGATTCAGTACTGGGATCAGTAATGTCCTCCTACGCTTCAGACGTTGGCAGTGCCTTGATTATGATGGCTGCAATGATTATGATAGCTGGCAGATGGCGCTGTGCCACAGGACTGCTGCAATCTTTAAGAAATGACGTGATTGAATGTCATGTTGCTTGTGCCAGGGAAAGGATGGTGTCCTGGGTCCCTGGGGGCATGTATTGCCACGGGTCCCAGTTGTCTGTTGCCTTGGGTCTTGGAGTTGTGCATTACCCTAGGCATCAGGGTTATAATTGCCATGGAACCTGCGGTTGAGTGTGTGGTATGTGCCCAGAGGGTGGCCATGAGTCCTGAGCTGTTTAGCCATGGGCACCGGCGCTGTTCATTGCCAAGGCTCTCCATGGAGGAGCTTTGTCAGGAGCCAAAACATTGGCATGGGCACTGGGGAGGACACTGGGTCGACTTTATTGCGCTAGCCTGGATGAACCGTTGCCATTGGTATAAGGATCACCTTCTTTGGGCAACTGACTGATGCACAAAATGCAAGGTTGTGTCTCCCTGTGAAAAGTTGATCAGTGGTAGGAGCTGGGGGTGGTGACGCAAACGGTGGCTCTCTTGCCTTGGCTGGCCGAACCAGTCACTTTAATCAGCTACCTTCAAACTCTGCTTCTCTACAAATAGCAGGGGGCCACGTGGCCTCGCTGTGTGGGGAAGGTTTGCTGCAGACCTCTGGTGTGGCTGCCACTCAGATAGTGAGCACATCCATTCA